>NC_087468.1:17894721-18204504 GCF_036321535.1 Camelus dromedarius
CCAGGGAGGTAATAAGGGTAACTCGTTTCCTCCAGATGGGACACAAAACAGCAAGGAAAGAAAGCAATGCCCAGTAGTGGGTTCCTCTAGCAGATAAAGGGAATTCCAGCCAATAATTAAGCAGAAAGCAGGAGGCAGTCCTGAGGCCAGCCTCTCCCTCCTTTTCTTCCCCCCATAAGTAAGGGCTGACTGGAGACTGAATGAGAGCAAGCTGGCCTTGTCCCCAGAAGGGGAGCAGGGGTGGGACACACACCACACCACACTGAGAGGTGGAAGCACTCAGGCTGTTCCACTTGAAGCTGATCAGCTTTGGTTCAGTTTCCCCAGGCACCGTGCAGAGCTCTGCCTTTTCTGGATGATGGACAACACCGATGGCTGAGACGCTGACTCCAGGCTCTGCTTAGGAAGCCAACAGACACGTTCCCCTTGCATCTTCCAACCCCTCTTAGGGTGCAAGTCTTCACTCTGCAGTGGGATTCTGTCAGGTAAATAAGTGTTTCCTAAACATGCCTGCAAGCAGGAATTACTTAGAAACTTTGAGGGGGGAGGAGGGAGGGAGGGAGACAGAGAGAGAGAGAGAGAAATTGATTCTCAGCCTCAAGCCAGACCCACTGAACTCCTTAGGAAAAGCAAGGTTTGCAGGGTGTGACTTTATCTACTATCCTGGAGGGCTAAGCCGGAAGAGTAAGCCACTCCCCTAAGGTCACAGGACTGAGCGCCCCTGCCCTGGCGCCTTGCCTGTCGGCCCGCCCTGCCTCGCCGCCCTGCGGCGCCTGACTTAGTGTGAAGCCTGGATTTTGTTACTGTCATCGGCATCTGTCCTAGGCGCACGTCTCACCTTCCTCATGACCTGGAAGCAGCTCCAAGGCAGGGAGGAACCTACTGTTTCCCAGTGGACGTTACACCAGGCTGACCAGATGCTGGATACTCAGGAACCGTCCACGGGTTGGTTCACCGTGGTGAGGTTTTTTCACTGTAGAATTATGCCGCTCCCTTTCCCTACAGGTTCTCTTCCATAAACGCAACCTGGTGATCAAGAGGGAATATGCCATGAAAAGAGGGGCAGCTCCAACTTCCAGTTCTGCCACTGCTGGGAGAATCAGCGAACACCACTGGGCGTCCGTTCACAATGAGGGAACTGTTGCAGGTCTTCCTAGACCCCTGTCAGCACTTTCTATGATTCTAAGACTCTTATATAGAAAACTGCCTTCCGATATAACTAGTTTTGGGGTATTTTTTTTTTTTGCTATGCAGTTCTGCTAGGTATTAATAATAATCCCATAGACGTACATAGTGCTATACTGTTCCCCCAAAACGTCACCTGTATTACCGCACTCCTCAAAAACCATGTGGAATTAATAACGATGATTATCCTCACTATACATATTAGTAAGTTGAGGCACAGAGAGGGTGTGTGGCTTGTTCAAGGGCACATAACTAACAAGGTGTGGAACTTACACACTCACTGAAGTCTTTTGACCTCAGGCGCTGTGTCCAATGGTTTGCCTTCGGAGAGAATGCTGTTCTCACATAAGAGATGAATACTGACTCAGAGTAGCTCTTGAAGCAGAGCTCCATGTTTAAACCAAGTGAGAACTCCGAAATGATTTCCCCCGGCGTTTTCTGCAAATTTAAGCCACACCTTCTGGATGTCCAGGTGCCCCAGCGAGCAGGTGCCCTCGTTAGCCACGCTGGGCCACGTGGAGAGGACCCAGAGCTGGCATCGGGCTCCACTGCAATCTCCACTGACGCCTTCATTTCATCCAAGATGCCCATCTCTGAGGCACGTGGGACAGGGCTGTCCCAAGGCAATTAAACCAAAGGCCAGTGGCTCCACTTCTGAACCAACCGTTTCAGCAATCAGTGACAAACAACCTGATTCAACACACAAGTCTAGGTATGTGCCCTTTAGAGCACCTCAGAAAAATAAAATTTTTTTTAAAAAAGCCCTGAAATACAGAGTCACTGGTGAGGAGGTGGACATTGTCCTACTTGCCATGGAGATTCAAGACCAGTCTGACCCCTGAGTCATGGCCATAACTTCTCAGCAGCCCAAGGAAGGAAAACACAAAAACCTTTAAACAGCCCATCACCCAAACAGCAGACGTTCACTGAGCAGCTGCCACGTCCACAGCCTCACGCCAGGCATGGGAGATAATCAGAAAGGGCTGGTTAGAAGGCATCTGCCTAATCTCCACGCAACTCTCAGTCTTGGAACAAATTTAAAATCCTCCCTGAGTCTCAATTTCATCAGTTCTAACAAGAAAGAGCAGGATCCAGAGAGAGCTAAGGTTCCCTCTGTTTCTATCCATCCACATCCTTGTCAGCCCACAGGTATCCCAAAGGAGATCTGCAGGGTACGTCAGGAGAATCTGATGATCACGCTCCAGAAACAGTATTTTATTTCTCAAAACAGAAATAAAACAGTGGACTTGCACCCACAAACTCACAGAATTTATACTGAAAATTATTTACAGAAATTATTTATGAATGCTTAGCCAAGCAGACTTAAACCAAGCTCTTAACTCTTAATGAATGAAAGTCAACTGGCTGTAATCAGTCAGTTTAGTTGTGAAAGGGAAGTAAAACATTATCAGACAAATTAAAACGACTATTTAAAAAGCATCGAGGAACTCCAGTTCAGGAAAGAGAGTGAAATGAAAAATGGCCCTCCTCACCAATGCAGGGCCTCTTAGCAATTACCCACTGTGTTATCAGCACAGTGATTGACTAAACCTTTTGTGGGTAATGGGCACTTCAGTCAAAACCAAAGGCTAGTGTTTTACAGAGCGCCAGAGGCTTTTAATTTCCTTCTGGCACATTAAAACGTGTCAGCTTTTGCCACATGCTAACCTTGTTTAGCACCCATTGTTGCATTTTAAATTCATTGTCTTGCATGGTCCACTGGAGATATCGTTAAGAATTGTCATCATGGTGTTCCCACGACTGAAGTTTTAACTCCTCCTCCCCTTACAGCATATAAAAATTTAGTTATCGATGTCTGCCTGTCGCCAATTCTTTTAAACATTATTCTGAATTATTTCACATTGAGCATCAGCAAATATAAAGGCTTAAGGAACCCCTGAAAGGAACAAATACCGTTACGTTGTGTGTTCTTTGTGTGCCTTATTTAAGTATGTCAGCTAACAGATCCGTTTCTAAAGCTAACAGGATTAGTGATCTTGACCTGTAAGTTCATTTTCCAAATAGTTTCACACCTGCGTGAACACATCTCAGCAAGCGATGAGCCCTGAGGGGGGCATCAGACCCGGGTGTCGGCTTCTCCAACAGCCATTCTCTAGCCACCTCGTCCTCCTCCCCAAGATGCCGTCTTCAGTAGACGAACCTGCCGGTTATTCGTCTCCCCCACCTCACTCCTCTGCCACGTCGCAAGCATGTGAGCCAGTCCAGGCTAATGGGACGTGTAGGGGGGGACAGCCAGACATTCTAGGAGAGGACTTCCTCCCTGGTGGATGCAGAGCAGGGGACGTTCCTTTTTGTCAAATAGGGTTGGCCATTCTGCCTTCATGAGGAACCAAAGCCACGGCTCAAGCCTGTGAATGTCAGAGCAGCAGACAGCTAGGTACGAGCAGAGAAAGGGGGGGCATGGGCCAAAGGGCGGAAACTGGGCAAAAAGAGGGGCATGGGCCAAAGGTAGGAAACCCTATGTCATGTCAACACCAGGGGTCCCTGGGCAGAGAAAGGAAAGCGGGAACCTCTGGGCTGATAAGGGGTCATGCATTTGGGGGTGACAAGTGGCCTGGAGGCTGACAAAGAAAGGTGGGAAAAGGCAGGAATCTCCAGGGTCTGAATGTGACCTTTTGCTCATTATGCCCTCATTTCAATAAAATCAGCCTTGCAGATCAGAAGTACCCATCCTGCACCGACGCCAGGACACTTCTGATCCAGACTAAATAAGGACAAAAATCCCTCCTCCCTTTGGGAAGGTGGAGCTGGGATGATAATCAGGGAATATGACCCCAAACCATTCCCTCCCCAGTGAATATTCTGCCTATTCATTTTCATACCCTATGTAACCAACTTGCCAGAGAAACTTAGGGCAGCCGCTCCTCTGAGCCTGCCCGCCCTCCCATTGAGCGTGTCCTGTCCGCCCCTTAGTGAATCCCCACTGTACTCTGTTAACCTACATGTCTTGTCTCAATCCTTCCTGTGACGAGAATCTAATCCCTGGCAAGGTGAACTGAGGCTGGAGGAAGTGTGGGTGGCCGATAGCAGCACTGAACGAGCCTGGACCTGCCTGCTTTCAGATTTCAGGCTGCCTGCCACCTAAAGCATGTGATCTGATGACAATACAGGCACTCTGCTGAGTGTACGTGTGACTCAGCCTTTGCCCTTACACACCCAGGGAAGTGGACACACTCGGTGGGAGAGGTAGGTGAGATGGCTGGCGGCCATCAGCTGGAGACAAAGGTAAGGAACAGAGATGCTCTCACTGGGACCTCGAATCAAGCTCTGCTGAGGCCCCTAGCAGCCAGGCTGTCCTGGCAGGGGCCCCACAGGTCTCTGCTCGGGATGGTGATTTTACCTTCTTAGGTAGCAGCTACAGATCAACCACGCCCTGGGTTACTACGCAAAGGAAAACTAGTGAACTTCCTTCTTGCGCTTTCGGCTTCCTTTGTTAAAGAGGACATGAATTCACCTCATTGAAATATAATCTACTTTAATTAAAGCCAGTGGCATTGTGCAAATTAGAACATAACTGCATTTTCCACGAATCTCACACAGCTTGCATTTTACCACAAGGAACCCAGTTTCAGTTGATGCTGGTGTGCTGGCACCTGCAGTCAAGGTCTCGTTAAACTAAACACATCATGTCTTCATGGAAGTTAAGGAAGCGCAAATGCAAGGCCAATTCATATACTTTCCACTTTCTGCTGTTTGGAACGGCGGAGTTTGAAAGGAGCGATTTGAAAAAGAAACTTTCTTTCAAAGCAAATCATCTCAGAAAGCCTAGACTTCCTCCATTTCAACCACACTTTGCCCTAGAAGGCTTCTGTCTCTATGACTTTTTTCCCCTCCATTTAGTTTCAATGATGCAATTTCAAGATAGTGGTAAAAGGAAACTCCTGAATTTGGGATTTGGTCAGTAAAAGAATACCAATTTTAAAACAGTGTATTCTCAAAACAAGGAACAATTTTAAAATCCTTTTATTTTTTTGTGGGGAGGCAATTAGGTTTATTTTTATTTATTTATTGGTCCTGGGGATTGAACCCAGGAGCTGGTGCATGCCAAGCACGCCGTCTACCACTGAGCGACACCCTCCCCACTGAAGATTCCTGTATGACATGGAAATGCTAAGAACGAGGGAGAGGATCCTGTCTCGCTGACGAAGAGTCTGGGCTGTAACTTCTGTCTATAGCTTGCCTTTCCACTTACAAGCTGTGTAACACCCTTTCTATGTTTCATCTTTCCTCAACAGTGACGGCAGATAAAAACACCAGCCACCAGAGAGGGCTACGGCTAGGATTAGACACTGTAAAGACAGGCAAATAGTGGTAAATGCAACTAGTCCCTGTCTCCGCAGGCAGAGGCACGACTGCAGACACACACACTGCCATAGCACACGGACCACTGGCTTATGAGCTCCGTGAAGTAGGGGGTTATGAGCTGAAGACTCCTTTGAACTCTTAACTTCCAAGTTCCTTCTTGGAAGACTGAGAGCGACTACCTACACGATGAACACTGCTTACTCAGTCCCCTCGGTGGAACGGTGACACTGTTTCCCGAGGCCCCAGAGGGTACCCTCATGTGCATCCAGCCACTGGCCTGGGAAAGCGAGCTGTGGCTCCACAGGGGGTGGGGGGTGCGAAGCTCTCTATGAATCGGCAGAAATCTACCTCCATCACGACATCCGTGCGTCCATCAGTGCCAGCTCGGCAGAACTGTGCGTTTCAGCAAGTCGTTTTTGGAATCAGTTGCTGAGGCATATTGTGTGCACACACACACACACACACACACACACACACACAGAGCCATTTACACTAGATGAAAAAAACACCAAACGAGAACTCATAAACAGCCAAGGGAAATCTCAGGTGGGTGTGTCAGTGGGACCACCCATATACAAACAGTATTTGTGCAAAATGTGTACCTTCCTGGGCAAGGCAAATAGAGCTACTCTGTGGAAGCCCTTCATTAGCGTACGGAGAGATGCAATCTGAGCGTTCTGTGCCTTGTTTTCTATCTACTTCTCTCCACTTGTTCACGCGAAGAAGGCCCTCCGACCCGGCCTGAGGGTCCAACAGAAAGATACTTCCTTGGCAATCTTCAGCTTCGACCAAATTCTTCCCGATAATCCATTAAACAGCTTGTAACTAAAACTAGACACCTTTACAGCAGAAATACATTCTTGCATTTGAAAAACGCTTCTGAAGAGTTTTTGGTGCCGATAGGTTCGAACCAACTTTTAAAATTTTCTTTCTCCCGGTCGCCAGCACTGCCGTGGCTGTCTGGGTATCTTAACATTAATGCATGGATACATGAGCTAAAATATGTCTGCACACACACACACACACACACAATATTGCCTTCCCATCTCCTCTCTGAAATCGGATTAGTAATTTACCAATGCTTTCCACCCTTGTGTCTACAGACTTTGTCTCTTCTGAACCTCAAGATGCCTACAAGAAAGCTTACTTCACAGGCCCACCAACCTCACCCTGTCCTCACCCGAAGGCGGCATCTTCCCCAAGCCCGTTCCTCCAGCAGCTATTCTTTCAGTCGCTCGGGAAGAAGCCTGGCTGTCATCCAAAATATCTAAGTGTTCTCTCTTCTCTACTTCCAGGGCCTAGCTGATCCCAGGCTCTCAGTCTCTCGACTATTTCAGCAGCCTTTAGGGTCATCTCACTTCTTGTAACACTAACACACATTGCGTGTGTCACAGTAGGACCCTGGGGGGCCTTCCCGGAACAGACCCCTCCCCCACGTCCTCTGCTGCAGCTCCTCTGAAGCACCCAGATAACAGTATCTCATGTCTATTTCCTGAGTTGTTCGGATGCTAAAACCCACCAGCAAATGGAAGAAATTAACTACTTGATGATCAAGAGCACGTGGTCCCCAGAACTTCTGGCGCCTGGGGGGTTGATAGTCTTGACAGCCCTGTTTCCTCAACATCAACCAATTAGAGATTGTGCAGGAGCTGGTCACATACCCTGAGATCCCCCCCACCCCATCCCTTACCTGGTCTTTAAATACGCTTTGCTGAAACCCTTCACGGAGTTCGGGGTTTTCTTGGGCACAAGCCACCTCTTCCTCCTTGCTCGGCCCTGAAATAAACCTTTCTCTGCTCCAAACTCAGATGTTTCAGTTTGTTTGCCCTCAGTGTGCATCAAGTGCATGAACTTGCATTCAGTAACACACATACTATACACACACACACACACAAACATCACACACAGTCACACACTTTGGAAGCTCCTCCACTCTGTCCCGAGAGCTTTCTTTTCTTCTCAATTCTGAAATCCAGTTGGGTCACTCTCTAGCTTAGCAATTACGGCAGGATTTGTTAATGAATTCCCTGCACCCAATCTTGCAACACACACGAACCCATAAAGTCCAGAACAAACTCCACACTCTAAAACAGGGGTCAGTAAAACTGGGGCTCACAGACCAAACCCAGCCCACAATCCATGTTTGTAAATAAAGTTTCACTGGAACACAGCCACACCCACTTGCTCACGCACAGTCTGGCTGCTTTCAGGCTCTCACAGCAGAGCGGGGCAGTGGCCACAGGGGCTGTGAGTAACCCACGACCTGAAACAGTCACTCTCTGGCCTTTTACAGAAAAACGCTTACTAAACTCTGTTCTACACCATGAGACTTTTTTTTTTTTTACAACATGTCCAAACGCCATCACCATAAATACAAATTGAGCGCTTAATATGCGTTAGCCACTACTTCAGGCGGATGGAGATCCTATTTCATATTCTTATTGGATGGAGACACAGAGGCACCGAGAAGTGAAGTTTACTTGTACAGAGAAGTCCTGCAGCAATAAAGTGGATTCAAACTCTGGTCCGTGGGGGTCCAGACCTCTTTTTCTAAAGTGTTATAATCACCCTCGTCTTTTTCATCTTTCCCAACAATCTGGAACGATTATCCATCCCCAGAACCCGGCCCTTTCACGTGGCTGTGCTCTGCCCACGCTGTTCTCTCTCCTGGAGCAGCTTCCTCCGTGGGGCACACCATTAGTGAGATGTCCATTCTCCCAGGGTTCAGGCTACACCATGTTATTCATGAGTGGTTGCTGACTTCCGTCTCTATCTGCTCCCCCCACCACCATGTTTTAAGATTGCCGTCTTGCTCTCACTGGTTCAGTTAATTTAATATCTTCTGTTCTAGCCATTAGGGAATGAAGACAATGGTCTTGAAAAACTTTCCAATTCTCAGTTCCTTGACAGCTCAGTCTTCAGAAGATGGGAGTTCACTGCCGCCTCCCTCTATATTTTCAACTGTCAGGCAAATAACGTCTTCTTCAATGGGTAGATTGCCCCGTCTCAACCAATTATCCCAAGTTCACATCATATCCCACAGCACACAGGACCACACCTCGCAAATGCAATGACTCAACTGCTGAATGAACGAGGGGATGAATGAATGCTCCTCAGGCCAACAAGGGCTGGCCCACACAGCCGGGGAGGCCTGGATAGAAACAGAAACAGCACTGAAACTGGCAGCCCACAAAGCATGGCGCCTGAGTCAGGCCTCAGCTCTTACACGACATTATCTAACAAAGCGCCTGTGTAAGTATCACTGGCCCCCAGACGCCCACTTCTGCCTACAACGCCGATCCCATCGCATCGGCCGCTCCCCACCTCACTTCTGCAGGCAGGTCTGGAAGGACAAGCCCAGTTCCCGACTTGTGAACACAACTCCCAGCGGTGCCAGCCTTCTGAGACGGGTCGTTCCCGGGAGCACAGGGGGTCAGCCACAAAGCTCCCTTACACGTTCCCCCTGCAAGCTTTCGCTTATGGAGGTGAGGACACAAACCGACACTTTGGGTGGAAAACGGTGCAAAGCCCAAGCTGCGTGGGAGGACATCTTCGGGCAGCGGAATACAAGGACAGGAGGTGTGGCCACAGGGCTGGAAAACAGGCCTGTGTAAAAAGCTTACAATAAAGAAAGAAAATTGACTTCATGCAAATAAAACCGAGCAAAACCTATGTATTTGAGGCTACATTTTCATCTTTTGAAAATGAGTATCAAAACAAACAAACAAACAAACAAAAAACTTGCCCCAGGTTTTTTTTTTTATGTATTTGGATAAAACTCTGGATTTGATTTCCTGAAATCAACATGGCTTTCCCATTCAGGAACCTACTTCCTATTGTATAAAAGAGGGTAGATCTGAAATGGTTTTCAAATAAATCACGTTGCTAAATATTGTCCATCTTCTCTTAGCAACAAGGAGAAGATATGCCTGGGGAACAGAAGAGCATAAATTTAGCTCATTTACAGGAGAGGGTTTTCTGTGTGTTCAAATTCTTAAGCTCTTGGATCCTCACCAAATGCCCGTCAGAAAGCACTCAAAAACATCTCATGATGCAGACAGTAAAACAGTGATAAACACTTGGAGAGTTTCCCCGAAAAAAATAAAAGTTCCTTTAAGTAGGTTGAATAAATGGTTGGCCTTAGAGGTGAAGGAATGATATGTACAAATAACAAAACAACCCTGAGCTCTTTTAATCCAGAATTTGACACAATATCCAAAATTAATACACCAGAATCCCATAAATAGCTTTGTCGTATTTTCGTACTTCTCATCAGCTACTACTTAAATGTTTACGACACACTGGGCTTTAAATACCTGTAAACCATCCTTGTCCTTGGGAAAACAGTCATCTACAGCAAGGGTCAGTATGTTTTCTCAGAAATGAACCAGACAGCAAATGCTTTGGGGTTGAGTGATGGGTCGTTTCTGTCACAACTACTCAACTCTGCCATTGCAAGTGCGAAAGCAGACACAGTGAGTCAACGACAAGTGTGGCTGTGTTTCAATAAAACTTTTATTTACCAAAACAGGCGGAGGGCCAGATTTGGCCCTCGAGCTGTAGTTTGTCAGCTCCTGATCCAGATGGATGACTCCTAATCTACGGGCTGCACACTCCTGGGGGAATCTGTAATTTATAGAAGCGAGTATCCAAATCCTTATGTGCACAAGAGCGGTTTACTGAATGAAGATAACTTCGCATGTCTGCACTGTTATTTTCACAATGTATGCCGATACTAGTGTGATCAACACACTTTTAAAAAATAGCTTTGCTTGCCATTAATTATTTTATCAGTCATCTGCTCTTGAACTACACTTAGTTCTGTGTGAAGATTTTGGACAAAATCAGACTGACTCCCCAAAGGCTGAAAGCTACAGCTCCATATTGTCACATGCAATTCATATGTTTCCTGAGTTTTAAAAAACTATTCTCTGACTTTTAATTTTTTTTTCCTCTTGGATAAAATGTGATACATGCTTCCAGGAGTCTGCCTGAAAAGGCTCCAACATCTGTGTTAAGCACACCCCGGGACTGGGGGGTGACAGCTGCACGGGACTGACTCTGATGGATGGATGGCATCGGGCTAATTATTTCACCAGGCAGCCTTTACAAACCCACGTGGAAGCTACTGCTCCAGCCCCAGGCACAGCCAGCTTCTCCAATGGGGGGAGCACTGAGGCAGAAAATCCCAAACAATAGGTGATCCGAGTATCATTCATATTTGGTTCAGTAAATGACCTTATTTTGTATGGGTCTTACCTTCATAATTATGTTTTCCTTAGACTAACACAAGTCATTTGCACATGCCATCTGACGATGGAATGAGGTGCACAGGACTCTGGGTCGGGGGCAGAGAGAAGCTGGGTCGGATACAAACCTTGCTGCGAGTACCTGAACAAATGTAACTGACAGAGAGACACTTGACTGTACCATTCAGAGAGTCATGAAATCAAGTAGGAATGGCCTTTGTCATTTATTTTTTTACTTTTCAAAAAAAAAGACTTTATTTTTAGAGCATTTTTATATTCACATCAAACTTAAGTGGAAAGTTGCCGTGAACTTCCTGCCTGCCTGCCTGCCTCCCTCCTGCCCCCAGTTCCTCCAGTATCACCCTTTCCCACCAGAGCGGTACATTTGTTACAGTGGATGAACTACACTGACACATCACTATTATCCAAACTCCATAGCTTAGAATAGGATTCACTCTTGGGGCTGTACATTCTTTGAGTATTAACAAATATAGAACGACATGTAGCCATCATTTATACAGTTTTACAGAATAGTTTCTCTGCCCTAAAAATTCTATGTGCTCTGCCTACTCCCCCCTTTCTTCCCTAACCCCTGGAAACCACTGATCCTTTTACTGTCTTCATAGTTTTGCCTTTTCCAGAACGTCATATATTCGGAATCATACGGTATGGAGATTGGCTTCTTTCAGTACGTACATTGCAAATGGAGTAAATGCATTTAAGAGTCTTCCGTGTCTTTTTATGGCTTGATAGCGCATGTATTTTTAGCACTGAACATTATTCCATTATGCAGAAGTACCATAGCTTATTTATCCACTGGCCTACTGAAGGATATTTTGGTTGCTTCCATTTCGGGGCAATTATAAATAAAGCTGCTATAAATATCCGTACACAGGTTATTATGTTGGACGTAAGTTTTCAACTTATTTGAGAACATACCAAGGACCGTGATTGCTGGATCATACAGTGAAAGCATGAAACATAAAAGTAAAGTATGTTTAGTTTTGTAAGGAATTGCCAGACTATCTTCCCAAATGGCTTTACAATTTTGCATTCCCACCAACACTGTCAGTGGTTTAGATTTTTGTCATTTTAGTAGCTGTGTAGTGGGATCTCATTGTTCTTTCCATTTGTGTTTCTCTGATAACATATGATGTTGAACACATCTTCATATACTTATTGGTCATTTGTGAATTTTCTTTGGTAAGGTGTTCAAGTTTTTGACCCATTTTAAAAATCAGTTTGTTCGTTTACTTAGTGTTGAGTTTTAAGAGTTCTTTGTGTATTTAGGATAACAGTCCTTTATGAAATGTACTTTTTGCAAATATTTTCCCCTAGTCTGTGGCTTGTTTTATTCTTTTCAAAGTCTCTCTCACAGATCAGAAGTTTTTTCTTTTAATTAAGTCCAACTTAAAATTATTTTATTGACCATCCTTTAGATGTTTTATCTAAAATGTCATCGTCAAACCAAAGGTCATTTACATTTTCTCCTATCCTTCCTTATCTTCTGGAATTTTTATAGTTTTTATTTTACACTTTTTAAAAATTTTAAGTTTTCTAAATTCAATTTTTTAATTAAAAATAATAATTGAAGTATATATAATTGACTTGCAATATTATATTAGTTTCAGGTTGTACAACATAGTGACTTGATACGTTTATACGTTTCAAAATGATCACCATGGTTAAGTCTAGTGGACCATCTGTCCGCATACAAAGTCATTTTAATATTTTTGACTGTATTCACCATGATGTTCCACTCTACAACCCTGTGATTTATTTATTTTATAACTGAAGTTTGTATCTCTTAATCCCCTTCACTTTTTTTGCCCATTCCTCCACCCTTCTCTCTGATAATTGCCAGTTACTTCTCCATACAAGTCAATTTCTGCTTTGTTTCATTTTTTCATTTGTTTTGTAGATTCCACATACAAGTGAAATCATATGCAATTTGTCTTTCTCTCTCATTTATTTCACTTAGCATCTAAGTGAATCTATGTCATTGCAAATGGCAAAGCTTTACTCTTTTTATTATTTGTTTATTTTAAAATATTTTATTTTTTAATTTTTATTGACTTATTATTGCATTATTTTATTATTTTTGGCAGGGGGGCAGGTAATTAGACTTATTTATTTTTAACAGAGATACTGGGGATTGAACCCAGAACCTCATGCGTGCTAAGCATGTGCTCTACCACTGAGCTATACCTTCCCCAGTAGGTTTCATTCTTTTTAATGGCAGAGTAATATTCCACTATATTATATAATGAATATTCTTTATTGCACTATACATCTTTATCCATTCATCTATCAATGGGTTCTTAGGTTGCTTTGCTTCTCCATCTTGGCTATTGTAAATAGTGCCGCCATGAACACTGGGGTGCATCTTTTATAATTCGTGTTTTTGTCTTCTTTGCATAAATATCCAGAAATGGAATTCCTGGATTGTATGGTAGTTCTATTTTTAATTTTTTGAGGAACCTCCATACTGTTTTCCACAGTGGCTGTTACCGATTTACAATCCCACCAACAGTGCGTGAGGGCTCCCTTTTCCCCACACCCTCATCAACACTTGTTATTTCTTGTCTTTTTGCTGTCATACTGCTAGGGGTGAGCTCATATCCTGTTGTGATTTTGGTTGGCATGAGAATGGTCTTTAAAGTTGATCCAGTCCAAATGAGACAATGGGCTAAGTAGCTTATCAGGGCTTACTCAGCTAGAAGACATAAAAAATACCAATGATGACAACAGTAATGAAGACCCGCCCTGGTCAAATTATAGCCCCATTACTCTCTGTAGCAAGGATCCGCTGACTTTTTCTGTGAAAGGTCAGATAGTAAATATTTTACATCCTCTCTTGCAATGACTCAACTCTGCCGTTGACTGAGCATGGCTGTGTTCCACAGAACCATGTTGCCTAGACATTTGCATGTGAGATACTGAATATTAAAAGAGGTTAAAAGATCTCCATATGCCCTTCCTCCAAGCAGTTCCAACCAAACTGGGCTCCAGGGAGTTTCTAAGATGGCTCAGTCGGCGTCCGCCATGCTCCTGACAACCATCCACACCGCCACGGTCGTGCTGCCCCAGACAGAGGCAGGTGGGCAGATTCTGGGGGCATAAGGATGGAGAGCCAGCTCTGACCTTGATGCTCCCAAGCAGCTCCGGGTCTGTATGGTCCATGTCACTGCTTCTCCCTCCCCTGCACCCTGGGAAGGGGCCGCTACACTCCACAGACTACGCAACAAAACCCTGACAACCTCATGAGCAGCTTTCGGCTCCTCTCCTTTAACCAATTAATTCTCACAGCGTTTGTTGAGCATCCTAGGCAGGATGTGCCCTGAGCTGTGGGTCCTGGGGACCAATGGGATACACAGGAAAAACATCGACCTCAGCATCCGGGCAATCAGCGTCCAAATCACTGGTCTGTCATTATCGTCGACTTCATGACCTTGTACAAATGACTTACAGTTCAATCTCTCAAATGAGATTATACCTACGCTTTGTGGTTATGATGGGAATTAAAGGAGAGAACGTACTGCCCAGCCTAGTTTCTGGCAGCTCAAGAGACACCCAGTCAACGACTGCTTCCTTCTAGACTCCAAGATGTGTACTGTGTAACGGAGAATAACACGGATTTTTGTTGGTGCTTGTCTGGGCAACGAATTGGTAGGTAGCTCTGCCATTATTCAGCACGGCACCTTTGTGTGACTTAATAAAAAGCGCCCCTGCTTCAAGGCACTTTGCTATCATATCCTGGAACATGGTGGTAACGACTAGAAAAACCTACAGGGACAACCATGTGAATGGCGTCTCGACAATGGCAAGCATGTGAATGTGACACAGTCAACCACACGAAGCGGCCCTCGTCTAAATGAATACGGGCACGGCTGCTCAGGGACGGCCACACAGGCAACACGGCTTCAGTGAGATTTTATCTGGGTAACAACTGGAGCTGTGGTGAGGCAAGTAAGGAAAGCATTTAGCTGGACCTGTGTGCGGGTGGCCAGGGGGTTCCGGGGAGTCGGCCCGGCTCTGAACGCCAACCCAGTTCTCAGAAGAGCGCCCCGCGAATACTCCCACGGTGGGTTGTTTGGGTGAACAGCCACACACAGACCAACCTGCCGTCCAGAGCAGAGCATGCATTTCTGTGCCAAACAGAAGGTTCTGGAAGAGAAGAGAATATGACGCTGCACTTGGCCGCTTCCTGGAATTCAGAAGACCAAACATGCTGGAAGTACACCTACACCCCCCAGTCACAATACAGTGGTGGCCTGGGGGCCAGAGGCTCCACGTGACGGAAGACTCCAGGAGTCAGTGTGACTGGCCATGAATCCTCTCTCAACATGGCAGGCCATACGAAAAGGCCCAGTCATGGGCCAACCCTAAAACCAGGGTTCACCTGGACTCTGCTGTCACTGAAACCAATTGTTTATTTCACTGACCAGGGTCCCCAGCGGCTGAAGGCAGGTGAAGTATCTCAGATGAGTCCAACTCAGGTTACTCGAAGCCCTCTGCTAAGTAAAGAAGCATCAAACTGAAAACCTTACCGGAAGACTACTGCTGTGTGTTCACAGCTTCTGAAGAACATGAAAAACTAAACTAAACAAAGTTAAAACTCTGGCTTCAGGGAAGCGGCTTGATGGAGCAGGAAAGCCCAGGGTTTGGAAAAGTCAGGCTCCATTCTGAGCTGTCCTTCTGCAGGCAACCATCTGAGTGACTCTGGTGAAGCTCTACGTGACCCCTCTAACGGGAGTCTTCTAGTCAGTAAAATGGGAGAGGGCACTGTTTCCTGCAGATCTGTCCAGGACCTGCCGCTCACAGCCCTAGGAAGGCAAGTAGATGTCGTCACATGAGTAAAATGTGATGGAGCAAGGCTGCGTTGAGAAGGATCCCGAGGCTGTGACTGGGCTCAGCAGGAACGGCGCCTGCCAAGCAAGGGAGAGGGGGTCCCACCACCACCGCTGAGAGTGGGCTTTCCCTGCATCGAAGTGCCGAGGAGACAGGCAGCGGGCAGAGAGGCGAGTTCACTGAGTGTTCTGGTTCATGTGGGTTCTGATATTCAAACGCTAGTCTCTACCCACATGTCTGATGCACATGGAACAAAGAAGGTTCCACATGACAGCCGCTGGGAATGAAAAATATTGCCGGCCATCTCCATAAACAAAGGATGCTGTGGCCATCCAGTCATCAGCCACCACCACTGCCCCAGACACCCAGGATGCAGACCAGCAGGGAGCCTGCCTCTGCCGCACCCCCAGCGGTGCCCCCCGAGGGAACGCAGCATATGGAAGAACAGACACTGGCCCTAGACAGCCAGGTGCACATCAAAGGAGGGATTTCAGTGAGCGCAGACCTCTGCACCGTCCCACACACAGAAAAGCGCTGAATTCCTTAACTTGGGATGTCTGGCTTTCTTTAACAGTAATATTGTAATGTTCCAACTACCTGGTCTTTGTTGCAAAAAACAAAAAAACAAAAACAAAACAAACAAACAAACAAACTCCTGTATATCCTGGCCCCTCCCTGGCCTGGTGGAACAGTCTCTCGGAGCGATCTGAGAGGCCACCTCCCGGGCTTGAGTCCTCAGAAAGTGCACCGAATAAAACAGAACTCCCAGCAGAATTCTAGGCTGTGCATTTTCATGTCCGTCGACCTCTCCTCGCCAGGTCAGTGGAGATCACCTGTCTCTGTGTTGAGAAGCCACAGCTGCTCCAGGGCTGCTCTGCCCCAGGTCCACATATTTATGCTTCGCCAGAAGACCTTTCCTTCCTCTGGCTTCTCACTCTGCTTGGTCCTCATTAAAATGAAAAGTCTTCTGGGACGAGGAACTCATCCAACCCACTCCCAGGAAGCTCCTGAAACGTTCCTTTTCTTCTCTCTGGCAGAATTCGCTAAGGCGGCAGGTGAGGCACCGGGCAGCGAGGGAAGACGGCACTGCCGGGGACGCTGCGTGGTCGGGGGATGAGCGCTGAAGATGAGGCCAGCAGGCTGGCGCCGGGTATCACACCCAGCACGGTTACCACATCGGCACGCGCTCCAGCTAGGGGACAGGAAGGGGCGCTTCCCGACCAGAACCCCCACAGGACAAGCGTTCTAGGTCCCACTGCGGTGCCGGGATGCTTACCGGGGTGCTTCTCACGACCTGACAGTGAATATTCTGCTCTCACTTCGCTCTGGGCTCTTCTCCGGGAGCCCCCTTGAGATCCTCAGCATCGCTAGGAATCCGATGTTGCAAGCGTCTGTCAGCTAAAGGCAGGGCCCAGGCCTCCCTGAGAATTGTTAGTCTGAGAAAACAGGGGCTCACAGTGGAGGAACGCGTGGGCTCCAGGCATGCGCAGTCGGGGCAAAGGGTGGAAACCACCCATCACAGAGAAAGAGGGGAGCAAGTTTCCAAGAAAGAACTATCATTTGTGGAGCACGTCCCGTGCTGGACGACGACACGGGCTGCTCCCACTGCACAGCCTCTCCCTTTGGCAGGGTTAACTATCCCTTCTTCGGAAAACCAAAATTCAGAAAGGCTAACTATCTCCCTCGTGGCCACTGAGATAGTGAGAACTTGGTTTAACTTTCAAGACTCTGTTATTTCCTGTGTGCAGCCCTGAATGCTGATTAGCTGGTAAGGTCGGGGGTACAACACACAAGTGACCCGCACATGGGGAAGCGGAAACAGAGGTCGAATAAAAGGATTTGCTGATTGTGACTCTGGGTTTCCAGATGCATCTTAAGTTCAGATCTTCACAGTTCCACCTGCTAAATCCCCTCCCCAGGCAATTCTTAACTCCTGGTGCCAAAGAAGAACACTGGCATGAATGAATCAAACCAGCATTTAGTTTCAGAGACCTTCTCACATGTTAATCGGGACTTCAGCACACAGTGTAAGACAGAGGTGTGAAACTGCCTCCCACGTGCTGGCGTGGAGAACTGACGATGAAACGTCTTCTGTGTATATTCGATTCAACATGATCAATAATTCTGCTGGTGTGTTTTCCCTGGCAAGAATTCCACACAGAATAGCAAGGAGCTGACCAAAAATTATTTCATTAGGCAATTGCTGGTCCTGAAAGCCCCATTACAACTGTCTTCCTTTCATGTTTAAGAAGCACTAAATCCTTAAGAACAGCAGCAAAACTGGAAAACTGTTGACAATCAGCAAATCTCCTGGCAAGTTTACCATCATCCATTCTGCTTCGTTATAATCATTGAAATTTTAGGTCACACAAGAGCCATCTGTGAAGCAGCCTCCCCCGATGATTAAAACACTCCTGTACCATGTACATTTACAAATTGAAAATTAATGAGGAAACGTGTTTAAAAATTGACTATAGCTACCCAAGGGTTTACAAACACTTTAAAATGCATAACAAAATCACTTGGCTATGCAGTCCTCCTTAGTGACAAACACGTTACATTTCTTCTCAGAATTCCTCCTGCCGAATTAGCTTTTCAATGTGTTGGTTATTACGGCCGAATATCAACATTGTATTTCAAAAAGTCCTAATACAAACCGTATCACCCCCGACTCCTGTCCTCCAGGCTAATTCATTTTGCATCTTTCCAACTCAAGGTAAATGACCCAGCACAAAGCAAAGATAATCCCTCGTGAATGAGTGGTATACGACAGACACAACTGTTCTCTGCCACTAGGAATGGCCTATTCTAGGCTAAAAGTTTCTCTAGGGTTCCTGGCAGCAAACACAAAATAGACTTGTCAGCACTTCCTGGACAACAGAGGTTCCCTGCGTGGTGGCTTCAGTCAGGCACTCCACCTGGCGCTCTATCTTCGGAGACAGAGAGGAAGGAGAAGACATAATTCTCGGCCTCTGGGACTCAGCGGGTTAGCCGTGGAGGCAGGGGCTGGAGTGCGGAGCCGACCTTCGCCCAGTGCCGAGTAGATGCTCGAACGGGGCTAGGTGCTCGGCATGCGTTATTGCCTTCAATCCTCCCCACAGGCCTGTGAGGTCAGCAACCTGGTACCACTGTTTGCAGTGAAAAACCCAAGGCTTGGCAGGGTTATGTAAATTGCCCGGGGTCACAGTCAACACTGTGGCCGGGTGGACGACCTTCAGGTGAGCTCCTGCACCGTGAAAGTAACACCATGTGCAAATCAGAAGCCGACGCTCAGCGCTACGAACACGTGAGCCAAGGGCCACTGGGTTGGCGAGGTGGGGACAGACTCTGGCCGGGAGATGCAACTGGCAGGTGCAGCCCACCGAGGCTGCTATGGACTGAGTTTCCTCACCCATCCCCAAAACTCTTACGTTAAAGCTCTCACTCCCACTGTATTTAGAGAGAGGGCCGAGAAGGAGGTGATAAAGGTTAAGTGAGGTCATAGGCTGGGCCTTTAACCAACAGGACGGGTGCCCTCACAAGAGGAGGACACGAGAGCTCGCTCTCTCTGTGTGCCTGCACACGAAAGGCAGGCCGTGCGAGGACAGGGTGAGAAGGTGGCCACCTGCTGGCCAGGAAGAGAGCCCTCACTGGAAACTGAAATTTCTGCTGCCCCGATCTTAGACCTCTAGCCTCCAGGGCCGTGAGGAAATAAATGTCTGTTGTTCGAGGCACCCAGTCTGTGGCACGGTGTCATGGGAGTCTATGCAAGGACGCTGAGACTCAAAAACAGGAAGCTCGGTCACATGTGACTGGAGGTCAGTGCCGGGGCAGGGGCACGGCCAGCGGCCTCCACACGCGGGCACCGAGCACTGAAGCAGGAGTCCCCCACCTCCTCTCCTTTGCCCCCGGTAGCACCGGTCTCCCCTGAGCAAGAACTTGTGTTGCATCACGTCATGACTGCTTCTAGCTCTGCTTCCCCTGCCCTTGACTGTGAGTGTTCCTACAGGGAAAAACTGCGCCTCATTCATCTGTTCACCCCTCTCACTGTCCCTGACGCACAGCAGCTGCTCTCGGTATTTCTTCAGTGGACTGAGGGCTCGGTCTCTGAGAAACAGGGCAGGCCTTCAGGAGGAGTCAAAGTGAGAATGTCTGTGAGCACAGGGACTTGCAGGGATGAAGCGCCAGCCAGGCTGACATGATCAGAACAGCCTGGAGACGATGAGTCTGGAAGCACCTTACAGGACAGGGCAGAGGTGGGAGGGACTCAGACATGTGGCCTTCCGGAGTCTGGACCAGAATGAGTCAAGACACACTCAGAAGGTAAACTGGACAGTGGCTCTGGGACAAGGAAGACAGGAGAAAGATTATGAAGGAAATGGCAGCTGTAACTATTGAATGGATGCCTTCATTAATTCAACCAACATTCATTGACTGCCGGCTTCCTCACAGGCACTCGGCGCTGTCAGAGATGCTGTAATTCAGGAGAGGGCAAAACCACTCACACTGCACCTGCCTTTGGAGAGCTGATCAGTGGAAACAGAAAGGAATCAGATAACCACAGAAATCATCTTATAATGAACGGCAGTGAGCAGGAACAGGCAGCGACGGTGCGTGGTCCGGCAAGAGCCCACAACAGCAGCACCTCCCTTGTCTAGGACGCTCATCCATCCCGGGAACCTCAGGCTGGGACTCCCTCCCTAATTACCACGGTGAAGAAGAGGTGAACAGAAGCCCTCTCTGCAGCCCCAGCACAGAGACGTAGTGAGTCTGCACTTGAAACTCTTCAGGAACAATGTAGATCCCTTTCTCTAGTGCAAGCATGCGTAACCCACCCAGCTGCCTCTGAAACACACCACCGGTCACAGGAGGATCCAGAGAGATGACATGGACACCTGCCATTCTCCACCCCCGCTGCAGGTGACAGGGTGCAGAGCAGCCGTCCCACCCATAATGCATTTCTGCGTCACTTCGGTGATGTCTCCTTTGCTGCTAGGAGGAGAACTGGCATTAGGCTACAGGCAGGCACTTTGCTAAGTACATGTATTCCTTTCAGGGCTCTGAATAAAAATTGCAGAAGAAGATAATAAAAAAAAAAGAAGTTCAAGTGAAAACTGCCACAGGTGTGACATTTATTTGTAATTTCATGAGTTAGTGTGCGACGGTATGGCAAGTTAAAATCGTAACGTATAGTGTCACCTGTTTCAATGTTACCAATTCAGCGTCTGCAGAATTTATTCTGACAATGAGAGGCTGTCACCTGACAATCACAAAGCTCTTTAGAAGCTCACCGTGAACATGTTCTAAAAGGGACATGCATCAAAATGGACATCTTCAAGACCTTTTTGTTGTGATCATTAATATGCTAAGGCATGTTCTCCAGATATTTCTCAAAAGTAAATTCACTTCGATAATTTTATTTCCTATCAAATGCTACTCTCCTTTCTAATCAGACTTACTTCAGCAAGAAGTCCCGGAAACAAACACATCAAGAGAGCAAACTGCAGTGAGGCCTGGGGAAAACAAAGGGATATGGGGATGGACCTGATTTTACAGCAGGTGTTTTGCAGGGTTTGTTCTATGAAGACTCAAGGAGAATCCTGAGCTGACAAATAGAAGTTAGAGAGGGAATGATATTCACCCCAAGTAATGAAGAAGTCAAACTTGCCCAAAGATGGGATGTGGAGCAGGTGTGCCCGGAAGGCTGTAAGTTCCCAGCAGGGGTGCTGGGGATGCTGGGCTCTGCTGAGCCACTCGGTGCAGGAGATTCAAGCCTCAGATGGCGAGTTGACCTAAATGACCTAAACTGCCCCTTGAAGCACCACACCCCAGAACTCCTTGGCCAGGGCACCATGCCGAGGGCCTCAGACCCCCTTCTTACCTGCTGGGGAGAGAAGACCCAAATGCGTAAGTGACAGGGAAACATAAACTGTGCAAAAGAGTCGTGCTATGGTACTGACTGTAACGATGTTAGGATTTGTGATGAAAGGGGAAAACAGCCGCCGGGGAGCGCCTGAAGCCATGAAGACACTGAGACCTGGAGGGCTCCCGAAACGGCGACTGGAGAGAAAAGCTGAAGCTGAGACAGGCAGGATTGTCAAATTCAGGGCCTTGAAACTACTGGTGAAGAATGTAGACTCTAGAAACCAGCGTCTCAGTTCTTCAACCAGGGATGAAGGCAGCATTTGTCAAAAGACCTGCTGGTCAGACTCAGGATGGGTTTGAGCTACAGCGTGTCTGAAAACTTGAGTGACATCAGTAAAACCTATTCAAAATGCAGATTCAAGGGCCACAAGCCCTGAGACTGATTCAGTAGGTCTAGGGTTGGGCCCAGGAATCTGAATATGTGCCTTCCCTCTGGCCAGCTCTATGCTTCAGACGCAGGTGGTCCCCATAGTTCGACTAAGCAGGTTTACATCCAACTTAAGCTTGGCAACTGTTACTGCAGTGGAGGCACCAGTAAACGAAGTCTGAATGACTCTGTTGAAAGTTCTTTAAACTGATCTGAAATCTGTGCTCATTACCGTACACCACAGTGGGAGTTCTCCTCTCTGAGATCCCATATATTTCCTCACTCGTGCACGTGCCGGTCTCGTAAATGTTCAAGGGTAACGCAGTTCTCTCAAGTAAACTCATCTCCAGGATGAATTCAACTATTGCTTCAACTGTTTCTCACATGAGACGATTTCTAACCACCTCTCACCTTCGCTCACTTTCTTCTTTTCTTTTTCCAGACTCCTGATTTATCCCTCCCACCTGCTGCGGTCGGCTCCCTGGTAGCCCTGAGTTGTTTTTTCCCTACGTCTGTGAGTCTGTTTCTGTCTTGTAAATAAGTTCATTTGTGCCCCACTGTTTTGGTTTTTTTTGTTTGTTTGTTTTTAAGATCTCCTTCCAGAAGGAGAAGAAAGAGAAAAGGGGATTGAAAACACATTTGAAGAAATTATGGCTAAAAATTTCCCAAATCTAAAGGTGAAAACAGATACCGAGGCAGAAGAAGCACAGAGGGTCCCAAACAAGATGAACCTAAACAGACCTGCATCAAGACGTATTATAACTAATACGGCCAAAGTGGAAGGTAGAGAGGAAACTCTAAAGGCAGCAAGAGAAAAACAGTCAGTTACAAGGGAACCCCCATCAGGCTGTCAGCTGATTTTTCTGCAGAAACGTTGCTCGCTGTCTTCCTATAACCTCCCGGGTGATCAGTCTCTTCCTTTAAGGTGCACACGCTCCAGGGACTGCAGCATTCCTTTACTGGGTCTAGGCAGGCAGAGGGCCTTCTGTTCCCTTGCTCTGATCAATGCAATCCAAGATCTCACTAGCTTTTTGTGTAACGTCCAAGTCAGCTAGTAAATAGTAAACTGGTAGAAAAAGAAAACGATCTCAGCTTAGAATTTCTTCCTGAGTGAACCTATGGTTTCTGACAACCATAATCCTCCAAACAACTCCTTCAAGGATAACAAGTAACACAGGCACTTTTCTTATCTCTGATGTTAGTGTTTTAAATCGGGGTTTATAAAATATAGATGCGCATAATTCAATGAAGATTTAATTTTAAAAATAGGTCCTCTGGCTCTTGTTGCCTGTCCTTTAAAACCTCTAAATTAATCTTGTCCCCTCCAGGAGAATCTCAGGATGGGACAGCAGTTGTCCTGACCAGAGGAGCCAGAGCAGAAGATGCAGTCTGCTCAGTGAGAGACCTTGACGTCAGCTAGACCAGTAAGGAGTGGTCCCCTGGACTACTGATGGAGCAGTCTGTAACCATGGCGATGGTCCTGGATTCCAGGAAGGGTTAGTGGGGTGGGAGGCACAGTCTTCCCTGGTGAAAAATAAAATAAAATAAAATAAAATAAAGTAAAATAAAACGAAACAAAATAAAATAAATAATAAAAATTTAAAAACTTAAAAATAATAAAAAAATGAATGAATGAATAAATGAATGTATGTTGAAATGAAACAGAGCTCTTACCAGTTCTTTCTTCACGTCACCGAACAGGGACTGTCAGTGCCAGTTTCTCACCTTAAGCAGTTCATCTCTAAAGACAACCCACCTGGGACTCTAAACCCCTCCCTCAAGTCAAACAACACGTGAAAGCTTCAGGATCCTGGGGATGAGGAGACTGGGGCGATGGGTGGACGCCTAATTTCATTCTACTGAATTTAGATTGTTGTTTCTACCTGCTACTCACAACAGGGGGCGCTGTCTCTTACGCTTGGTGCTGATGAGGAATGCAAGTTCTTTCCTCCAACAAGTATTTCCAATGCAACTATTTATTTGCCCCTTTGCAGACCTGTGAGGGCAGAACTTGCTGGATTCTAAGAAACCACTGCCTAATTGTTTCCAGGGACCAGGAGCCTGAGGGAGAAGCGACTGGAGGAACTCCACTAAAGGGGACTGCAGGCAGTAGGGGAGTCAGTCCAGATGCAGTCCAGTTCACACGCACGCGCACACACACGCACACACATCTATTGCTAATGAGGATTCATGGTGGTTGGTAGAGACACAAAAACAAGTCAGATACATTTCTGAGCACCAAGAACTTCTTCACTGATTTTAAAAAAGGAAAATTAAGTTAACAAACGCTGGGTTTTTTAAAAAATTGGGGGGGAGGGGTTAATTAGGTTTATTTATTTAATGGAGGTACTGGGGATTGAACCCAGGACCTCATGCATGCGAGGCATGTGCTCTACCACTGAGCTATACCTTCCCCCCAACACTGGGGTATTTCTAATCCATTATATGATAACGTATGTTGGGTGCGTTCTTGTAACAAACGTTCAACTCAGAACAACAGTTGCGCTGGCCGGAGAATCTTGTGCTGAAGTCTTGCAACAACTGGTCTGGATATGCTCCTGGATTGTCCATCCATGCTTCTTTAAATCAGCTGACTGCTTCTGCTCCACCAGGCCAGTCTCTTATGGTGCCCATCGGGCACATCTCAAACCCCTAGATCTCAAAGTAGTCTGTTCTCCATCTTTCTACTGTCCCAGACATCTGCCGCCCTCAGCTCCTTCTCTGCTCTTCCCCCTTGCTTCCAGCTGGTGTAGGCTAAGCCGTTCTTACTGCTCCTCTGGCATCTCCCTCTAATGTGCCTGGCATAACCCCCCTCCCCAGCCTGGCTTGCTCCCCAGGACCCTGTCCCAGCACCCTCCCAGGTGTCCAGTTCTGGCCTGATTTAGCCCAGACTGTTGACAAGGAGGGGCATGCTGATTCTTGCCCAAATCCCTGCAGCGATCACCAGGTTCTCCAATCATTTTTGCAACCTCTCTCTGCCTCACACATCTGAGTGTTTCTGACAAGAGAGGGTAGGCCACAAACCATCGTGCCTGCTACTTTTCCCACACAGCATCCAGTCCTGCCTGCAGACCTTGGAAAAATAATTATTTCTTTTCATAATAGCCTGTGACTAAATGTGACGTGTCGGTGGACAGTGGCCCTTAAACCTTCAAAGAAAGCCAGAAAACAAGTCTAACCAGAACCGTAACCAGTCCTATTGATAAACTGAAGCTCCAAGCTACGTAAGTGCTTATTCACTGACCAGGAGGCCTGCAATTTATTTTACTTTATTAGGTGCTGAATCTTCCAAAAAAAAAAAAAAAAAACTGCTGGAATTCCAAAAGCTCTGAATCTCATTATTATAAGTATGTTTAATCAAACCTTTGAAGTGACTTGCTGAAGTTTGGATGAGATTAGGCCTCTCTGCCACTCATTATGTTAAAACAATTCCTCAGCTCTGTGAGGACACAAAATAAGACCCCACCTTGAAAACAAAGCAACATTTTCCATTTTAAAAAATTTCTGCAGGTAATTCTTCCCTTGACCATTACTGATACCCTACTCATCTTATCCTGGGGAATCCAGCATAAAGCAGTCCAGAAAGACGACCTCAAGGAGACAGTTGCAAATACAAGCTGGATCTCAGCTCTGGAAAAGACCTTAAAAGGTCACCTGATTATCTGATGTTTGGATTACCTCTACTGTATTCATGTCGAGGAAGCATCCATCCTACGCAAGGGTATTTTCGGCCTTAGAGCGCTGTCAATGCTATCTTTGCATATCCCTGACAATAACAAAGAGGATTCTTACATAAACTTGTTTTATAACAACGTTGAGCTTATCCTCACACACACACAGACACCGCATAGGATTAGGTTCAAGCACTGAACACGCAGCTGCAATCAATTTCAAAAGCCCAGAGAGCCCCATGCTACGCACTTCACAAGAGCCATCGTGCCCTGGATCTCAGAACAGATTCACGACAGCAAGCTTTCAAGTTATTACCAAAGGCACCCGCCAGAGGCAGTGCTTCCGACTTGTTCAGTCCCAGACCCCCTGTGATCCTCGCGCTACGCTCCTTTGACGGCGGCCGGGGTAGGGGAGGCAGGGCAAGGTGGATTCTCTGTGCAGCTGACTCCTCTCTGCTAGGCCAAACAGCCTACACAGCTGAGCACATGCAAACACACACAGGCACGCGGACTGAGTGTGTGTTCGACCAGCAGAATGCACACACTCCCAACACAGAGAACTTCCCTTCTTCCCCCACCATGGTCACTGCCATCTCTACACTTTAACCTCTAAGTTACAATTTGACAAACCTCTCTTGAGGACGCCCCAGAGGTCCCTCCCTACAGATCGACAAGGTTTTATAGTTTTAACCCTCTGCCTGGGTGACAGAAAACGTCTGGGGGCTTCATTACGGGATAAAGCAGAGACCCAGGGAAATGAAAGTCCCCCAGTTTGGAGGACCCCAGAGATCTCACTGGACAAAAAAGCGCTCTTTTGTTCATCTGGTGAAGTTCGTAGCTCCTGGCTGGGAAGGTCAAGATTTCGAAGAAAGTGTCCCTAAGATCTTCCCTAAAGCAAGGTCTGATGAAGAAAAAGGAAAAGAAGACAGTGGGGTGGTTGCTTATTGACAGCACACTCATAATAAAAGCAACAGCTGACGAGTATGTGTGTGTGTGTGCATGACGGGGACACTGTGCTGTGCACCAGAAACTGACACACTGTAACTGACTGTACTTCAGTTGAAAAAAAAAAATTTAAAAAAAGCAATGAGTGGAGGCCGAATGTTGCTTTCACTACAAAATGGAGCCAGCAACTAAAGATCTGGGCACTTGGAGAGGAATTTCTAACTTTTTAAAAATTTTATTATTTCTTTTCTGGTTGAGAGAAATGGAATCCTTAAAATGAAAAGTGCCTGTGCAGGGGCGTTTCCTGGTGAAAGCAAGAAAAGGACAGCTGGGGACACTGAGGTCAGCAGGCAGGTCAAAAGGCAAAGGACCCCACGGAAAACAAAGCTGGCTGCTGGGATGCGGGCAGAGCACCGGGGCGGGGACTGAGAGGCCGATCCCCGACGGCCTCCGGCCAGGTGCTGGCTTCGTCAGAATCTCCTTTTCTTGGCTCCGTGTGAGTGAGAAACAGGCTGTCTCTGGTGGGCCAGCCCTTCCTGTTCAGACCAGCTTTCCACTTCTGCTCCTACAATTCTAGGGAAGAAAATTTAAGAACTGGCCCAAACTGTGAGGTCCTTGAATTTACAGGATTCCTCTACTAGGAAAGCCAAGTTTGGAAAAGCCAGCTAAGCAGAGGGAAAGTGCCAACTCCTTAAAAGCGTTCCCTACAGAGCAATTCCCAGGCCTCCTGGGGCTGGTACGGGGTCTTCCAAGGAAGAGTGTTTCCATGGTCAGATCGGGGTGGGCTTTTCACGGCTTCAGCTCTTGGGATCTTCAGTGTGCTAGTGTCCGTTGTCAGTCTCCAAGCGGGGCTGGGGGGTCTCGTGTGCACAGAAACTCTGCCCAAAGCGAGAAGAACACTAACCGGAGACAGACAGCTGTTTAGGGCCTCAGCTGACAGCTGTGTAAGGCAGGCAATCCTTCAGGATCCCTCCAACATGTTTGGGTCTCGCTGTCCTCTTAGGATGATCCGAATGACAGGTCTCGCTTTCCTCCACTACTTCTCTCTCTAGTCGTTCTTTATTTTCTCCCACGGTTGAATAAATACCAACTGAGCATCTATGTGCAAGTAACCCTGTTCCTGATGTAAAACAAAACCGAAATTAGAGCCAAAATACCTTTTGGAGGCAAATGGACCCTTTCTTCTTTCTCTCTCTCTCTTTGTATAAATTGAAGTATAGCTGACGTAACACTAAATTGGTTTCAGGTGTACAACATCACGGTTCAATATTTGTATATATTGCAAGATGGTAAGTGTACGAAGTCCAGTTAACACCCATCACCACACAGTTACAATTTTTTTTTCTTATGATGAGAATTTTCAAGATCCACTCTGCTAGCTATGCCCTTTTTCTTAAAAACAAAACAAAACAAAAACTATGCTGTATTTATTCCAAGTGCAACAGATTGCATTTAAAGATATTGCTATGGTCTGAATATCTGTGTCTCCCCAACGCTCATATGTTGAAATCCTAACCCCCTAAAGGTGGTGGTATTAATAGGTGGAGCCACTGGGAGGTGCTTAAAACACCCATTTATGGTAAAACTCTTACCAAAATGAGTATAGAGGGAATATATCTCAACATAATAAAAGCTATTTATGACAAAGCCACAGCCAGCATAACACTCAACGGTGAAAAACTGAACGCCTTCCCACTGAAATCTGGAACAAAACAAGGATGCCCGCTCTCACTGCTTCTATTCAACAGTTTTGGAAGTCCTAGCCTCAGCAATCAGGCAAAGAAAGAAAGAAAAGGGATCCAAATTGGCAGAGAAGAGGTAAAATTGTCACTATACGCGGACGACATGATACTATATATAGAGAACCCTAAAAGCTCCACACAGAGACTACTAGAGCTGATCAAAGAATTCAGCACGGTAGCAGGATACAAGACCAACATACAGAAATCAGCTGCATTTATTTACACTAACAATGAAATATCAGAAGAAGAGAATAAAGAAACAATCCCTTTTACAATTGCATCCACAACAATAAAATACTCAGGAGAGAATCTGACCAAGGAGGTGAAAGGCTCATACACAGAGAACTACAAGACATTGATTAAGGAAATTTAAGATGACTTAAAGAGATGGAAAGACATCCCATGCTCTTGGATTGGAAGAATCAACATTGTTAACATGGTCACACTGCCCAAGGCAATCTACAGATTTAATGCAATTCCTATCAAATTGCCCAGGACACTTTTCACAGAACTAGAACAAATCATCCTAAAACTTGTATGGGAGGTGCTTAAGTCATGAGGGCAGAGCCCTCATGGATCTTATAAAAGAGGTCCCTCAGGGCTCCCTAGCCCTTTCCACCAAGTGAAGATAAAGCAAGAAGGTTCTGGATACAAACTCACTCATGCTGGGGCCATGCTCTTGGACTTCCAAGTTCCAAGAACAGTGAGCTATAAATTCCTATTTTTTTTTATAAGATGCCTAGTTTATAATGCTTTGTTCTATCAGCCAAAAGGGACTGAGACCGATACAGCACAGACTTGATGATTTAATATTTCTACTCCCACAAATTCCACAAATATATGCTGATCCTCCCGTCTGTCCTTGTGCAAATAATCAAGGAGAAACAGAACATCCATAGGTTAAAAGCTGGCCTGACCATCACCGCGAGGATGGATCAGAGACTGGGCTTTGGCGTCGAGCTTAGAGTCCTTGTCTGTAAGGGATGGAAATTACAGGATCTGTGCTGTAGGATTAACACAGGAACTAAATAAGATGATTTCCATGAAACACAGGACAGAGCAAGCTCAGTAAAGGGCAAGCGTTATTATCAGGTCTGCACGTCAATTTTGGCTTAAACGGGAATTCTACTTCTTTTCTAAGATGATGACGGTCTGAACAGGGAGCTTCTCTGAACTCAGCAGTCCTTTCTGTGGTTTAAAAGTTCTCCTGCTCCTGGGACAGCAGAGCCACAGCCAAGAGACGGAGGCCTTCCGTGGAAAAGAAGTCTCAGACGTGGTCGCCCACTGCCCCGGAGAACTGGGCGGCCGGCAGGCTCTGCAGTGATTCCTACCCATTCCTTTGTCTCTTCTGAAAACTCTAGTAATTCTTTTCAGTTGCCAGAATGGCTATGGAGAGAGAAAGAGAGAGAGAGAGAACCTCGTACCTCTAGCCAGGACTGAAACTATGGGGGTTCCTTTGCCACTCCAGATGGGGGCTGGGAACCAGCCATTTGGGAATCACCGTGGAGCCTGTTACAAGTGCAGGTGTCGGGCCCCAGCCCAGACCCACTGAAAAAAAATCGGCAATTTAATAAGATTCCCAGGTGACTTACATGCACATTAATGTTTGCAAAATGCTACCTTAGAGCACCTCCATTTCCCCTGCAGTTGCCAACTCTGATCACTCCAGAGAGAAGCCCACATGTGGGAGGGAGCCTACCCACACCGAGAGGGCGCCCTCCAACCAGAAGGAAGAGCGGAGAGCCTCAGACCTGCGTCTACAGAGACAGCCCCCAGGAACTCAATGCAAAGCTGCCCAGCTGGCTGTGGGTGCGATGCTGTTAACACTGCCTGCTGAGCCCCGCTTCCTCACAACAGGCCTGAAATGGGATTTCTTACTGGAAGTGGGCAGAGTTCACCCCTGCCGCCCTTCCTCTGCCCGTTTGCTCAGCACACAATATTCGGTTTGCCACGTGTTGCCCATTTACTTTCTGTGCACCGTGAGCAACACACAGTACCTCCATCATTTAGGTTTTCAGTTTTGTAACTGCCGCACTCGGTTCAGGATGCACGTAGTAAACCAGCCACAGAATTGTTTACAACCTGAAGGGAGTCTGCAGGGCTACGACTGCTGACTCACAGTGAAAAATGACTTCCCAAGTGTTCAGAGGGCCTTTTATAATGGGCCTAACGGTTGTTGGTATCCGCCGGAGGAAGGCTGACACGGCAAAGTAAGGGGCGTCTGGCCTGCCTCATAATAGGATTAGGGCACCGGCCGGTGGGTCTGACTGCTCTAATGGCTGCTCTGTTAGTAATCCTCAGAGCATCACCTGGAAATACATTTGAGTCACTGTATTTATTTTGAAAAGTCTCTGATAGACACGCTGGTAATCCTGGCCTACCAAGGAGTATGTTTGTGTTGCAAAACCAAATCAGTTTCTTGAGGCCGTTTGGAAAATGTCACCATCTTTATAAAACACTTTGCAATGTACCCAAAGCTTTTACATACATTCTTTCACTTGGCTTCCTCCCTAAGGTGGCCAGGGCAACTGCACCCCAACCTGTACATTCCAAGCCTTTCCCCACAGATGAAGAATCTCAAGCTAAGTAGGTTGACGTTAAGTTAATGTCTTAACTTAGAGGGTCATGACCTGTCCAGGGTCTCAAGGCTGGTAGATGGTAGAGACACTACCAAACCCAGTTGCTGGATTCCTCAGTCAGATTCCTTTTTCCCAGTGGTGATTCCACACGTCACACGTGGATGTCCAGTCACGCCTCCAACCAAAACTGCCTGGACCACATTAACTGGGTCTTTTAAAGACCCTCGGGTTCGCCATCGCGTTAGCATGCTTACTACTCCTCATTATACTTTGTGAAGGAGTCCAAGTCAGCACAGATAGGAATACGAGTGTCTATGCGCTTCTGGATTATGGAGAACAAACCTAGGACTCCCTATAAAGGGGGGAACTTGGTCCTTCTCAGTGTGTGGGTGTTACTTTTGGAAAACCAGGAAACACTTACCTTTCTTTAAATTCATTCATTCATTGGACAGATGTTTTTGACTGCTCAGAAATGCCAGAGCAGGGCATCTGGGTCACGGTCATCGATCCAGTGAATAGTGCGTTTTTAGATAGCCAATACTATTAATGGCTTACATCACTTGCGACAAGTTAAAAGCTCTGGGAAAGATTTGAAATCATTGATTTCAAGTCAGATATTCACAAACCCCTGCACATAAAGGTGATTTTAAAAAACACCTACTTAAAGAGCTATTTCTTTCTCTTAAGTTTACCCCGGAGGTCTACCTGCGCCCACCAAGGTCACTTGAATTCTCTGCTCGTTCCGTCAACCCTCTGCCGGCTCTTTGCCTCATGCAGATTCAGTCAACATTGCCCCTCTCCCACCTCCTCTCTTTTTCTTCCTGTTTAATCCAAGTCATTAATAAAAATACTGAGCAAAACTGACCCCAGGAGGAAGCCCCACGCCTCTTCATAAGAGGCTTCTCTCCACATGTCTCCAGGTAATTCATCAACACACGTGAAACGTGACAGCTTCAAAAAGGAGCCACAAGCAAGATGCAAAAAAAAAAAAAAAAAGAGGGGAGTGACATGATGTCTTCAGTAAATCCCTCTAAACTTTTAAGCAAACTGTGCCTTTTCAAAATCACCCAGCCTTTAGAAGTCAACCATGATACAGGACTCAAGAAGGTTTCCTGGGTGCCACCCCCGGCATAATTTTTAAGCCATCATTTTCCTCTCATGATCTGAGGTGGACATTAGTAGAGCTGTTCTGAAATGATCCAGCTCGCTTTTTGCACCCTTTGTGAGATCGAATGCCGTCGCCCCCTTTTCAGTCTGGCATGGCAACAGCAACGTGACTTGCTTTGGCCAATGAAATGTGACTAGAAGAGACATCTGCCACCCTCAGGCCAAAGCTCTAGGAGCCTGCGTGTTACCTGCCACACGCCCTTCTCCCGTGACTTTTAGAAACCATGTGTCAGGAAGGACACATGACCACCCCGGGCCCCTCAGTGACTATGATGAGCAGAGACCCCGCCCACCCACGTTCGTTATGGAGGATGAATGACGAGAAAACAGTCGTTGCACCAAGACGCTGAGATGCAGGGCAGGATGCTGGTCACCTCAGGCCAACCTGGCCTGTCCTTGCCAATACTTCTGGAATGACCGATGGCTTCTCCCTGCTCAGAAAAAGCACTAAACTCCCCTTCTGATATTAAAATCTTCTCTAACTTGACTTGGGATTTATCACCACCGCTCAGGTAGTTCTGTCTGCTTCTTCCAGGGACCCAGCTCTTCTGAACGGCACCTCGAAATCCCGTTTCTGTCGGGCACTGAGCTGAGGACCACAGCTGAGGAGCTGCTTATGCCTCCTGTTTCCTCAACTTCATTCCTGCATCCAAAACATCACAGGTGGAAGTGAAGTACGGGTAGTTTTTCCCCTGATGGTTTCCTCTGCTTCATCCATATACATAAGTGCCTCAGGAACCGCCAACCGAAGAGCATGCAAAATAAACCACACCAGAGAGGAAGTGTCGGAAGCAGTTAACGGACACGCTCCATGCAGCCCTGCTCCACACTGACTCGAGTGTATGAGAAGCATCGTTGCGCTAGAAGTCCTGCTCCCTTTAGTTAATTCAGTAAGTGGTGTAATAACCACTCATTATGACTCCTGAAGTTGTCTTTGGCAAATTCAACGTGAGTTGCAGTTGGGTGTGTCAGTTCTTAGAAAAGGACTGTCATGTATAATGACCCAGACCCAATGTGTCGGACGTTCCTCAAAGAGTGATTTGGAGTCAATTAAAAATTTTTAAAAAGGGCTTTATAACAACAGGATCTCCCCCCACAAAGGAACACCCTGCCTACAGAAAGCACCGCGTGTGCCCCGGATCGATGGAAACGTCTCGCACAGGACACATCTATCAGGGACGTCGCACACACAGCTCCAGCCCGCGTGGTATTCCTGCCGGGTGACTGCTCTGGTGTCTTTCTGCTTTTCGCATCTGTGATTTTATTTCTCCCATTTCCTTGTGTCTACCTCTCCATATTTCCTGCCATTCCCGTCTGGCTTGCTCCTAAACCCCATTACAGAGCATAGATTAGGGGCCAAGAAAGAGGGCTTCATCCTGTCCGTGGTAATGTGGGGCCACCTGAAGAGGTACTTACACATGTGGTTTAAGGGGAGCCCAGGAGATTGGGCTGGCGCAGGAGAAGGGAGCTGGTGGAACGCTGCAAATAAACCCTCTTCCCCAAGTGCTCTCTTGTCTCACCGAGATACATTACCTCTCTGTGGGAAAGCCACTGAGCTCGCATTTACTATTTTGAGATTATGATCCACTTTCCATTCTACTGCTAGCATCCTTATATTCCTCCCAGAGTCATTACTCCTTGTAAGATCTTGACAGGGATATTAAAAATTCACAAACATATTGCCTTTTACCCGCCATGAAAAAATACAGCACAGATTTTGGTCAAGAAGCCCAGTATAACCTGGGAAGTGAGAAAAGGCGAGGTCCCTGACGCTAATGATACCACAGTGAATTACACCTGGAGGGAGGCAAGCCCATCCTAGCAAGGCGAGCGACTCTGGCAGAGCTCCCAGGAATGACTGTTCCAGAACATCCTCACGGAAGGTGAGAGAACTCAAGGACCATTTCTTCGTCCATGCCTCTCTGACTTCCCCTCGCCCCCAAACTGTTCAAACTGCTCCAGGTACCTGGGATTTCCCAGCCCCAGCTTCCGCCTGGCCCTACACACTGCAGGTAACTAGAGAGACTCCACTGGTTCTGTCTCTCTGTGCACATCTGTGACCCAGAGCCACTAAGACCCGTCCTCAGGTTGCTAGCCTGGGGGCCGAGCAGCCTACAGAGGCTGTTAACAGACCCTAGGATGTCACAGGGCTGTTGCATTCACTGAACGCCTCCACCCTGATTTGGGAATTTCAAAACTGGTACTGATGGAACTAGCTTTAAAATTCCCAGTGGCTACTTACATGGCTACAGGTAGGACCGCAGGATACACATCAAATTAAATTTTGTCAATGACTGTGCGGCCCTTGTCTATCCATGTTAAAAAAAGTCTAGAAAAACCAAAGCAAATTATGTCTCAAATGGCCAAGTTCTGAGTGCATTTCCCGCATGAGATCAAAAGGAGAGAGAGGAGCTAAAACCTGGTATTTCTTCAGGGATGGAGAAGTCAAATCACTTCCTCAAACAGAAGGCATTCCTCCCTTTCCCATTAGGCAGGGATAACCCAGTCATGATTATAATGCAATTAAACGGGGAGCACGGGCAGTTACCTTCTCAGCATAAGAGACCACAGGGAGCAATCCGGTACAGCCCTCCACATCCTGTTCCAGAAATGATCCAATTAGGCTACTGGTTAGAAAGTATTATCTCCCGGGTGACACAGTGGAAACTCCCTTGCTTAAAAGGGACTTTAAACTAGAAGATGCCGAGAAGTAAGAGTACAATTTGATCCTGGCAGAGAAACAAGACTCTGCTCATCTAATAAAGGAACATTTAATCTCCAACTTTTCCCCCTGTTTGGAGATAGAAACAGTTTTGAAGAAAATAAAATGCATCTATGAATTCTGAATTGTAAGACACTCATGAACCTAATCCAAACAGATGACCATCTCATTTGGAGTCACCAGACCAGTGGCCTCACCTGCCCAGAGTGGACCCAGGAGCATGAAGGTAAGAAGCAGTGGCTCCGGGCTGTGAAAACAGAGGTCAGAAGGCCTTCCTCGCAAATCCTTTGCATTTTTTTTTTTAAGAGTGTAAATTCCTTGGTGGGATTTGCTGTGTTTTATTTATTTGCTCTTTGAGCAAAACAATATGAAGTGCATACCGTAAGCTCTGCCCCATTGTGCGGGCAAACAAGGTCAAAGGAGCCAAGACTGGCTCTCCTCAGCGTCACTCTTAGGACACTGCTTAAACGAACACAAAATAAAAAAACGGAACCTCCAAAAACTTTGTGAACTACTTGGAAAAAAAGAAAAGAAATCCCATTAATTCTCTAAAACTGAACGAGAACAAAATGGCGTCAGGTAATGAAACGTGGTTGGAACAGCAGCATCAGCTGGTTTGATACTTACACTAAATCTTTGGACCAACCATCCCCTGGAACCTTCAAGAGAAATATGCCTCAGTTCCTAGCTCTAGGTCCCCAAGACACCAAGACAGCAATAAAATCACATAGAATCCAAAGGAAACCAGACATCGGGCTAAACAAGAAACCTCATATAGTTGGTTTCTCGCATTTCTTTGCAACCTTTAGTTACTGCAGAAGGAACAGTAATGGGAAGCAAGTAGTTCCAGAGGGAGAAAAAAAAAAGAGAGAGAGAGAGGGAGACAATGTGCTCCTCTGACCATCAGATTGGCAGTATTTGATTGGTCAGTGTTTTGGGGTTTTTTTCCTCCTTAAGCATTATTGGTAAGGCTGGTTGATTTTGAATCTAGCAAGGACCTAATAGATTTTCAAATCCAAACTTACTTATTTCCTTAGCAAGTGAAAGTACCTCTATACAGGTTGCTTGGTTACGCTGATGGTTCTTAAAAGTGGGTGGGCGCGTGCACGAGTGTGTGTGTGTGTCTGTGTGTCCGTCTGCCTTACAGGAGTAACAAACCTGGACGAAGAACAGAGGAGAGACCTGAGTGGCAGTCACGACACAATGGGGAGAGTGGGGAAGAGATTGATGAGGGTGAATAAAGTCTCTCTGGTTCAAATCAGTTTTTAAAACAACTTATGTCATGCCTTTTGCAAAGGTGAAATTCACCAGAGTTTGATATTTTACAGGAAAGGAACAGAGTGAGAAAGAAAGAGGGAGGGAGGAGAGAGAATTTCCTTCTCACAAGTTGCTGAAGGGAGCCGTCCCCAGCGTTTACAGACCGCCACTTACCTCTGGAGATACTATCAGACAAGGAAAACAGCCCCCGCCTGTTTTAAAGCCCCCCATTTGAAATTTAAATTCATTAGTTTATGAGCTGCCGGGAACTGACAGTTTTACACCCCAATCCTCCTCGCAATTTATGTAAAAGCTGCCATAAACCGGAATAGGGGAGCCTCTCCAAGTGGCAACACCAAACACAAATTGGTAAATAAAAACGCAGCTGAAGCCGATTTGCTGCGGGTCATATAACCGAGAATGTCGCTTTTATTTGAGGGAAGTTCTTTAAGCATTTGCTCCTCACCCGGCCACGCTTATTTTTTTTTTTAACCAACATTTAAAATATTAATGTACTGTTTTTATTGCTTCCCTCCTCTGATGGCGTTTCTATAACTGGTTCCACACGTATAAAATACGTCCCACGTAATTGCAGCGCGGCTGGCCTGGCCTGGCCCGTTTTTGTGGGAGGGGGTGTGGCCTCTGAGTGTTTCTCTCTGACGGTGTGTATCACAACTCAATTGCAGTGTCCTGATGCGAGAGACTTTAATTATAACACAGCTTGATGGATACTGAAGATTAGACTCCAGAAATATCTGGAGGGCTGTGTCTGATTTGTCTTCAATGTCGCAATTCAGTTCTTGCTTTTAAGACAAAATTCCCCGGGGCCACGCCTATGAGTTTAGCATGTTATGCATAGATGGAGCAGAAAGTAAGTCACGGACCCAGGTCTCCCAATGAAAGGTGCATCTTCAGGGGTCCCAGCACAAGCTTTCTCCAAGCGGGGAAGCCCAAACACCCTTTAAAGTTCACGCGCTCAGGGTTGTCTCTGAGAAACCCTCGCTTGCCCCAGTGTCACAATGCTCTTCTCCAATACTGACCATTAACTTCACAGGAGTAACTAACTACGAATTTTGCAGGTTTACTGTCTATGTCTGGGGTTATAATTCATCTCAAATTGACTTTTGTGCATGGATGGAGTCCGGTGAGGGTCAGGGCAGTTTCCCGATTGAATTGTTTGGACTCCTTGTTGAAGATCACTTGACCATGTGTGTGGGAACCTTCCTATCTGTTCTCTGTACCTTCCCACGGACCCAGTTGTCTCTCCTTCCACCAACGTCACACCATCTTGACGACTGCAACTTCACAGTAAGTTTTAAAGTCAGGTAGGATGAGTCCCCCAACTTTGTTTTCCTTTTCAAAGGTTACTTTAATAATTTTATTTATTTATTTTATTTTGCCTCTCCAGGTAAAATTCAAGATCGATTTGTTTCAGCACCTCCTTTCACAGCGTCTCTGTGCTCAGCACACTGGAGACGGGGCCTGGAAGCACTGGGTGAACAGGTCCCCGCACCTGAACCTCCAGGCTCGCCTGGACGAGGGAGAAAGGCCCTTGACATGGTGCAATGATAAAGGCCCAGTGACACGTGGGACTCTTCCAAAAGTCACTGTTATAATCAAACTCTGATTCCACGGAGCAGAGGGGTCTTCGCAAAGACGAAGGAAGAAATCAGTAATAACACATGGAAAGGACGACCCCGCTTCACAGACTGACCTGCCTCCCGGAGACCCTGGGGACAGGGCCTGCTCTCCTCCCACCAGTACTGCCAGCACATCACAGGGTGTCTGGCCCCCAGGAAGGGTTCACATGACATCTGGGGGAACTTTTCTCTGCATGAAACAGCCAACACCAGTGTGCTCCCTGCTCCTGGGGGAGCACCCTCCCTCGCTTTTAATCCTCCACCCACCTCCCCCTCCCTCGTTTTTATTGCCTTTCCCATTTTACCTCACCTTGATTGCCACTTTTCTTCCCGTCAAAATTGTACGCCAGGTGAGGGGAGAGACCACCTTCTATATTTCTGAGTATCTCCACAACATTTGTGCCAGAGAGTAACACTCTTGCAGTGAGGAGCACGGTGGGCTGGGGCGAGGTGCTGGGTCCCCCAGCAAGCCCGTCGGCAGACCCACCAGAGTCGGGGACACAGAGCAGACACCCAGTAAACACGAGTCAGTTAGAGAGCAGGTACCCTTTCTGTTGCAAATGCCCTTTTGAGGCAGACACAGAGCCTTAGTTTCAGCATGTCAGTGGGGGAAATCATCCAGTGGCAGTGACCCTTTCAGAGGCAAAATCAAACAGGACTCATATTTCCTACAAGACCTCAAAGGAAACCATGGCTTCCCCCTAGTTTGTGTTTAAGAAAAGATAAAAAGGAACGGAGACGCCTCAGGATAGGACGTGCTTCACAAAGCATCCGGGGGAAGGGGGAGCACCAAGGGCCCTTGGCCAAACTAAACACACACTAGAAACAAAACCAAACCAAAATCAAAAGGCAACACCTTTTGACTGGCAAAACCAAAAGGAACTGGAAGCCATTTGTTAAGATATTATGAAGAGTTGGAGGGGGTCAGGCCCACTCTCTTACCACTGAGACAGGAGGGAGGGGACAGGGCACAGCCACTGAAGGAAGGACACGGCCACTGAGGACAGGACAGGCTGGCTAGAACCAAGATGGCGGAAGACTCGACTTCCAGGAGACCTTGAGCCTCACGGGACAAGCACAGGCGCCACGACAGATCCTAGACTGACCATTAAAGGTCAAAAGGTGGACTGGGGGACCCCATTCCTGGCAGTCTCCCGCCCCTTCCCCAGAGTAGCCGGGTTAACCCTCCTGCTCATTAGACTATGAGATGACTGAGCCCGTGGAAACCGACACCCCACACCTCGCGGTCGCTCGCTCTCACCTTCTGAGACGGCCCACTCTGTGCCTGTGGAGGGTTCACTGCTTTTACTTCAAACTAAACACACCCACACCTCTTGGTCTCTCTCCCTCTCGCCTTGTGAGACGGCCTGCATTCTGCCTGCGGAGTGTGTGTCCGCTAACTCGCTTTCCCTTCTGGGTGAGGTGGACCCCACGCTGACGACGGAGAGTCCGTCCCCCCAGATAAACCTGCTTTCGCTTGCCCATGCCTGCCTCTTGAATCCTTCCCTGCACGAGGCAAGAACCCGCCCTGACCAGACTGCTCCCGCGACTCCCTAGCTGGCCCGTCTGCCGATTCTCGACCCCCTCGATCGGTGCACCACAGTGAGGCGAGCGTGGCTGGCGCACAGCATGATGGAGGCAGGCCATTCTTCTGCTTAAAGTCCTTCACTTACATGAAACAGAAAATGGACAAAGACCCGAAGTCCTTCGCCACACGGTCCGCGCCCTCTTCCCTGCCCCTTGCTGGTCACACTCACACGTCTACATCCTTCACGTCAGACCGAGGAGGCACCCCTGCCGCGGCTTTGCAAATGTTATTCCCTCCGCCTGGAGCATCTGCACCCCCTTCCCTTCCAAGGACTCAGATCAGACATCACCTCATGCCAGGAACTTTCACTGACCCTCCCAGTTGAAATCCTCCATGGCAATCATTTTCACGTTGGTCTGGTTGTCAAAACTGCAGACGTGTTGTGGTTACAGTCGCCTTTGATCTCCGTGGGCCACGTACTCAACGCTTGACCTAGCATGCAATCAGCGCTTAATGAATGGTCAGATAAATAATTGATAGAGCAAAGGAATAAACGTGCCCAGTAAACATTAAATAGATTCATCAGCAATGCAGTTATGTCCCTGGACAGCTTTGCTGTGTGACAACTGAAATCTCTCCCCTTCACTTTTTAAAATCATTTTACATACTATAGAAATGTGTATTTTACATACTATATAACGTAAAACATATACCATGTTAGCGAATTATATACTGTACTCACTTTAAATGCACATTCAAAAAGTTCTGAAAAACTTGCACGCCTTTGTAACTCCCTGCAATCAGGATACAGAACATTTCCATCACCCCAAAGGGGTCCCTTGTGCCTCGTCTCAGTCAACGCTCTTTTCATTCCCAGCTGCCAGGCAGTCACTCACTTACACTCCGTCACCCTGTATCAGTTTGGATGTTTTTTATTTTCTGTACATTAAATCATACAGTAAGCCTTCTTTTAAGGCCGTCTTGTTGAGCTCAGCAAAATATTGAGATTCACCTGTCTTGTTATGTGTATCAGTTTTTTTTTTAATGTTGAGTAGTATTCCATCTGGCAAATATAATGTCATGTGTTTAACCATTAGCCCTTGTTCACAGACATATGGGTTGTTTCCAGCTTGGAGCTATTATGAATAAAGGTGCTATGAAAATTAGTGTATAAGTCTTTGTATAGATACAGTTTCATTTTACTTGAATAGAATTCAAGAAATACCTTGGTTAGCTTGTACGGTAGGTGTATGTTTAACAAAGAAACCGCCAAAGTGTTTCCTAAGGTGCTTGTATGATTTCACGTTCCTTGAAGACATATGTAGGCGTCATATTCGTTCTGTATGTTAGCAGACATGAGTCCTGTCCCAAACGTCCATAAGACATGTGGTCCATGCCCAAAGGTCCTTGAAACTTGGTCCTACCCAAAGCATCCATGAGCACACTTGGCCCACGCCGAATGGTTTCTGCACAGAGCAAATGTCTCGGGGACCAAATGTCCTGTGGATGTTTGGGACGGGACCAAACGTCCTGCAAGGCCTCCATATCCTCTCCAGCGCTTGGCATTATCAAGCTCTGTAATTTTAGGCACTTCAGTGGGTCTGTAACTTTTTCAAGCTTCCTTTATTTACCTTTCTTTCTCCTTGCTGTGCGTTCTGCTGCCTATGGGAGCTGCACACATGCCGTACAGAGGGGCTGTTAGTTGGCTGTACGGCTCTTGTATTATCTAGCAGGATGCCAGGATGGACAGGACCCAAGTCAGAAGTAATGAACGGGAGAGGCAAAGTGAGGCACAGGTGGTCAAGTCTAAGAGGACCATGACTGAGAAATAAATAAAGGTGTGGACTGAAACTCAGTTTAAAGCTGGAAAGTCCATAGGGAAGCTGAGGGGCAGGGAACCCACACACTCCTGGAAGCCAATTCCATCCCTAGACTGGTCCAGGGCTGAGCAAGGAAGGGTCCTCAACAACCACTTACTGACTTCCTTGTTAAGGGTACGGAATGCTTTGTTGCATTGAGGCTGTTTTAAATGATGGCTTGCTAATTCCTTACTAGGGAACCATAGATAGGAAAGAAACAGAGAAAACTCCTGTATCTCTTTCTTATTGTCCTTAAGTGAGTCATATGCTAATGGAAAGCCAAGCCCTTAAACTGCCTAGTGCCCCTGTCCCCATGTGTCTCTGGCCTCGCGTGTAACTGGTGATGAGCAAACACGGCACAGTCGGTGAAGTATGTTGAATGTTGGCCAAATGCACCGGCGGCATCAGCAGAAAATAACTAATTTATACATATTATTTTCATAGCAGTTATGTTTTGCGAGTTATGTGCCACATACACTTTGCTGGGCAAGTTAACATGCCGTATGTCATGTAACCCTCACGCAGCCCTAGGAGGCAGATAATATCATCACCTTCATTTCGCAGTAGAGGAAAATGAGACACAGAGAGTGAACTGCCGCGAGTAAAACAGTAAGTTGAGACGTCAAAATCAGAATTCAATCAGCCAGACTCCAAAACTCTGGCCTTTGACTGCCGTGCTCTGAGCTGAGATGCCAGAAGCCACCGGGCCCCAGCAACCTGCAAAGCGTCGAGTTGTCCACTGTTAGAAATTAGTTATTTGGTGGGAAAAGTGTGATGATGATTATAGCCACAGTAACTCTTCTCATTAACACTGGTTAATCTCTTGCATGGTTCCAGGTGGGCAGTTTAGGGACAGGAGCACAGGTGTTCTGGCACAGGAAATGGAGGACAGTTGAGTTATGTCCACAGACCTATCTCAGGAACTTCTGGAAGTGCAAAGCCAAAAGGAGGGACGAAACTGTGAGAAAAGGGACATGGACGGGGCAGTGGAGGAGAATCAAGGACAAATGTTGTCCGTCTACACAGCAGTTTTAATGGACTCTCCTGGATATCGAAACTCAGTACAATCTGATAGACAGATTTTGCAGGGCTTCAGATCTGGGTTCAAGTGTGGTTCAGGCGGGGGTCTGCAAGATCCAGGGAAATATCTGTGAGATCAGCATCCTAATCTGAACACTGGAGACACACAATCTGCAAGATAGATTCTGGAGATTCCATCAACACAGCGAAAGGCAACCTCTGGAATGGGAGAAAAATAATTGCAAATGATGTGAGCAACCAGGGGTTAATATCCAAACTATACAAACAGCTCAGACATCTCAATATTAAAAAAATCCAATCAAAAAAAATGGGCAGAAGACTTGAAAAGGCATTTTCCCAATGACATACAGACAGCTAACAGGCACACGAAAAGGTGTGCAACACAGCTAATTACTAGAGAAACACAAATCAGAACTACAGTGAGGTATCACCTCACACTTGCTAGAAAGGCTATCTTCATAAAGTCTACAAATAACAAATGTTACGCAGGACGTGGAGAAAAGGGAGCCCTCATGCACTGCTGGTGGGGACGTAAACTGGTGCAGCCACTGTGGAGGACAATACGAAGTTTCCTTTAAAAACTAACACAGAGCTACCACATGATCCGGCAGTCCCACTCCTGGGCACATTCAGCACGCTCGGAAAAGACGAAAACTCTAATTCAAAAAGACACCTGCACCCCAATGTTCACGGCAGCCCTATTTACAACAGCCAAGACGTGGAAGCAGCCCAAGGGCCCATTAACAGAAGGCTGCAGTGAGAAGATGCGGTGGCTATACCTACACACACAGTGGAGTATCACTCAGCCATGAAAGGAATGAGACACTGCGATTGGCAGCAACGTGGGTGGACCTAGAGAACGTTACGCTGGGTGAAGTCAGTCAGGCAGAGAAAGACAGATACTGTATGATGTCACTTACATGTGGAATCTAAAAGGTAATACCGATGAATGTGCATACGGAGCACCGGCTCACAGACACAGAATATAAACTTGTGGTTACCAAAGCGGGAGAGGGACACATCGGGGCACGGAGTTACCAGACACAAACTGCTATACATAAAATAGATAAGCAACAAGGATACGCCGTACAGCACAGGGAATTACAACCACCGCCTCTTAATATCTTACAATGAAATACAATCTGCAAAAATACTGAATCACTCTGCTGGACACCTGAAACTAACATAATCTGGTAAGGAAACTCTACGTCAATAAAAATTAAATTAAAACTAGAAACTAAAATTTACAAAGTGATTCGGAAAAAAAATTGTATAGAGAAATGTTTCTTGCAAATTGCTTGCCATCAACTAGTCCATAAACCTCATTTTTTCCCCTCCTTTTTTCCCATTAGATTCAAGCAGCATCTGTCTTTAATCCATTTTTTTTCTGGTTTGGGGTGAGGTATGTTTGTTTGTTTTTGTTTATCTATCTAGTTATCTATCTTTAGTGGAGGGACTGGGGATTGAACCCAGGACCTTGTGCATGCTAGGCATGCACCCTACCACTGAGCTATGTCCTCCGCCCCAAGCAGCGTCTGTGACATAAATGGTCACAGAGTGGGAACCCTAAGAATGTCTACTCAACACTGCGGTTTCCTCAGAAGTGCAGCAGCCAGGCTGCTGGACGTGGTTGTGTCCTCACAGCACATCTGCACCCTCCCCCTGCCCAGCACACAGACACACAGTGAGGAAGGCAGGCGTCATGCCCCCATGGTCTCAACACGCCGCCTTCTCTGGCTCAGGCGCTCTTTGCAAACCAATGTCAAGATTTTGGATAGCATTTTACTTCCCTCATCGAAGATGGGGAAATGCCATTCCTAATCAGGTTACTATCCCTTTAAGTGTTTTCTGTCACGACGATTTGACACAGTTGGTGACACGTTAACCAGATGAGGTCTGGTCATTAAAGCTAGGGTTCTTCAGGAGCCCGATAGATGGAGTGTGCTTTCTGTGTAATACGCTTACAGTTGCTTTTTGATTAAAACGTATCTTTGCAAGCTTAGGCCATTAATCATACTGTTAAATAAATAAATGCATAAGTACATATTTTGAAATCTGAATAAAATCTCTTCCCAATATTACTTTCCAAATCACTGGATGATTCCCCAGCTCAACCATGGGCTCAGCAGAGTTAAGAATCAACAACCGATTTGAAGGCAAAACTGTCTGCACGCCATCACTGCGTATCCGTAGGCCAACATCAGAAACATTACGCTGCTTGTAGGAAAATATTAGAAACAAGGGATTGGTCAGTCATAGAAAAAGCTCATGATGAAACAACATGCAGCCATTGAAAACAATGTTTTAGAAGAATTTTTACTGACATGGAAAAATACTTAAGAGATTACTGTGAAAGCTACAGAATGCCGTGTATGGTATGACTCCGGCCCCGGAAGAAAACGTGTGCGCGTGTGTCTGTGTGTGTGTGAGAGATGTCTGTCACACGAATGAACCCGAGACGGCCTCTGCATCTCGGTCCCTCAGTTGTGTGTTTCTTCCCTGTAGCTGAGACGCATTAGCTCAAAAGTCCACTGGCACCAAAGTGAAATTTTTATACATGAAATTATTTTCATCGTAGCCCAAACAAGCAGATTTTTAGCCATTCTGAGCCGGCCTGCTTTGCATTTTCCATGCAGCTGCGCCCAACATCTGTAGCCACAGGTAAGCCCAGCATCGCAGACCCCAAGCCACTGCTGCCCGTCGGAGCTTTCTGACTGACCCAGAGCCTCCCCCAGGCTGCTGAGCGCATCACCCAGTTGGTAAGCTCCCTCCTGACCTCTCTTTCCTCAGGAGTCTCCCTGCCCTCCTCCCCTTCTGAGTTGCTGCCCAGGACTCTTGCTAAGAGAACTCCCCAGGCCAAGCCGCCCTCCAAGTGCCCAATACAGCGTGTGTGCGTGCTACTGCCACCTTGTGGCCATACCTCTGTCCTTTGCTTAGCCCCCCAAGTCCCTTGGATCCCCTCACAGCCACCTGACGTCTCCTATTTCCATGAGACCCAGAGAAGATCGGCTGCAAACTCATCACCAGCCCACATTTCTCCAAATACTCTCAGTGCTTCCTGTTTCATTTTCACCTTCCTTTGTAGGGAGCCTCGCAGTCATCACCTCACTTTAATCGATTTAAATATGAAAATCAGTCTCTTCCCTTCATCTTCCACGGACAAATGCACTCAGACAACCATACGTGAAACAGACTTAACCAGAGGTCGATGCTGGGCTGGAGGGTGTTCTGCAATAACACGCACTTGAGCGCCAGGCACTGCTGTTCTTGGAAGGGTTTCGCAGAGACCCTTCCGCCCCAGGTTGCTCGCTGGCCCGTCACCCTCCCTGCTCTCTCATTTCCCTCTGTCCACCGTCTCTTCTCCCCCCACCTCACCCACAGCAACTCGCTGCTCACAGGCAGCTTGGGCTGGGAGTGGTCAGGCCGGCACTGGGCCTGAGGGTCAGAACGGCAGGTAGAAGGGCGTGTTCTCAGCAGCATCACTGAGTGGTTGGTTTTGCAACTTTGAAAGAGAGAAATGGGGATCTTTTTACTTATTTACAGCAAGCCTTCTGGTTTTTGAAGACAGGAGAAAGAGACCCGCAATCTTAAAGCCAAACACTGTTCTGGGGGGAGGAGGGGTAATTAGGTTTATTTATTCATCTCGTTTTAACCCAGGACCTTGTGCATGTTAGGCACGCGCTCTACCACTGAGCTGTACCCTCTCTGCAAAGCCAAACATTCTTGACAGATAAATGGATAAAGAAGACGTGATATATATATACACACACACACACACACACACACACACACACACTAAAATACTACTCAGCCATAGAAAAAGGGTAAAATAATGCCTCTTGCAGCAGCATGGATGCACCCAGAGATTATCGTACTAAGTGAAGTAAGTCAGATAAAGACAAATATCATGTGATATAACTCACTTATATGTGGAATCTAAAAAAGAGATAAACTTAATTTACAAACCAGAAATAGACTCATACACATAGAAAATAAACTATGGTTACCAAAGGGGAAAAGCGGGGGAGGGATAAATTGAGAGTTTGGGATTAACAGACACACACGACTGTATATAAAACAGATAAGCAACAAGCACCTACTGCAGAGCACAGGGAACTATGTTCAACTCCTTATAATAAGCTCTAATGGAAAAGAATCTGAAAATAGATATCCGCATATGTGATATGCACAACTGAATCGCTTTGCCAAACACCTGAAACTAACATTGTAAATAATTGCATTTCAACAAAAAATAAAATTTTTTAAAAAGCCAAACATTCTTGTCCAAAAGATAAAATGAATTAAAAACAGAAGCAATACAGAGCATCAGGATACCCAAGAAGGCACTTTTCAAATGCTACAGAAATCGCAGAAGAGGGACCACCAGGAGCCTAAGCATCCAGGGACCAGGCACCAGGCAGGAGCCGAGCAGAGCCCGGAACCCTCGGCAGGGGGCATGCTGTCGGGGAGGGACAGGGCAAGAGGAGAAGGGGCAGATGACGCCTGAGAGGAGGGATGTGATCTGTGCAAGGCCACAAATCTGAGAAGTCTGGGGAGCTCTGAGTAGCCCAGCTTAATTGGAAAACCAGTGGGAGGAATGAAAAGCAGACTGAGAGAGGCAGATGGAGTCAGATTAGGAAAAGACGAAGACAGCAGGTTAATGTTTTGCACTGTCTTTCAAGCCGGAGTTTCTCTAATTGAGAACTGGTAAAGCCCTCGGTGTCTCTCTGCAGACTCCAGTTTAAGATACATTGCATGACTCTGGAAAGGGTCGAACTCCGCCAACACACACGGTTCCCTTGCCAAAGCGTTCAGAGCACCCTTCTCCTGAGTCTGAGTCTGAACGGCTTTCTCTCTCTCTTCTCCCCAAAATTTTCAGGAGCCTAACTTCATCACTTTCATTTGCAGGTCCTCCTCCAGTCCAGGAACCCCCCGCGCACTCTCTGGATCAGAGAACTCATGTACCACTTCCTGCCTTTGAGACCAAGTGACCAAGTGCACAGTCACTTCCACAGCCATCGCCCCACCCCTGCCCGTGTTCCGTCACCAAGCAGCACATTGTCCGAGGCTGAACAGCACTTTAGGAAAGAACCACTCCTCCTCTCACGCCCACCCACCCCACCTGCAAGCCGGGACCCAGCTCAGATTTACTGAACGCACGGGCCAGGAATGACTTATGAGTCTGGGCGAGCGAAGTCTATTACCCTCCAACCACACATCAAGTGGTTTTCATCTCAGGTCCACACACCACGTAAGGCAGCCCATGGTGGGAGTGGAGCAGGGAATTCACTCCAGGGTGAATAGAACTTTGCAGTGGGCGACGGTGACAAACATGGTCTTGATTGCAGTGTGTGAGATGGCAGTTTTGAAAGGGGAACCTTCTATATTGCAAAAACTTAGGAAGGCATTCAGCAGGGCCAGATTCCACAACTGACAGCACAGACTTGGGGTGCTTTGCTTCCGCAAAACTTTCTTTGCCGCCTCTCCCTCCTTCCTTCTTACGGTCCTTCCATCTGATATGTTTCATCCTGGAGTTTTTCAAAGGAGGTGGGAGCTATTTCTCCATTCTGTGATGCACTAACGAAGAGGCTACACCACCAGCAAGAAAACAATTTTTTTTCTTAGAGAAAAGCTCTGGGGATGAAACGATATGGGGCTTCTTGTAGAAGGTGCAGTCACGACCCCCAAAGCTATCTGATCCCAATCCCTGGAACCTCCAAATGTCACCTTGTTTGGCGAAGGGGTCTTTGCAGATTTGATTAAGTCAAGGATCTTGACACAGAGCCTTCATCCTGGATTGTCTGGTTGGGCCCCCAATGCAACCACATGTATCCTCATGAAGAAGGCAGAGGGAAATTTGACAGAGACCAACGGACAGAAGAGGAGAAGGCAATGGGACCATGGGGACAGAGATTGGAGTGATGTGGCCAAGGAGTGTCCACAGCCATCAGCGCTGCAAGGAGCAAGGAGCGGATTTTTCCATGAGAGCATTTAGTGGGCATGCAAGCCCGTGGGCACCGCGACGTCAGCGCGGTGAAACTGACTCGGCCCTTCTGAACTTCAGGACTGTGAAAGGAGACACTTCGTTGTTTTAAGCAGCCAAGTGTATGCATGGTGACTGGTTACAGATGCACAGGAAACTAACACACCCCTCAGCCACAACCCCCTTACACAGGGTGTTTTTGGAAACCGTCCAGGAAGCATTTCCACCTGAGCATCGGCTTTGTTTGCAGCATCGGCTTAAAATGCAAAATTACCTTGTCAGGAGGACTGGAGTGCCCATCTCGATTTCACTGCAAAATCAATTAAAGCAAATTAGAATTAGCTCGGCTGACACTTCAAAGGGTTAAACAAGCCTGTGGCTAAGTCATCAGCCACCCTAGCAGGAAGACGTAACAGTGTTTCATCCGTGGATTGTGGCTCATTCTACCTGCCACTAATCAATGGTACAGGGACGAAGTCGCACAGAAGAACAAATGAAATGTTCGTGGGGACGCTCTGGCAACAGCTGCTAGACTCCTGAGCCCAGGCCAGGGTTCCAGCTGGCCACTCACTTTCCTCCTTTCCCCAACTCCAATGTTTAAAAAAAAAAAAAAGTTAAAAATGAACTAAGTCAAGAACCTTAGCATCAAATAAAACTGAGCTGTAATTTGGCCTTAGCCTCCGATCACATACTTGGGCTTTTCGGCACCAAAGAGGACGCGGGCTATTTTAATAAACAGTAAGATGAAAAGCAGCGAGCCAACAAAGTGTGACAGGATTAAAAAAAAAATCACAGCAATGCGCAAGGAGCCGCAGTTATATTTCCAGTTAGAGAGACATGGAGGGAGTTCAACTCCATTTTAAGCCATTTGCATGTTTCCCACAAAGTGCCTGCTCCGGTCACGGTCACGGCAGAGATGACGAAGGGGGAAGCGCAGCCTCCCGGTCACCCAGCGCCGCTCCCCGCGGGGCTCTGGGCGCTTCAGAGCGCCTGGCACTCTCCATCCCGCTGCCTCTCTTCCAGAAAACCGCCAGCAGCACGGAGCCCACAAGCTGCGTGGCAAGGCTGCGCTCCCAGGGCGCCCCTCCCGTGTCCCTCCTTCCACCTGGGCTCTCTCCCCGCCTCAGCAGAAGAGCTGTATCAGGTTCCCACCGTCACATAACAAGTCACAGGGCAGCTCAGGCCAGAAGCCACAGCAGACACTTACTGTCTCACATGGTTCCGGTGGAGGAACCCGAGAGCAGCTCCACTGGGTGCTTGGGGCTGGAGGCCCCCCGTGAGGTCACGGTCAAGGTGTCAGCTGGGGCGGCAGTCACCTCCAAGCCCGAGCGGAGCTGGAACAGTCACTTCCCAGCCGGCTCACGCACATAGCTGGCAAGTCTGCACCCGCTGTTGACAAGAGGCCCCAGGTTCCCGACACATGGAAGCTGCCACAGGTTTGCTTGAGTGGCCTCGCAGTGTGGCAGTGGGCTCGCCCCAGTGACGGATCCGAGAGAGCAAGGTCAAGACCACACGTCCTTTATGACCCAGCGTCAAAGCCGCCTTTCACGCCTCGTCATTTGGTTTGGTAACCGATCACTCGTTTGGTCACACAGATGAGACCTGTTGAATGTGGGAGGAATTTGACACAAGAGTCTGGATACTGTCACAGAAAAGAACAAATCCGATTCCATGTTAGATCTGCTCCTTTGCCTTTAACCCTGTTTTATTTTATTTTATTTTACTTTTTATTTTATTTTATTTATTTCATTTTATTTCATTTCACTATTTTTATTTTATTTTTAAATTCACTATTTTATTCATTTCTTTTATGTATTTTATTGTCTTACCACTGAAGGCTTATATCCATTTACCAACCTCCCTCGGTTTCTCCCACTCCCCCAGCCCAAGGCAGACACCACTCCACTCTCTATTTCTGAGTTGAACATTTTATTTTTATTCCACACATAAGTGATAGGCTGCAGTGTTTGTCTTTCTCTGTCTAGCTTATTTCACTCAGCATAATGCTCTCCAGATTCATCCATGTTGTCATAGATAACAGAATTTCCTTCTTTTTAAAGGCTGAAAAATAGTCCATTCTGTGTGTGAGTTGTATTTTCAATATCTTCCCCTAAACACTTAGCTTGTGTCCATGCCTTGGCTATTGTGAATAGTGCCATAATGAGCATGAAAGCACAGATAGCTCTTTGAGGTAATGATTTCGTTTCAGGAGCCCGTCATTTTAAACAAGTCCCCAGGTGACTGTTCTGCACATGAACATCTGCTAGCCCAGCCCTCACATTCCATTGCAGGGGTCAGGGAGCACCTGTCGGCTTAGACTGTGGAAGGCTCTGCCTGGAAGATTGAGGCAAGGAGTTTGCAAATTAGGGAGATTTTTTTTCCCTTTTCCTTCCTCCTTCTCTCTCCCCATCCCTCCCTTATGCAGCCTAGGCTGCAGATGATCTGCGGAGCACCCTCAGAAGAGGTCTGTATCAGACAACTAGGAGTGGGCAGAGCGTGAATTCCTATACTTGGAAAATGATGGAATGCTAAGTAGTCTATTATCCTGGGATGCAAACAGCAGGTGTTACAAATACAAATTCTGTGTGGGAACTCAAGAGAAACAAGGATAGAACAGGCTGGAATGAATGTTCAGGCTGATCAGCGCTGGAAGATACATGTTGTCATGATGTGTATCTAATCGATAGTTTGCATCTTTCTCTAAGGAGTTTCAAAGATTTCCAGGGGTGTGAGCGTTCTGGCTTCCCACCCCTACGACAACTTCAACTATGACAACTGCTGTTCAACAGGTACAGAGCTAGCTCGAGCAGACGTCCATCTGAAGGGCACCCAGAGGCACATCCCACCGAGAACAGTTCTCGACCAGCCTGCCAGAGACTCTCTCTCTTTTTTTCAAATTGAAGCACAGTCAGTTACAATGTGTCCATTTCTGGTGCACAGCACAATGCCCCAGTCATACATATGTATACATATATTCCTTCTCATAGTCTTTTCCATTAAAGGTTATTACAAGGTAAGTATTTTTTTCTGTATTCAGTAACGACTTTTGAGCATCTACAGTATTTCAAGATCATTGAACAGTGGAGACAGGTCAACAATCTCTAGGCTCAAAGCATTTGCAGTCTTCTTAGGAAAATAAACAGAATTAAAGGTTACAAACCCATACGGAAAATGTTTAACTGAGGGTAGGTAAAGTTGCGTAGAGAACAGGAGGGAGAGAGAGAGAGACAGAATGAGGAGAGTGCCCCCTCTCAGCCCTGCCTGGGGAGAACAGAGAAAGTTTCCCAGGCACCCAGTGTCGGGGCTTCATCTCAAGGAAAGACACAAAGCATCTGCCAAACAGGAAAAAGAACTGTCCAAAAAAGCGTGGAAAGAATGTGGCTCACTTAAGGAAGTGCAAATATTTGAGCACACCTGGGGCTCACAGCGCAGAAGGGGAGAGGAAGCGGAGAAGGGCTGATCAAGCAGGAGCCAGTCTAAGAAGATTCTTACGTACATCGCTGAATTTCACCCGTGTCCTGCAGGTGACAGGGAGCCAGGGAAGAATAGAGTTAGTTACTGTATTTTGTTTTATTTGTTAAACCTTTATTCATTTTTGGGGTAAGGGGGTGTAATTAGGTTTATTTACGTTTGATGGAGGTACTGGGGATTGAAGCCAGGACCTCGTGCATGCTCAGTACGCCCTCTACCACTGAGCTGCCCCCTCCCACTTGGAGTTAATTCCTTGAGTTAATGTATCAATACCCTTATTTAAATGTAAATGTTTTACCCAGGCATCTTACTGCAATGGCAGCTCTACAGAACCAGTTAATATCTTTGTAAAGATTGGCTACTTGTCACTTTAGGAAAGAAGCGAAACTGGGGATGAAAAGGCAGAACTGACTTGTACACTTTAAAACGGTTAGAGTCCTGAATTTTCTGTAAGTGAATTTTACATCAATTAAGGAAAAAAACAGGGGATGTGGGTAGCTCAGTGATGCAACGTCTGCTTAGCATGCAGGAAGCCATGGATTCAATTCCAGTACCTCCATTTAGAAAAAAAAAAAAAGACAAGACTTTTTAGTAATTGTAGTGAGAGAGTGAAATAGCAGAAAATAAGGTACTGCCAGAACATTTTCAATGCAACTTTCCAAATTTAACTTGAAGAAATGCAAAAATGGTCCAGAAAGAACATTAGCGCTTTTTGTTGAATGATTCGGGGGGAAAAGCGATCACTGTAAAGCTGAACACAACGCTCCGCACTGAGTGGCATCCTCATTTTCCTTCTGAAATCAAACTGATGCCGATCTTGAAAGCCTCCAAGCCGCAGCGGCAAAGTCAGTCCTTGCAGCTTCTTTGTGAAGCACAGAGCGGGGAAGCACGGGTGGGCGGCCCAGGGCCTCCAACTTCACAATCTCCCATCCTGATGCAGTTAGAAACGTTACTCAGGCTTTCAGTGCGTCTTTCTACATCCTTTCCCTCACTTCCAGTCGTTGGTCCCCATGCCAATCAAATGCAATTTGATTCTTCAAGTCTCCGCTCCAAATACGACTTCATTTATTCATTTGTTCGTTTGGTAAAATGCATTGAGTAGTCACACTGCAGAGGCCACGTCCTAGGCACGGGGACAGGATCTTCTGCCCTCGTGGGGACTCTCAGTGTAACACGAGAGATAAATTTAAATGCTTGCGATACCGTGTGGTTAAGGGTCAGGCTAGAGGCATAGAGAGAGAGGCAGATCTGTGCAACAAAGGAAGTATTCCGCTCCACGGATTCCGGAGGGGACAGGCACGAGAGGGACTCGGGAAGGTGACGCTTTCCATTCGCCCTCGAAGGATGGGCTCAGTACACTTTCCTTTTTGTGTTTTGTGCTCTTGGGGTTGGTTTAGAATTTTACTTCACTTCACTGTTAAGTGCCTTACTTAGGTTTTCTAATGATGACTTGCTCGCTGTAGAATATTTAAAGCCAACAAAACTGAAACAAAATTCCACAGGTGGACACTATTTGAATTCTATTTTATGAGTAACTCTTCCTGAAAGTTTTTATCCCCTTTTTGCTCTCATTCTCTCCTTCCATCATTAGATTCTTACGTTCTCAGGAACACACTGCATCCTGCCTCTTGTTTCTGTATTTACTTCACTAACTTGAGCCATTTCCTATGTCATAAACCGTCCTCCAACACATAACTGACACATTTTAACGATGATGTATCCTTTCATCCCAGAATTGCCCTGTCATACGGTTGCCTGGAAAACAGACTCAGATAGAGGACCACATGCTGGAGTTTTGCTGGGACGGCTCTCAGAAGGCTGCCTATAAGGGAGTGAGGGGAGCAGGGCTGGGCAGAGAAGGAGCCTGGAAAGCGGAGCCTCGGCCCATCCCAGGAAGAGCTTTTTGGCTGAGATGGCCTTTCAGGGTTGCCCCAAACAGACGCAAAGGGCCCGAGCCTCTGCATCCTTGCATGAGCCGGTCGCTGGATGTCAGCTGATACAACCCTGGGTAAGGCAGCTTCCTTCAACCCAAGGCTTTCACAGCAGAGGGACCCAGCTGTGAGCCATCAGTGGCCAACACTCCGGGCACGTGGGAGATGAGCGCTTTTCAGACAGGAAGGGACGGGGCAGCACACAACCATTACAAGAATGGCACAGCCACTGGGGAGAGGACAAATGCTGGCTAGAACCAACCAGGCCCAAGATGGCAGAGACCTGCCTTCCAGTGGACCTGGGGCCTCAGTGCACACTCAGCACGCTGAACAACACACCCACGGTGCGAGCGCAGCTCCAGCGGGACCAGAAAAGGCTGAAAAGTGGGCGGTGGCCCAATTCCGGGAAACCCCTGCCCTTTTGCCCGAAATGGTTGCAATAACCCTCCTATGTGCTAGCGCACGAAGTCACCGAGCGCACAGAAACTGCGCGCCCCGCACCCCCGGCCGCTCGCACTTTCCGAGGTGGACCACGTTCTGTCTGTGGAACGTGGGTCTCTCTCAGTCAACCTGCTTCACTTTACAGTCGCTCTCTCCTGAATTCCTTCCTGCACGTAGCCAAGGACCCTCACTTGGCAGGGTGTGCCCCAGAGGTGCGCCCGAGGCCTGGGACGGGACCTCCCTGTTGAGCCCCATTTCCTGCAACACTCTGGCCCTGAGTAGGGGTCGTGTACCACCGCACCTGCCACATACTATGACTCATTTATCCACCGTCCTGCTGTTGGACATTTAGGGTGTATTCTGAGGATGAACAGAAAGAGAAGCTTCTGCTCAGGGGCTTGACATTCTATCTCAGCGCCAGGCAGGGAGGCCTGGAAGGGACACCACTACTCTGGGATCCTTTGTCACAGCCACAATTTGCAGGGACCTCTCCAGCTGCGTCTGCCTGTATCCAACTACAGTGAGAGTCCAGCCCAAGGCAAAGAGCCTCCAGGCTCAGCTCACCTCTCTTCCCACTGTCAACATGAGCAGTTGTTGTGTTAGGGAGGTGGATAAGTGGGGGCACCGGGCAGACAGGTGGAGGAGAGGGAGGAGGGTCCGGAAGATGGTGCCGTCCCTGCCTCCAGCATAAAGGGACTTCAATTCTTCTAAATGAGTGCCAGCAAGAAGCTGGTTTGACCCTGACAGCCATGACTGAGTGGAAGCAGAAAGGACTTAACCAAACATGAACCGATGTTCATTGTATTAATTAACACTGCGGTTTAGGCTCCCCTGACCCCTCCGCCAACCATGGGCTTTTCTGTGTGCACCCCAGGTAAGGACACGCACACAGGGCCCAAACATCACCAAGCCCTCCAGGGACAAGAGCTGTCCATCAATCAAAAGACCACCTGCCTCTGGGGGAGGCTATGAGAGACGGAGGGAGACAAAGCCTGCCACTCCCCTTCCCTTGGCTCAGCCTGCCTCCATCTCCTGGGGGCGCACTTTTTCTTTCCTCTTAAATAAATCTTTTAAAATCTTTCTCTACACAACGCACTGTCTCCCGACTGTAAACTTGTCTTTCAGGCGTGACAAGAACTGGGACCTTTATCTTTTGGGGAAACAGTTACGGGGCTACAACTGGGTTCACTGAGGCCAGGGAGGGGGCCTCGGCAGTGGAGGCCCGGGCAGGAGGCCATCGGTAAACATACCACATGCTCCAACTGGAGGTGCTGCGGGTAGGTGTAACCGGGGTCCTGGTTCTCGTCCCGCCCCAGGAAGAACTCAGAGACAAGACATGGAGATTAAGAAAGTAAAGTGAGGGCTTACTAAGGGATGGACAGCACACTCTAAAGGGGAGAGCGGGCAGGCTCAGGGGAGCAGCCAACCTGAGTTTCTTTGGCAAGTTAGTTACATAGGGTGTAGAAATAAATGGGTGGGATATTCATTGGGGAAGAAAGGGTTTGGGGTCATATTTCCTGATTTTCATCCCAACTCCACCTTCCCAAGGGAGGAGGGATTTTTGTCCTTATTTAGTCTGGAGCAGAAGTGTCATGGTGTCGGTGCATGATGGGTACCTCTAATCTGCAAGGCTAATGTTATTGAAATGAAGGCATAATGAGCAAAAAGGTCACATTCAGACCCTGGAGATTCCTGCCTATTTTCATCTTTCTTTGTTGTTCTCCAGGCCACTCATCACCCTAAAAGGTGTGACACTTATCAGCCCAGAGATTCCTGCTTTCCTTTCTCTGCCCAGGGACCCCTGGTGCTCACATGATGTGTGGTTTCCTGCATTTGGCCTGGGCCCCCTCCTTTCTGCCCAGTTCCTGCCATGTGGCCTGTGTGCCCCTCTCTCTGCTCACATCTAGCCGTCTGCCTGCTCTGACAGAGGCAGAGGGGAACCGCACCCTTGCTTTGGCGTGATGCCTCCTTGCTCCCCCCCCACCCCACGTGGGCTGGCCAGCATACAGAAACCCTGGTCTAGAAAGCAGCTTCCTGCTTAGTATCCAAATCTTTTCATTTCTTCTCCCAATTGATCAATTGACTGGCTAATCGACTTTTGGAAAGGGAAGAGCTGAGCTGAGAATAGTCACTAGAAATGCACCACGGTGGTAAGCTGTTTTCCTGAATGCCAAGCAGGGTCAGTGAGACAGCAACACACAGCTCTGGGCCGCTGGGGTCATGAATTAATAAAGATCTTGGCCTTGAGGCGAGAAATCCCCATTGTTTAAGGTTGTCAGGCCTTATTAAGTCAGGGGCTCCGTGCTGATTGGGAACAGGGTGGGGCTGGCAACAGAGCCAGTGGGTTGCCATGGTGACGAGAAGAGAAGGAATTTGCGCGCGGGTGTAGCAATTGTCTTGATGCTAGGAAGTTTATTTAGAGGTACACTCACAGGCTGATGGGCAGAAATGGCTCTGAATCTCTCTGAATCATTACGGAATCAGCGATACAGATCACCAACCATAGCAGCTTGCTGGTATCCAGGCAACGAAAATATTCCTTGACAAGCTGAGAGAATCCAGGAGACGCTCGTGAACCTGGCACTTGTACAGGAAGCCAGGTACCAAGGGCTTAGTCGGCGAGGCTCAGATGCTGTTGACTCTGATTCAGCGAGTCAAAACCCTGCCAAAGGGAGGCTGCGATGTTCATGTGTTTATTCAAAAATATGTATCAGGCAGTGGGTGTCAGACACCATTGTAGGTCCAGGATGTTGTAAGCACCTCTTTTCCCCCGTCATGCCAAGTGAGGCAGGTGTGCTCAGACTGCGCCGTGCAGGAGGGATTTGCTGCAGTTTGTGGCCAGGAAACCTGGCAAGGGCGAGCGGTCTCTGTGCCACAAAATACAGGGTGGCCTGAAGACCAGCGAGCCCTGCTTGGATGGGAATGAGCCGGCCTAGCAGGGCTGCGTTTCTGAGTGCAAAGGTCTGGGTTGCAGCTTTGCACATACACAGTGCACGATGCTTCTCAGCAGATGCTTTAAAAAGACTGTCGGGACACTTCAGAGGTGCTTTAAAGAACAAAAAGGGGGAAAAAGGAGAAAGAGGAGGTCTACTGCGTGGATTACACCGATTAGAACGCTGTTCAGCTGCTAACTGAAAATCCTTTCCAGGTATTACATAAGGTGAGAGGTCAAACATAACTGCCTGAGATGCATTTTGTGGATGATGTGCTCTGGGGTCCACAGATACCTGGCAGATCCCTGCTCCAAGGCCCCTGTCTCCAAGGCCCCTCAGGCTGCCGCCCTTTAAGGACAACAAGAACACCCCTTTCCTGATACATGGCCGCCTTCGCCGAGATAATATCCCCTGCACGGCGCCCAGAAGCCTGGCCACCCGGACCGGTCACAGCCCCCAGCCCAAATCCGTAGCCCCACCCTTTCAGGACCCCGCCCACATCCAGTCAGACACTTGTGCACGAGCTGATCATGTACCCCACGACCCCTTCTGTGCCCGACGGCACATAAGCACACGGAGTTAAAGGTTACCCTCAAAAAACGACCCTTGGGGCACAGACACCCCTGTCTGTGGCCCGCTGCTGCCTATAGGAACAGGAATAAATTCCTTTTCGACCTTCATCCTTTGTCTTCAGTAAATTCTTTTACTGCCAACACACCAGCCCACTGAATCCCACAACACATACCCATCAGTGTTCCTCTAAGCAGGGAGTGCCTGCTGAAGCACAGAGACGCAGCCCAGAACAGGGCTCGGCACGGTGCTCGGCCGTGGGGCCCGGGGCAGGTGATCGCACCTCCGTGGCCACGGTTTCATTTGTGAAATCAGGGCTTGCTTTGGAAGAACTCCATTTCTCATTGTCGTCTAAGGTTCCCCAGTACTTAAACTCACATCCTCTACCCGAAGAGCTCCCAAGGACCTCATTCCCTTACAAAACAGCTGGATGGTCATTAGCAAGTAGCTAAAAGGTACGAATGTTTCCACGCCTGGAAGAGATGCACCTTGCTGCCCTGGCAGTCACGTGGACTCCTTCAGGGCAAAAGTCACTGGTAATGTTTCTCTTTCCCACTTTCCTGTCTGCGGCCGACTCTCAGAATAACCCGAGACACCAAAACAGTATGGCAGGACTGTTCGCCTGGGACGGCAGAGAGCCCTGCGTCAGAAATGAGGGGTCCTACCCCCATCACCATGGTCCACGCGACCCTGAGCCGGCCACCAACACCGTCCCGCCCTCAGTTTTCTCTTCTGCAAATCGGGAGTACTGAATACTGTATGAGATTTTAAAACCTAAATCTGAAAAAGAACTCTTCTGGCAGCACTACATTCTGTGGAGCGCCCTTAATCTTCTTCCTTCAGAATAACTTATTTCACAGAATAAGAAAGCCCCGTGTTCCGTTACAGCTCTCGAGAGAACCTACAGAGCAGACGTTGAGAAGGACGACGTTACTCTTACAGACGCTGCGAAACAGGGAGGAAATTAAACTACTGCTTCTCGAGACCCCTCAGCACATACTTCATCAGCTTTCTTTTTTAATAAGTGGACGAATAAATATCTTTCTGGGAATGGCTGTGGGTTGATTTTTTTTTTCCTAGCTAGTCTTTTTTTTCCATTTTTAGTATGAAAGGTGTTGTTTTTTGTTTCTTTTAAAGAATTTTTATTTACCTTTTCTTCGAGGGGGTGGCAATTAGGTTTACTTAACAATTATTTTCAGTGGAGGTGCCAGGCACTGAACCCAGGACCTTGTGCACACTATGCCCGCAGGCTACTGCTGAGCTGCGCCCTCCTCCCTCTTTGTTTCTTTACAACCCAGAATGGCATCAGCTCTTGCAGGGAGGTGACCCTCAGATCACACGGTCCCATGCTGGGGTCACAGCATAAAAGTATCCTAGCCCCTCCAAACACGTAGAACAAACCCCTACCATTTTTTTTTTTTCAAAATGTAGTTTTCCTGAGGGCTGAAGTCTAGTTCTTTTTTTTTAACCTTTATTTATTTTTTTTTAATTGAGTCATCTGAAGTCTAATTCTAAGTCTGGGTCCTTTCCTTTGCTGGGAGAGGCTGATAAAGGGTGAAATGATGTGGAGACAGAGGAGAGCAGGACTCAGCACCTGCCCTGCATCACCTGCCCTGCAATCCTTGGGCCCCCTGATTCAGCCATCAGAGCAGAGCCTGGAAGTGGGGCTCAGCATTCAAAGGAGGGACGGATGCACAGGGCACAGATGCCACGTGGGGACATTCTCACTGTCACCACCAAAGCCTGGGTCACCTCCCGATGTGCCACCCTCAAGTATCTGCTCCCCAGAACCTGAGAGAACCCCTCCCTTAATTAGCAATTAGACCCTAAGTATGTGTTTTTGTTTTTTGTATACACAGTACATCTTAATTCAGGGAAAATTATACAATACTTTTATTCAATAACAAGATGAAGGCGGCATCCCCTGTCCCCACCTGGGAAATAATCCATCAGATGCATTTTCAAGAATCCGAACAAAGTAACTATCAGGAAGGAAGATGTAACCTTGAATCTCCAGAGTTACATGTCAGTTTTCCTTAACAGATACCTTTTGGAAGGGTTCTTTTTATCCTATACATTTATTTTTTACAGTAAAGCTTCAAAAAGTTTAAAGTTGAAAAAGCTTTATATAAATTCAACTTCTGTGGACTGTTGTGCACAGCGTGGGACCTCACACTTAATCTTTGGTGAGAAACAAGAATTTATTTTCTACCATGAGCACACACACACCTAGACAAGCACCTATTCTTAGAACTAGGCTTGCAAAATTTGTGTTTTCATACGACAATTAGCTGTAGGAGGAACCGTGTCTGTGCTCACAGGCTGGGAGGGGACCATGTCCCTGAAGAGGGCTGGGCTGAGCGCTGTGACTCCTCCAACAGCGCCAAGACAGACTTTACCACGTAGGTTAATGTAAATACCGCAAGACGCGGTAAAGTCTAGCGTCAGGCTTGCTCATAAGCTTGGGAACCTGCACTTCCCGTGTGGGAAAAAGTTACAAAGAGACAGTTGCCTTTTCATGTAAGAAAGCACCATGCTGTTCCTCGGTTCTCCCGTAGCACCTTGCATGGGATTTCAACACTCAGTTGATTTACCACTGGGGGTAAATAAAGCAAAGCAAAATGCATAGAAATAAGGCTTGAAAAGTCTGTGATGAAGTGAGGGAAGTCCATGGGAAGGTCACGGGCATGCGGGTAATCGGGAGTTGAACAGCAGGGGCTGCTGATGTCTGATGCGTCCTCTCCCTTTCTCTTACGGTATTTGCCTCAAAGCCCACCACGCGCAACTCTCTGCGAAGTTTTAGAACTACGTAGTTCTTGCAGAAATGGTTCTCCCCTTGCTGATCCTTTGCTGGGAACAAAGTTGCCCAGGATAAAGACCTTTTTCGAGCCTTCCTTGCTGCTAGACGTCACCATGTGACTTAATTCTGGCCAATGGGATATAGAAAGAAGTGATACATGCAGTTTCTTTGCAGAGCTCAGTTCAAAAAGTGGAAGCCTCACGTTGAGGATCCTGAGTCTCCAACGGTCGTCCCATCCCAACTGGGAACCACCTGTTCAGACTTCTATGCCAGGCAACAATACATCACCCTGTTGCTTAAACCACTATTATTTTGAATTTTCAGCCACCCACAGCTAATCATAACCTCTCTTACTAAACTCTTCCTTCCAGAGAGCTTCAGTGTACCCCCAACGTACGTTTAGTAACGTACCTAATTCTCTGGCTTACAAGGTTGAGATCAGAAGCCAGTAACATGGTTATGCATGTGTACCTGTGAAGTCTGGGGTACCCTCAGCTCCCAGGAAAGTTATCTGCCACATCGAACTTCCCCTGGGCATATGCACATGGTCTCAAACTTTTGCAAAGGCTGTTCTGCATGGAGGTCACAAACTCAAATGTGGGTACCAGGCAGAGTGCATCAGAGAAAGGAGAGGGCTGGCCCTGTGAGGGATCGGATCTGCAGCAAACTTGGAGATGTGTTCCCAGCCTGAAGCAGAGAGCCGCTCCCAAGTCCCTGTCCCTGGCAGCCATGCTTCCACTCAGACCCCAGAATGACAAGTCTTCCCATCTTAAGGTTTCCCATCTCGAGTCATTGGAAATCTGGATTTTCAGAGGACAACACTCAATTTTCAAATGTTAGCAACTGAATTAAAATAAAAGAATTAAAAACTCCGTGAGCCCAATAAAACTTGGCTTGGTCAAGATGTGGCCCATGGCCAGCAGTTCACAACTAGTTCTAAGCAGGGGTTGTTAGCTGACGGCTTGGTGCATATGCTCCCAATGAAAAAAAAAAAAAGAAAAAAAAAACACCTTTACTGTATGGGAATTTAAACTGTTAAAAATGTGATGTAAATGTCAAAAGTCCCTAAAAATCAGGTTCATAAATTATGAAATATAAGTAAAGTTTTATTTAACTTCAGATACTGTAAAAATAGCGCCACTACGCCACCCCAGCCTCCATTAAGATGAAATTTAAGACTGAGAAACTTCAGATGCACTGTCTTGAAGACAGATTTAACCCTCTCCATTCATGTCACTTGGTGTGTTAGTAACAGCCATCTATGGCTAGATAATATATAATCTCTTCTGTCCCCAGTACACTGCATTCCTGGCAGCTGCGGACTAGGGACTGGAGCCCGAGGTCTCTCATTTCTGGAAAGTTCCTTACCTCATTTTCAAGGGCAGCAGGGTCCCTGATTGCAACATCTCCTTGTGATCTTAATTACACACCTGCCCACTGGCCCTGGCCTCTAAGAGATGGAGATGTGGGGCTCGGCTGTCTGCCAGAAACCACCGCATCCATCTCACTCCCGCTCCACACCTCACACTCCTCTTCAGCAATTGACCTCCCCACCTCGGATCCTCCCTGCCGAGAAACACCACCAGAGGTATCACTACGCAGCTGGCGATGCTCGGCCCGGCTGCAGGGTTGAGGAGTCACAGCGTTTCTGAAATTTTTAGTCTGGGTACGATTCACTCTCTAGCAGCCTGAAACTCCCTTAGCTTGAGCTGCTCTCAGAACCCACTCATAAATAGGTTTGAACTCCAAGTTTAGGGTCTCTAGGAATTTGTGACAAACACAAATCCTAATGCAAAGCCCTGCTGGGGTTGTTTTTATTGTAGTGAAGTGAAATGCTCCCCAAGGCTAGGGCTTGAGATCCAGCTCCCTACGGTGGAGCCATGGATGGACACCAGGCCCTTCGAGCCGATCAAGTCCCAATTTAGTTGCATAAACAGAGCAAAAGCACAGAATGTAAGGAGGAAGCAGGCACTTTTCATTCTCTTTGTACCTCTGGTTTTCAGTCACAAGGGATGCAAGGCTTCTGCAGAACAGTGCTGGGTGCACGGTCCGCTTAGCTAAACACATCCCTGCTGTGCAACTGTGAACAATGAATATCTATAAACTGAATGATGTCTGTCTACTGCTATCCATTGTAATTTAGGATACATTCTTCTTAAGATTTAAGACATGTGGTGGTTTTATTATCTTGCCTACTGCTCTTGTTTTCAGAGACGGTCACAAGCTTCAAACAAATTATCTCAACTGTCTCAACCTTGGTCTCCTCCACCGAAAAATGTCAGTATTTGAGATGATACTTAAAACCTCAAAACAAGTCAAACGCCCATGATGTTTGGCTTTTTAGATCACGTGCTAGTTGAATACCCTTCTCTGCCTCTGACACATCCTCATTGCCCTTAAAGTCAATAGGACGTGTAAACTCATTAAAATGCCTACTTGTCTTACGAATACGATTCGCTGAAAACAGCTTTGTATAGGGGAGACGCACTGCAATTAATGAACTTTTCAATAAATAATAAAGTAAGAGCATTCTTCCGTGTCTGAGATGTGTCAACGCCTCTGTGGGATGGGTTTTTCCCGCACATCACTGCCTGTTCCTGGGGGTTCAGAGCTCCTCTGGAGATCCAGTCACTCTCTGTTCAGTTTCCTCTGTCCTTCATGGAGCGATGGTGGCGTGAATTGAGCAATGGTCTCTGAGTGGAGAGAGCTCCCTTCCTTACCGCCTCCTCGCTTCACTACTTCACTCCCTAAGCTGGCCCTCCGTCCGTTTTTATGGTCGTTTTTCAAATTCATTTTGTGGATCTCTTCCATCACTCCCTTGCAATTTTGCTAATATCCAAAACTATAAATTTACAGACAAATGTGCAGGTGTTGAGGATTTTGCAGTGAGAATTCTTGTCTGCTTTGCTGAAGAATTTGCATCGCATAGGGAACTAGATTCAATACCTTATAATAGCCTATAATGAAAAATAATATGAAAAGGAATCTCTCTATATATAAACTGAATCACTATGCCACATACCAGAAATCAACATGACATTGTAAATCAACTAGACTTCAATTAAAAAAAAATGGGATAAACAGTAAGTCCTCATATATAAATGATCCATTGGGCAGAGTAAGATTCATCTAACTCCCTGGTGTTACCATTTGTCTGACTCTGTGTGTGTTCAGAAATCAGAGGAAACGTGTCCCATTCGTTCTTCCCCTAGAGGTTACACAGAACAACAGAATTCAGAAAACAGAATTAGGTTAGCCATTACGGTTTGACCTGTGGCTGAGAATTCCATCCAAAAATTGTGAAACAACACATCTGACCTGAAAATAGAGATGTTCTCATGACTAAAGATGTCACTATCAATCCTACGAGATCTTAGAAGGTTCGTAAAATCTCCAAACCTTGCTAACTCATGCTTTTTACTAAATATATTTGCTACTAGAGGAACTGTGAGCAGCTTTCCGCATAGCATTACGTATGTTGAGAAAAGACTTACCAAAGGGTCAGATTTTCTATTAGAAGTTTGTATCAAGGTTTCTATTTAGTAAGGGTTTGGGACCACTGTCTTGAACGCCCAGAGCCTCTGTGACTTGTGGCCCCATCTGGCGTCTCCGTCCAGGGGCTCTGTTCATTCTTGCTCAGGGTGTGGGCGGGCCTCCCTGCATGCACTACATACCCAGGGCAGGGAAGGAGGGCCTGGGTCTCAGCAGATGGCGCGTTCACCGCAGCAAGGAACACAACGCGAGGACATGTGGTGGGCTGACTCTGCAAATATGCTGCCAGAGAAACACGGTGAGCCTCATATGTCTGTGATTTACTGGTCAGCTGGAAGGAAAAGACGCCAAGCCTGTGGGCTGTCTCAGAAATCGAGGAAGGGACACACTCACTAGCTCACGTGAGAGAAAGACAGGGCGACCCTGCTCACATTCGGGTTGAGCGCAGCTTCACTTGTAACGCCTAACTTACAGCCTCATGGCTTAGAAAAGTGGCGTGGAAGTTCTCCATCAGATTTTTTTCCCTTTTTTTCCAAAAAGAAATTTGTTCAAGCATAAGTGATTTACAGTGTTAGTTTCAGGTGTCCAGCAGAGTGGTACAGTTATACATATACATACGTATATATGTTTTCTTTTTAGATTCTTTTCCATTATAGGTTACAAGATATTGAATATAGTTCCCTGTGCTGTACAGTGGGTCCTTGTTGTTACCTATTTTGTATACAGTAACATGTGTCTGTTAATCCCCAACCCCTAATTTACCCTCCCCACCCTTTCCCCTTTGGTAACCAGTTTGTTTTCTATGTCAGTGAGTCTGTTTTTGGTTTGTAAATAGAATTCGTAGCATTTTTTCCATCAGATTTTTAAACTTTATTCAAGTTCCCTCCATCCCCACACGCCCTCTGTGGCAATACTCAGCTCCTCACTATAGTAATTCAAATGGACACCTCTACTTGCAGAGAAAAATCCTATTTAGAAGACACAGCAGGGGAGGAATGGCTCCTTGCATCAGGTGATGGAGGAGCCTCTTGGGACAAGCCAGGTTGGGGCCACAAGCCCAGAGCCATTCGAGCTGTGGTCCCTGGAGGGGAGGGGCAGTTATGAAGACAGAGTGGTTCTCTCTGCCAAGCTCCCAACAGACACATATCTAAGTTGTATAGAGAGCAGAAAAGGGGAAAAAAATTCAGAAGGAGCGACTGCCTCAAACGCTGGAAGGCACTCAGGACAGGACACGCTCGGACGGAGACAAGGGCACAGTTCTGGATCCTCAGGAGGCCAGGACCACAACCGTGCCCTCGGCAGATGCCAAGGAGCCTCCTTTGCCCAACAAAGAGCAGACCGTGATGCGGGAAGAAACGGTACTGCCGAGCCCGGCACGCGGCAGGAGCGCACCAGATGTGAACACGGGGCCCCCGGGCTTCCAGGAAGAGCTGTCAGAATGTCTAAGGGGACTGGGGGTCTTCAGTCAGTAATGACACATAAGAACTGTGGGTAAAAACTGTGAGAACGATTAATTACTTCCATCTAAATTCGTGATCATTTTTATTTGTTGAGCGCTGTCAGGCACTTTATGCCAAGCATTTTATACGTATGTCTTTTTATTTAAAACTCACGAATCCCTATAAGGTGTGCTCTGTTGCGTCATCTTGCAGATGAGCCCTGATGTTAAATGACTCCTTCAGGCGCCATCCCAGCGCCCTTTAGATCTGACCTCGCGCATCTTCTGCGTGTCCTCCTGGATCCTGTCAGCCCCTTCCCAGGCTCTCTAGGAAACCTCCCCAGTTCCAGCTAGCCCAGGAGTCCTTACTCTGCGCGCTTCCCCTGTGGGTCGCAAACCGGCTGATCTCTGACCTTCAAACCACTATGGATAGGTCTGTGGTCTTCATTCAAGGGGTCCCATGTACATCTTTCCTTCCTTCAGGAAAACCGTGGGGCAGACCCTGGGACCAGACACTGCTCCCCACCTGCACACACGGGAGAATATTCAGGGAGGGGAGGCTTGCTCGTTGCCGAGAGAGTCAGCCCAGTGAGCGTTTCAGGGACCGCCTTCTCTCCTGACGCCTAGAGAATCACAAGTGATCAATCTCTTATTTCCAAAGACCAAGAAACTCACTTGTGAGTGAGAAGGATTTTGTCTGTTAGCGTGCCCTGCGACAGTACATTCTGTGGTTTCGGAAGCATTTCATTCTGTGCTGCCCAACATGGTAGCCGTCACCTACGATACAATATACATGGTGGCCACGACATTGTGGTGACCTGCACGTGGCTATGTGGAGCCTGCCAACATGTGGTTAGCGTGACTGATTTTTAAATTTTCTTTAATTTTAATCGTTTTAAGTGTAAATAGTTACCTGTGTCTAGAGGCTACTGTGTTGGACAGTGCAGACCAATAGCATTAAACTGACTATAAAAACTGAAGACATTTTGTTTAGGGAAGACAATCACTTCTACAGTTTGGGGCAAGGTCTACGTCAGAGATTGTCTTCTGGGGCTGACTTTGCCCTCAGGGATGTTTGGCGATGTCTAGAGACATTTTCAGTTGTCACAGCTGGAGGTGGAGGGCTACCAGCATCTAGTAAGTGAAGCCATGGATGCTGCTAAACGTACTTAGAAAGTGCACAGGTCAACCTCCCACAGAAAGTAATTATTCAGCTCAAAATGGCAATAAAGCCAAGGCTGAGAAACCCTGATTGAGGCAAAAGAATAAATGAGGTAACACAGACACAAAACCTTTCTCAGTCGGTCCCCACCTTCTTCTCGGGGCCCCCATTCCCTTTAATCTCCAGATTTTGTCATTATCCTTTCCTAGAATCCTTAGTTCTATTAATCCAATTACTATTGTTGTTCTGACTGGTGTGTTTCCTTTTCTTGGACTTATCATGCCCTGATTATTGGGTTAAATGCTTTTTTGTGAATTACCTTAGCTTTACAACTATCTTTCAAGGTAGCTGTCTTTACGCCCATTTTACAGATGGGAAATCGAGGCCTAAGAGGTTAGGTACCTTATGCTACATGAAAGAAGCCCGACACAAAAGGCCACATACTGGATGATCCCACTTGTATGAAATGTCCACAAAAGGCAAACACAGAGACAGAAAGTAGATGAGTGACTGCCAGGGGCCAGGGAAAGGGAAGAGGAAGGAGTGACTACTAACATCCACGAGGTCTCTTTTGGGTGATACGCTGTTCTAAAATTTGATGGTATTGATGATTACACAATACTAAAAACAAACAAACAAACAAAAAACAAAACACTCGCACCCTTTAAAAGGCTGAGTATGTCTTATACTTCAAAATTACTACAATTATAGTTGTATTTAAAATGCACCTTCAAATACATTCTAATTCAATACATAAAATAAAGTGAAGGTTAAAAATTAAAAGAAACAAACAGAAACAGAGGTGCAGTGGCTTGCCTGCATCACACAGCTGGGAGCGGCAGCGTCAGGGCGGGAGGCAGGTCACCTGAGGGCAGGCCTGTCGCGTGACATGTTCTGTCCCTCGTTTCTCCCCAGAGCGTCAGGGATTCAGACTTGAAAGACAGGAGGATCTAGACTTCAGCCCCTGCTATACCTCCTAGCGTGGCAAATGGCTACTCTTTTTATTTTTTTTTAATTTATTTTATTGTGGTAAGAACATTTAACAGCAGGTCAATTCTCTCAGCAAATTATTAAGCGTACAATATTTTTGACTAGGGTATACTGTTTGGCAACAGATCTCCAGACCTTCTCTTGCTTAACTGAAACTTTAAGCCCATGGATTAATAGCTCCCCATGTCTTCACTCCCCCAGCCCCGGCAACTACCATTCTCCTCTTCAGTTGTACGAATTTGACTATTTTAGATATTTCCTATCAGTAGGCTCAAACAGTATTTCCCCTTCTGGCCTTCCACTTAGCATCCTGTCCTCAAGATTCCTCCATGGTGTCCCATGCTGCACAATTCACTTCTTTTTTTAAGGCTGAAAAATATTCTATGGTATGCACATAGCACATTCTCCTTATCCATATATCTCTCAATGGATATTACTCTCTTGAGACACAGTTTTTTTAAAACATGGTGTTGATAATACTCATATTACAGGCTGGTTATGAGGACTGGAAATTACATGAAATGTCTGTAAACTGAATGAAAATAATATTATTTGAAACAATATTAATGTTAATTAATATTAATATTAACAGTAATTATATTATCATTATAATAATGATGGTATAGTAATAATTAATTAATATGAATAATGGTGAAAGTTTATTATTGAACTGCTCAACTGATAAAACTCTGACAGCATCTTCTTTGGGGCTTTTGGAGAACAAATTAGACCTTGGCTGCCCGGGGTGTGGGTGGATCTGAATGGTCTCCTGAGTCTGTTGGAGCAACTCCAGTTTTTAGCTGCTTTATATATGTTAGGCCACCAAATAGGATTTTGTCTGGACACAGAATTCTGTAAAAAGCTGGAACACCACAGTGTTGGACCACCACCAGTGATTCTAATTTTGGGAACTGGACACAGGAAAAAAAAACTGCAGGGAATACTTATGTTTCACCCCCTCTTCAATTTCACCGCGTAGGAAGTGCCACCTGCTCAGAGCCTATCAATGGTCTCTGTGATTTCTCCTTCCTGTGGGCGGAGACACGTACACCTTGAGAGCGTGAGTGGCTTGATTAAGGCATTTTTAGGCAGTTAACCTCTCCTGGGCAAGTGGCCAGAGAATTTTCCAAGAGCAAGTGATGGAGTCAAGGCTTACTCGAAAATCAGAGAAGAGGGCACGGCTTCTCAGCGACTTCCCCAGTCGCTCCCAAGTGCTCCATTTGGGATCCCCGTCTTTACACTTGTGGATGAGGGCCCCCTTTGGGACCTGCTCTTCTGCAAAACTCTTTGAAAACAAGAACGGGAGGAAAAGGCAGATTCAACCTGCTGCCTGGGCACACAGCGGGACACTGGCCTTTGTGAAACTGCCCTTAATGATAATTGCAATGGTGTCATCTCTCTCTTTAAAGCAAACATCATCTGTCTGCCGCTCTGCTGAGTGATCTACACCCACTTTCCGACATGCAGGCTCATTTAACAACTGGCAACCAAGCCCGCTCCGGCAGCCACAATGGAAGTTGTTGAGGTTCATTACGCTGGAAAAATATGCCATCTTTATTTCCATTCTATTGTTTCCCCAAAGATTAACAATACACATTTTTTTCCCAATGGCCCGTTTTTTGTGAAATTTCACTTGGATGTATTTCTAAGCCCCCAGTCCAGATGGTGCGTCTCAGAGTGAAATCAGACGTGTGCTTCTTGCGCTGCTGTTCTAAAGCATGGCACTGCTTTTCTGGACACAGTCAGTGAAAATCAGCATTAGGAAATCGAGGGAAGAGAGCAGCTTGGGATCGAAGAGTTTATGACGTGCATGGGGGGAAACGCACTCTTGATTTCAGTACTGGTTGTTGGCGATGATTTGACAGTAGCTTGCAGGCTGGCCCAATTATTTAACTGGTGTGGTGCGTTTCTGGCAAAACCCTCAGGGTATATATATTGGAGATGTAATATACATCTATTAAAGAAAGCAGTAAAAGAGAACCTTGTGGTACTTTGGGGAAGCTTAAGAAACGGGGAAATCAACCAAACTATAATAAGCTGTTGCAACTAAAAATAAAAATAGTAGAAATAACAGATACTTAAGAAAAGATTACGGAACTTTTAAAACATGATCTATGTATTTTTTAAAGTTCTCCCATTGACAGGGTCCCCTTGGGTACCTGTATGACAGTGGTGGCCAATAGATATGGCAGAAGGGACCCTGTCCAACTTCCAAGGCTGGTTATAAAAGGCTTCTGCCTGGTTCCCTTGGGATGCCTGCCCTGGGGGAAGTCAGCCAGCTGCCATTTACAAAGTCCAACCACCCTGAAACCACCAGGCTGGGGAGGCCAGGCAGGTGCTCTGGTCCACAGCCCGGCGGAGCTCCCAGCTGGCAGACAGGTAAGGTGCCCACCACGGGAATGAGCCATCCTGGGTACTCAGCCTATGTGAGCATCCAGATGGCTCTAGTACCAGCTGACACCTGCCTGCAAGTCAGGAGACACCCCAAACAAGAAATGTGCAGTGAGCACTTTCCAAACAGGTTACCTCCAACACTGTGAGCCAAATAAGACGGGTGTGGCTTCACGCCTCTAGGTTTGGGGGGAGGGGTGCAATTTGTTTAGCAGAAAGAGTAACAGAAATAGGTATTAAATTTGCCCAGAACTGGGCCCAGGTTTTCTCTAAATGGACGATGAGCTCCTTTAGACAGATTAGAAAAAAAATAATCTCCAAATATGAAAGAACTTAAAGGAACTTAAAATGCTCAGGCCAGCATCCAGAGCTCACCATGTGCTGTTTGTAACTGGGGCATCAAAACAGCAGTGTACTGTGGACTCACGGTTAGCAGAGGCTCAAGCATCTAGATTAAGCGGTAACTGAACTTGAGTGATGGGGGTGTACGGTTCGGTTCCAAAACTTCCAAAAGTCTAGATTAAACAGTACCTACGACTGAGTGATGGGGATGTAAGATCTGGCTCACTACATTGCTGTCCTCCTCCTGACTGTGACTCAGCCTGGGTGGGATGCCCCCGAAATCCCCCCCCAGCCCTGCCGCAAGGTGCCTTTCCAATAGCCTGACTCTGCTGTGGTTAGTATTCACTCTCCCAGCCCCAAGCCAGAAGTCCTCCATTAGAGGCTGAGTTAAGCTATGGACAGAGCTTTCCGGGACCCTAACACATAGAGTAAAGGTCCCTGATCTCTTTCACACATGTGGCAAACACTGCCTGGGTGTCTGGAACAATTATGGTGCACATTCCAATGCCGAAGAAGAAAAAATGGGTGAGAAAACACGCCTGCCTGCAAAGAGCTCAGTCTTGCGGGAAATATTATGACCCAGAACCAGAAGGTTCGTAATAGGAGGATATGAAAAGTCTGAGAGGATCCCAGAATAGAAGGCATCGCAAGCAGCAGGGCAGCTGCAGACAGTCCCAGAAAAGGGAGGGGACAACCTAGGGGTTGCTATCTGCTTCTCTGAGGACCATACTGGCTTCATTTTGTAATTAGTAGAAAATAAGATGATTTTAACTTCTGTATTTTTTTTTATAATAGGATGTATTTCGGATGATTATTTGCTTTATAAAATCATGTGAATATCTTAACTCATCAGCATTCTGCATGCATTTGGCACTTGATTTTCTCCGAGAAAGTATCATTTGCATACCCATAAATGCAAATAGTTTTTGCAAAGTGATGCCCTTTGCATTATATAGCAAAGCCTGCAGTTCAAAAAAACAAAAATAAAACCACAGGAGGGCCCGTGGAGTGTGAAAAGCATGTGGTTATCTCCTCTTCCTACCTTACAGAAAATACCATAGTTTTGCCAAAAGTGTTTTAAATTACATACTAATATAGCAGTCTCTCCTTTACCACTTGTTTTTTAAAAAATGTCAATAATAAATGTCTTCTTGACAAAGTTTTAAATAGAGTCCATAATTCTGTTCCTTTTGAAAAAGCCTGTGGGGTCGTGTCAAATGCACATATATTTGAAGTATGTTTTAAGGCTGGGCTGATAGCTCCACTTATTTGCTGTCTTTATCCTCCCACTCATTTCCATTTAAAGGGAGTTATTTTTTTTTAATTGAAGTATAGTCAGTTACAATGTATCAATTTCTGGTGTGCAGCATAATGTTTCAGCCATATATATGCATACATATATTCGTTTTCATATTCTTTCTCATTACATGTTACTGTAGGATATTGAATATAGTTCCCTGTGCTCTACAGAAGAAATCTGCTTATCTATCATATACAGTAGTTAACATTTAAAGGGAGTTCTGTGTGCTCAGATGTGTGCTGGGTGCCCTGTGCACAGACGACTCCCTACCCCGCCCTCTCTCATCTCACACACACACACACTCACACCACATTCCAGTTGGTACACGAAATTCTGCTCAGCACTCAATGGAAGCACTGTGACTCTGAGAGTCACTGCCTTTTGAATACTGGGGACACTTGTTTAACTGTCTCTCCCATCAGTGTCGGAATATGGGATGGGGAAATGGCCTCGGTTTGCATCTGGTGTCTATGACTGACAGACTATGTGACATCAAGTTCATTTCTCCAGGCTTCCACTCCTTTACCAACAGGCTGAACAGCCCATCTTAAGCATCAGAGGGTGCCGTGAAGGTCAGATGTGATCATGTGGGACATTACCTTTGCTAATATTAACGCACCCACAAAACCATCAACTTCTTGTTCAGAGAGGTCTTAAGAAATCAGTTCCATTACGCATGGAGGCTCTGCATTCAGCCCACGAGTACTCTAGGTCCAAGCTTTACTGAGAGAACATGTGAGGGACATCTCAAGGGAACATGACGACAGAGCGAATTTCTTGGCTTCCATATTGTTACATCACAGAGTTTTCAGTCCCAACCCCAGTCCCAAACTGATCCCGATTTATCCAAAGCTATAGGGCATTTCACATCCCCTAATGTTCCATAAACAAGGATTTCAGCCAGAGAGATTGGACCAATGAAGCCAAGAGCTTGTAATAACCCCAAAGTCATTATAACGCATCACGAGTTCCTCTAACCCCACACAGCTAGCATCCACAAACTGAGTTTTCTTGAATCTGAGTTGAAGACTGCCAGATGGACATCGCGGCTCTCCCATACCTAACTGTGGCGGACATCCCTCATCGGCCGCGGTCTGCCTCCCTACAGAGGCGGAAGGCAGCCTCAGGATCCTTCTCAACCCACTGATTAACTGATTAGAATTGACCCTTGAGAAGAAGCCTCGTGATCCCTCTTTCTGGTGAAGGTGTCCGAAGGTTCGTTTCGGTGCAATCTCCTCCCTCCTTACGGGTGTTTCTCTTGGATAAGTGCATCCCCTCTGTCAGTCAGGTGGCTGTGGCAACACTCTTAAACTTGGCCTTCAAGGGCATTCATGGGGCTCCTTGGGGCAATCCCCCCTTCCTCTACCAGATCACTCCTAAGAAAAGACCACTGAGAGATTATCAAACAACTCACTGCTATTATTTCTAATCCACGAGAGAACTGGCAAGTTTTTCTCCGAATCCAAGGACTCTTTATTATCTCTCCCAGGGACCGCCTTGGTATTAATCTCTCTGTTCTAGTATTTCTAAGAGAAATGCTTCAGTTATAAATATTTTCCAGGGGGTTGGAACTGTCTTATTAAAGATCAAAACAGTGCTTTGAGTATACTGTTTTGCTTCTAATTTGTTTTATGTACTATCCATTCTATAAATGCACACTATTACTATGGGAACTCATTCCTCTTCAAAGACAAGAATGTCCTGAAAATATTTCACAATTACTCTGTTCCTCCAAACAACCACTTAATTAACAGCAATAACATTAGTCATGTCAGGGGAAGAGTCATTTCGGATTTTTGCTAGGTAATGCCTTCATATACAAGCAGACGCCATTATCATAATGCAACACTTACGCTGGGTGTTCCCACCCCAGGCCCAGTGAAGAGAACAAAGCCAACAAATCTCTGTCTATACAGAAGTCCATTAAACAAGCCTCAGTCCTGAACACTTCAAGAGGATCAAATATTCTTTTTTCACACCACTTCCACGAAGAGAACATTTAACTTGGAAATGCACCATCTAGCTGCTTAACGTGAAAAAAGAAAATTACTCTGTCCCTTCCTTACCCTTTTCCATGAAGATACAGAACATAAATGTCTACTCCGAATAATGAAAAATACTAAAAATTATTGGGAAGAAAATTTAAATCACTCACAATCCTATCACCCAGATACAAGTATCACTTACACTAGCAAATTTTATATACTCTAAATACATCATATTGTTTTCTTTTTTTAAGGGAGGAAGTAATTTTATTTGTTTGTTTGTTTGTTTATTCATTTAAATTAGGAGGAGGTACTGGTGATTGAACCCAGGACCTGGGGCATGCTAAGCATGCGCTCTACCACTGGAGCCATACCCTCCCCCCCATCATATTGTTAATGGTATTTTTTCCCATTTTACAAAATACTGTGGAGCTCTTCCTTGCGGATGAACCCAGCTCTAGAGAGCCATTTAAAAAACTGTACAATATCCCATTGTATGGACTGACCATCATTCATTCAACCAATTTCTGGACCTTTAGCTAAGGTTTTTTAATTTTTTTCAATTTATTTTTATCATAATATCATATTGATTTTTTTTATCATAAATATCCTTGTTAGTGCATCTTTTTTTTTTTTTTTTTTTTTGGTGCCTATATCTTTGCCTCACTATCTGTATTATGTCCTAAAGTAAATTCCTAGAAGTCAAGTTGCTGGGTTACAGGGCGTACACATTGACTCGTAAAACTTTATTCAAACTATCCCACATAAAACTGCCGAGATTTCAAAATCCTGGTGCTATATGTGAAAAAGCACGGGGCCATTCACAGAGAGGCCTGGAGTGATTTTCACCCCTACCCTGGCCTGGGGGGTGCTAGTGATGTGTTTGGAATGCAGCAACATGCTGTTCCACAAAAAACTAACAAACAAATAAATAAATAAATTTAATTTAAATTTAAAAACTTTTTAAAATGAGATGGATCTATGAAAATACCAAACAAATGCATGCTTTGTTCTCCTGGCCACTTCAGGCCAACGATTATGCTAACGTGGTTTCCTGAATTGAGATGAAAAGAAGCTTCTGACTCTCTGGTGTCCTTCCGTCTTCAGGCTCAGACTATAGTGCAGAAGAAAACACATCTTCCCAGCAGAGAAGTGACAGAAGACAAGGAACACAGGAATAAAATCCAAAAGGAAGATCAAGAGATCTGTTCGGAGACCCCATTAGAGGCCAAAGCAGGAGTCTCAGAGGTCAGGACCCATCCCTTAGATCTAGCCCCATTCAAGCCAGATAAAAGAGGGCTGGCAGGGCAGCCGTCCCTCCCAGGTCCTTGTATCCTTTCGACAAGGCTTTTGCCCCCAGTTTTGTTCAGTGTGCAAGTCAGGAGAGTGTCTGACTGGGACCCCAGCTTTCTTCTGAGGTCACCTTCTGAGCAAGCACACCTCCCCAGGGAACCACACCAGGAGCTGATGGATAAAAAAGACACTGGAAGTAACAGCCTCTGTGACGCAGCACTCCCCGGCCATTCTTGCTTTTAGCCAAAGTCAAGTCCTGCTTGTCTAGACGGCCCAGCCACGTGGACACCTCCACTGTCGCCCAGTGCCCTGGGCACCTGCCCTGCTTCCAGAGCAGCAGCTGCACACGGAGGGCTGGGGGAGCCTTCTGCCTACTTGTCCAACAAAACAATGGGCAGCCTTACCCCCCACTCCCCACCTACCCTGGGCTTCCTGGACGGTCCCCCACAGCAAAGCTTTTACAAGTAGCCCTGCATGAGCCATTGCCTAGAACTCTACCCTCCAAACCCACCCAGGAAGGCATCCTGCACCCGCCTACCCTCCTTCCCTCCGGCATCATTCACCATCTCTGGTTCCGCTATGGCCCTCGACACCCTCCTCCCACATGCATGGTTCCGATTCCCTCTGGCTCAGCTACCCTGATTTTTTTTTCTCCCAACATGCTTCTCCACGTTCTTTCCAGCCTTGAGGCTACCCCTTCACAGTACAGAGACTTTGGCTTTAATGTGTTGGTAAAATAATGCAAACATTTCTTACTTTAGGCATTTCTGAATATGCAGAATCAGTTGGAGAGCTGTGATTCCCCAACACGCCCCTGATGCTGGCATCCTCAGAGCCCAGGAGTCTGGGGCTAAGAAGGAAAATGAGTCTTTGTTTCTTTCAGTTATGAAAAGCCCTACCCCTCTGCCCCTTTTTAAATCTCCCTTTTGACAAGAAGACTACCTTGCAGGCAACGTGTCTGCTTCTAAAGGACAGACATGGTATGCTGGCCTCATGTTAGCAGGGTCTGGACCCTCTGGAGGGCCACTGACAGCCCTGGACATGGTCCATCTCCCCCAGACCGGTTTCTCTGGGGGAGAAGATGCAAATTTTGAAGCCTGTGTGCAGAATCAGGAGTTAGTTTCTATCTGGATTCTCAAGACCGAACTGCATCAGTGAGGACGAGTCAATGTCATGTGTCAAGTTGATGCATTTCATCTCCCCCACTGTCTTCCGCCCAGCCCTCCTAACGATAACGTAATACCAACAAACATTTAATAAAAAATCCATTATTTTCCAGACACTGTGCTAAGCCCATTTAATATCATCAGAAAGGCTTATTCTGTTATAATGAATGCTTCTCATTTATTTATTCTGATTTCATTGGTATCAAGAATGAATTTGTCAAGTGCTTCCTTTGTGTCCAGTGTTCCATAAGATAAATCATTATTTCCTGAGTCATCAAACAACAGTATATAAAGAAGATCGTAATCCATGTTTAAGTTAGACTTTAAAAAAAAAAAAGCATTTATTAAACCATGACGATATAGCCTGTCCTTGTACATACATGGCCTAATTTAACCTTCACAGCGACCTCAGAGCTGAGTGTCAGGGCATCCCATGAAACCACGGTGCTGCTGTCTCTTTCTAGCAACTGTACTTGCTTCTCCAGAAAAACCACACAGAGACAGACATGACCCAGAGTTCTCTGTCACATTATCATCTTATTAATGCCATTAACAGCTCCTCCGCAGTGGTCAACAGAAGAAGAATCACTTGCCCTAGAGCAGGAATAACATCACCAAGCTATTATGATGGTGCAGTAACCAAGGATGAGTTCGGAACAGAGGACTTTTTTTTAAGAGAACCAACAACACCACAGTTAAGAGGACATGGTTACCGACAAGACAAATGAAGAACTTTCTAATGAGAAAATTTACCTTATTATGTTAAGAACAAGATTATGGCTTCCCTGGGATGGGAGAAGACCACTGTCTTCTTTATACCAGAAGGCTCCCCTGATTACTGCAAGATGGTCCAAACTGAAGTCAAAGTGAATGTGTGCCCTCTACCCCCACCCCTCAGTGTTTCTACAATAGGTACGGAGTCGCAGCCAGGAGAGCTACCCACAGGGAAACGCCCCCGTCCAGCCTCCACCTTCACACTCAAGCCTTTGACTCTGCAGTCGGCTGGGTCTGCCCTTCCATCTTTCAAACCCGATGGATTTTTTACACAAAGCCCCAAAGTAAGCTCTCTCTTGCTCACAGACACACACACACACACGTGCATGAGCACACACACTTAAAACCACACATTGCCATTCTCCTTTGTCTGCAGATTTCCGTGTGTCACAGATGACACAGTCCTCCCAGCAAGATCTAACCATGAGAGGCTGCTTTCCGTCAAGCAGGTTGTCCTAACTCATGCTCACTTCCCGTGAGTGTTTACACTAGGTACTCCCCTAATCCTAGAGATGGACATACATTCTCTCTGTCTCTGCGCCTTTCCCTCTGCCTCTGGGTCTGCGTTAATTTCCACCTCCGTCTGTCTCCTCTGCATTCCCCACCATTCCCCAGAAGCTTCCGTCTCCTGGCAGACTGTCACATGGGCTTTATCAGGCATTCTGCTGGGACTGGATGACCCAAGAAGGGGTGGGAGGGGCCAGCCGCCCCTCAGACCCTGATTTAGACCCAGTCCTCAGAGTGCTCTGATGAGACTGTCACGTGGGACAGAATCAAAAGACCTGCTGTGGCTCGTGGAGAGATTACATCTATTGCTTTCCTCCTATCTCTGCGACCTGCCATTCTGTCATAGGAGGAAACTGAATTGGCCCACACGATTTCCTTTTTACAATACCAGCTGGTTTCCACTCAGTTCCTCAGGCTTCACCGAGAGATGGAAAGTTGATTGCCAGATACTGTGTTTTGGTGTCTTCCTAGGAAATGAAGGTGACTCATGAATCAATACGGGTGGAAGTCACTTTACCCAGTGGCTGCTTCTCCTAGAACTTGTGCAATTAAATTTTATGCAAATCGGATTTTACTTCCTTGTTGCTTTTCTTTTTTTCAAGATACGTGATTTCAGATGGAGCCTTAATGGTCTGTATTTCTTAATGTTTGAATTATAATGTTACCTTCCTTCAATCTCCAGGCAGTTTGGTACTTTGTTAATGAGATATATAACATATTATATGGTATAATATATACGTATAAGTACACCGGGTGAGCCTCAGTAAGAAATAAGAAATAATAGTAGGTGCTGGGCTGTCAGACTGTTTCCTAAAGTTTACATAGTGAAGGCGGAGCCCCTTCTAATACTAGTAACTACGCTTTTTGGAACACTTATTATGAACCAAATGTCTTGCTAGATGCTTCATGTGTCTTTTTCAAACTTAATTCTTCTGAAACCTTTTTAGGTGGCAGTGCTTCCCTACATTCTCAGGTAATGCCACTGAAGCCCAGACATAATACATAACTTGCCCCAACTTGCCCAGAGGCAGCTGCTGGAGGCAGAACTGGAAACCTGCAAATATGAACGTATGTCATTATTTTCCCTTTTTAACACAAAAGGCAGCCTGCTACACGCACTCCTCTTCTTACTGTGTTTTCTCTGAGCGGTGTGTCTGGTGATCTCCGCAAAACGGCACGTAGAGAGTGGACATGTTTGTTTGTTTTTCCAGTTACATAATATTAATTTGTGCGGCTGGGCCACACTTCACTTAACCACCCCCCTAATGACGGACATCGGCTTTCCCCCTAATTTTCTCTATTAAAAAGAAAAAGCTACCATAATAAACTTTTACATATTATTTCACATAATGTAAAGAATAAATTCCAAGCATAGAATTTCTCTATTTTCTCAGAGTGATCTATGCATTTGAAAGTGTATAATTTTCGTAGTTATTTTTATTATTTTTCGGTTTTTAAATAATTTTTATCATGAAGATGCTAATATAGCTGTAAATGAAAACTCTCATTTTAAAAAAATCAAAGAGAAGTTTCCACTTATCACTTAGGATAAAGATTTAGTGCACACATACAGCCCAAAGCCAACAGAGAAACAGCTTTGCCCTGTCATTTCCCTAAGAAAGCTCTGCAGCTACTCAGAATAGACCAAAGAGACGTCACAAAAGGACCACCTACTATACTAGGTACATCCATGTGATGTGCAAGTGCGCAACAAATGTATACATACACATTCCTATCTGCTTTACATCGTCCCAGAGTATTCACGGATCAAGCTGGGATTTGGAAAATAAAGGATACAATGGTTTTTAGACCAGTGTAATAATAATGCTTGGCCAGTTCATTACTTTTAACTTTGGAGCAAACTAAGAAAATTGTTTTTAAATAAATGGTACCTGTAAGGAATGTTTACTGCAATACTTATTAAATAATGTTACTTGTCAGTGTAGTTATCTTTCAAATAGATTTTCATAGGAGCTGTAAAATTTATGCTCCCTCAGCACTGTATGAGAATGTTCATTTCCTCATGGCCTCACCGACAGACTGTGCCATCAAATCCTGGATTTCCGCCATTCTGATAGGTAGGGGGAAAGACAGTATCTCAACTCCATTTTAATTTGCATCTTTTTTATTAAGAATGAGATTCAGCAATTTTTATCTTTGCATTTTCTTGTCAGTGACTACTTATTTATATTCTTTACCAGTTTTTCTTTTGGGTCAAAGGTTTTTTTCCTTCAAAATTTCCAGACCCTCTTTTTATATGAGGGCATTTGGCCTTTGCCTGTTAACATGAGATGGAAATACTTCTCCCAGTTTATTATTGGTCTTTTAAAATTTTCCCCATGCAGAAGGTTTTTTGTTTTCATATGGCTGGATTTATCTTTTTATTCTTTTAATGACTAGTGGATCTTAAGTCATAATTTAAAAGCCTTTCAACTCCAAGATTATAAAGGGGTTTGTCCATGTGTTTCCTTTAGTGTTTTTTTGGTTTCATTTTCTACACTGATAGGTTTGACTTTTTTTGTAATTTATACTGACAAGTGGTTTGAGATGTCACTCCTACTCTAATTGTATGTCATTGTTTTAGGCTACTATCCTATTTATTGAATGATCTTGTTTTCTCACTGATGTGAAATGGTGCATTTTGCATACAATGAATCTCCAAATGCATTTGGATCTACTGTCTGTGATTGTCATTCTTTCCCAGAAATCTCCTCAGCTATGCTATCTTCTCAGCTGTTCCTACACACTTCCATTGATCTTCGTTTTTGGTATTCGTACATTTTATGACTAGTTTATTTCTGCACATGAATGTTAGAATAGACACGTCTGATTCTACAAATGTGGTGCTGCTTTACTGACATCACGTTACATTTGTAATTGACTTAGTGACATCCGCCATCTTTATACTATTACGTCATCTTCTCCGAGCATGTGGTGCGTCCTTTCACTAGTTCCAGACGTCCTCTGTGGTTTTCAGAAGTGGTGGAAAGTTTCTTTATAGGGGGTCATGCAGAATAAAATGTTTATTTTGGAATATTTCCATTTTTTTGTACGTTGCTTTTTCAAAATGATGTTTTCTAACCAGCTATTTAACGGAGGTTATTGATTTCTGCACATTCATTTCATATACTAGCTCTTCACTGAATTTTGTATTTTCTGGTAATTGTTCAGGTATTAGTTTTGGAGCCAAGACTGCTACATTTTATCACACTAGAAAAGCATCTTCCTATATGAATGAAGTATTGTGCTGTACACCTAGACATTGACACATTGTAAACTGACTATACTTCAGTAGAAATAAATAATAAAAAAGAAATGTATCCATGTATTTTCATTTTGAGTGTGTGCTTTTTTCAAATCAAGAATGATTGCTGAATTCTGATAAATTTTTGTTTCAGGATCTGTGGAGATGATTGATCACAGGACCGTTTTACCTTTTATAAGTGCAATGACTTTGTATCATCCCAATAAACCCCAACTCATCAAAAAGTATTACTCCTTCACTTGGTGACTCCTTTCTGCTCAGTCATATTCTATGAAAGGTTTTCGTAAGAGTTTCCGTAAGTAAGACAGTGGTCACAGCAGTTACAGGCTGGCACGGGGGGTGAGACCTGCAGAAAGGGCATTCTCGTGGCGCTGTCTGAGATGTGCTATGACACCCTCACGTCCTCCCCCTCTGCCTCCTCGGCAAGTCCGGCTCCATCTCAGCTTTGACCTTCCCTGTGAGGTACTTATGAAGTCTACCGAGTTGAGGCAACGTCAAGGAAAAAGAGATTAACATTTTTTCCTTCTTCTTCTTATGTTTGTGTGATTTCTAAGAGAAGAAGAGAAATGTCACATGCAGCCACCCTCAAAGCAAATATCCTCAAGGTCTACTCCTCTGCATTTAGAACAAGCGTGGTCCGCTTTCCACTCTCACAATTGTATGTGGACTCACCGTCATCATTCACATGTTCCTTGCACCTCTATTCTAGAGTGCCCTTAGTCACCATCTGAACATAGCTGCCACCATACCCATCAGAATCACTCAAACATAACAATTTTCTAACAGTTTTTAAAAAACTATATTCATGGCAATACATGTTGAATTATACAGTAATCAATGTAAATATTTTCACTGTAGAAATGTAAACAATTTAGAAATGATTAAATAAAAAGGGCAATCTCCCTTCTTTGTTTATCTGCCATTTACTCTCCTCTCCAGAGCGAACACTGTTAAGGACCTGCCGTGTATTTTTTAAGGCTCCATTCTTCAGCACTTTCATACGTTTGTATCATGTATATATTTTTTATTGAAGTGCAGTCAGATACAATGTGTCAAGTTCTGATGTACAGCATAATGTCCCAGTCATGTGTGTGTGTATATATATGTGTATATTTTTTCATATTTTTTTATTAAAGTTTATTACAAGATAGTGAATATAATTCCCTGTGCTATACAGAAGGAATTTGGTTTTTTTAACCTATTTTTGTATATAGTGGTTAACATTTGCAAATCTCAAACTCTCAAATTTATCCCTCCTCCCACCCCTCTTCCCCCACCCCAAGTAACCATAAGATTGTTTACTATGTCTACAAGTCTGTTTCTGTTTTAAAGATGAGTTCATTAGTGTCTTCTTTTTTCTTTTTCTTTTTTTTTTTTTGGATTCTATATATGAGTGATATCATATGGTATTTTTCTTTTTCTTTCTGGCTTATTTCACTCATGACGTATATTTTTTTTAACAGATATAAGATCTAAGGAGTGCAAACATCATTGTGCACATCTGTGTGTCTGTGGGGCAGATGCTTATAAATGGCATGATTAGGGTAAAGGACGGACACACGTAAATTTTTTTATAGATATTGTCACAGGCTCCAGAAAAGCTGTAATAATGAAGCTTGCTATCATGAAAACAGCTATTTTTCCATATTCTTGCCATAACTGGATATCATAAATTTCTTTATTTTTTGTTACTATTTTAGTTTTCATTTCCTCTATTATTGAAGTTGAACACATTTTTTCATGTCTATTGATCATTTTTATTTCTCTCCTAGGTATGTTTTCATATCTTTTGTTCATTTTTCAAATTTTCCTTGATTTGTACGAGCTCTTTGCACACACTGGAGATGAATCATGTGTCTGCTACATACGTTACGAATAATTCGTCCCAGCCCATCCCTCAGTTTTTCACCTTAAATTCATGATACTGAAGGTTTTCATTTTTATGAAGTCAAACACTGCATCTTTATATTTTGGCTTCTGGGTTCAGCGCATTTATCTGTTTATTGTTTAATTAAGAGAAAAAAATACAGCTATTCCTGGTAAATGCTTCTGCCCATGGTGTCTGCATCCAGCCTTGAGCTCCCGGCTTTGAGGACTGAGGACACTGAAGCAGAGCCCAGATCCCCAGAACCCCCAAGGTGGTGAGAGCGCTATTGCCCACAAGCCCTTCGTTACTGCTGAAAATCTTCCTCAAGGGCTTGAAACGTCACTCATGCACACTTTCCCCATCAGTACAGTCATCAAATATGAGCCCTCCTCTGCTGACTTCAGATTGTGTGGGGCCGTCATGCAGATTACACGCCTTCTGTGTCCAAAGTTAGGGAGAACTGGAAATGGCAGCTGGCCCTGGCACATTCTGCAAGACAGCTTAGATTCCTTTTCCCTTCCCTTCCCTTCCCTTCCCTTCCCTTCCCTTCCCTTCCTTTTCCTTTCTTTTCCTTCCTCCCTCTCTCCCCTCCTCCGCCTCCTCTTCCTCTTCCCCCTCCTCCTCCTTCTTCTTCTTCAAAATTATCATCTCAAAAATGTGTGTTTTTGGATGGGAAACCGCACAATCATTATTAATGAAAGTGCTAAATAAATAACAACTACATTTAGTTAATTCAGGTTTTCTTTCTGGTTTTGTTTTCCACTTATATGTCTTTCTCTTTTAAGTTTTTCAAGCTTCTTTTACCAAAAAGCATACTCTTTCCAGTTTGTGTTTTCCAATCTTGTCTTCCAAAAACTGGGCACTTTTTCTGCATGTGTCCTGGGTACTGGACTCAATTATTTCCTTTCTTATGCCCTTCCCACTGGCCAAGGTCAAGAGCGACACGAAGTTCTTACATCACAGTCACAGGGCGGCTCAGCGCCTCCTCTCCTTTGTGAGGACACCTTTGCCAAGTGGGGCTGCGGCCCAGGGCCTCACGGTTGGGCGAATCTGCATCCCTGAGGCCCCTGATGGTTAACCGCGCTCTCACCTGTGGCTAGTTGCGTGTTGCGGCGTGTTCTCATGCTCTGTTCACGTGCACCCATGTGACACTATTCTATAAACAGAGCAGAGCCCTCACTCCCGACCTCACACAAGGCCTCCCAGCCCAGGTGAGACGCTCAGTAGAATCTTCACAGATCGCAGTTTGTGAACTGGAAAAATAAATGTCGAGCTGTCTTGTCGTAAGTGTTTTTTTTTCATTACTATCTTTCTACTTCCCATTAGCTTTTGCAACACAGTGAGCCCTTCATCAAGAAATGTGCACTGAAACTTGACCCTTGGTCCTAAATGTTAATTAACTTTTTTTTTTAACTCTGAGGAAAGTCCAGAAGTTCTTTTTCTGTCATGAAGCAGCTTGGAGGCCCCTGAGATGAGCGGCAGTGGAAGGTCCATAGGCATGTAAATCTATAAGTGATGCCAATGAACCCGGGGGCATACAGATTAGTTCACACCCTCCTTTCCACCCTCCCTGCACCTGCCAGGCGCTGACCAGGGAGACCGTCACGGAGGAAGACGTCAGCGTACGCTTAGAAGCTGCTGTCGCACTACCGGGGCCAGAATCCCAGCCCAGGGGCTAATCCTGCCTCAGTTTCCTCTTTTGTAAAATACAGAGGACACGGGCTCTGGCAACAGTGAAAGGCACTGAGTGGCGATCAAGGACCCTTGTGATTAAGCTGTGCCCATCCTGAAAACCCAGGATAATCTCTATTTTAAACTCAGCTGTTTCACTGAGTCTGCGGGCCGAAGTCCCCTGTCACGTAACATGACAGACTCACAGGTTCTGAGTAACAGGGATGTGGACATCTTTGAGGGGACATTACTCTGCCCCTCGTAGCCAGCATTCCCCCTGGGAATGAATAAGGAAAAATTAAAACACATTCACCAAGATCGGGGAGCATGGAAACTCAGAAAAACGTATTAAAGCTTCCAGAAGTCTCCATGTTTGAAGCTTGTGTCGCTCTGACTTCCCCTCCTCAGGAACTCAAAAAGGAAGGTCCTGGTGGCCTTTGTTTGCAGCTGGGGGCGACTGTGTTCTCGTCAGCATCGAGGCTCACGGGGGAAGCAACTGTTGGAGGTAATTAAAGGTGTGTGTCAGCTGGCAACAAGGCATACGGGACAAAGGAGAAAATAAAAAGACCAGGTTAGTACAGAGCTGGAGGGGGCGAAGAGAAGCGATGCCTTGGCTGTAGCCGACAGCCAGCCGGCTCCAGGCGCGGTCCGGGGGCCAGCCTGGACGTCCTGGCTTCTCGGCACGTGGCTTTATTGTGTTCCTAAAAGCCACTCACCGCCTTCTGAGCCTCGCGTCACCTTGCACGAGGTCCCTAGCACAGTCCACATCTCTTTTTTTATGTTTCCCTGTTGATTTATACGGCTGATGAGATCAAGGCTGATAGGTGAGACCCAGCCTGCGGCCCCCTTCCCACGTCCGATGCCACCCGCGCCCAAGCCCCCAGCCCTTCCCCGAGCGGCTGAAACACTCTCCCACGTGGTGTCCTGGATGCCTCTCTCGTCCCAACACAGTCCCTTCTCTACACAGAGGCCAAATGATCATCTGAAAGTTTAAGTCGGATCGCAACACACCCCTGTTGAAATCTTTCTGACATTTTCTCAGCGGAAGAGTAAAGTTGGACTCTGACCACAGTCTCAGAAAGCCCCCACGTGAGCTGCCCCCACGCACCTCATCACCCTCATCTGTCACCCCTTGACATTCATCGCGTCCCAACCACACGGTTTTCTGTCTGTTCACTGAACACACCAAGCTCAGGACTTTGCACTGGCTGTTCCCTCTGCGCAGAAAACCTCGTCCCCAGTCTCCGTGTGGCCGGCCCCGCATGCCTGTGTCATCTCTGATCAAAGTCCAGCTCCTCTGAGCAGCGTGTGGACGCCTCACTCTGAAGGACGCCCTCACCTGCACCTCTGGGACTTCTAACCCATCACACCTTTACTGACTTTACATCACTTACGTCCGTCTGCAACTTGTTAGCGTACTGCCTTGCTGTCTGCACCGCCCTCCCAGCCTCCCTTCCCACAAGCACAATTTTCTAATTAAGTAGGGATCAAACTGGTCTTACTCGTGGCTACAGCCCTAGACACCAGCGTAGTGTCAAATACATCACAGGGACTCCATAAATACTTTTGAGCACATCCGTTGAGGAGACAGATTTATTTTTCAGAAGAATTTTCACCAGAATCCTGTCTTAAATAGTAAACAGATGCACTGATAATGGCATTTCATTTCCACTTTGAACCTGCTTCCTCTTCTGTAAAATGAGTTGAATTAGACGACAAATCAGGCTCTTCTAAGTAATTACAGTTCCGTGATTATGACCCAAATCAAAAAAAAAAAAAAAAAAAGAACATTGAGTTTTAAAAGGACCGTTACTAAGCAGAGCAGTGTCCACTCCATTACTTTAAAAAGGACTCATTCCAGTCCGACTCGTCTACAGGGGTAGTTCTCCCTTAACCCTGTATCTGCAGCTCTCTCTGTTTCCCCCAAATCTCTCGACAGCCAGCAGCAGTGCACCTGGGGTCAGAGGTCAGGCGAACTGTCCAGCAGTACAAATACATACGTATTTCCCACAAGACCAGGAGGTTAGTTCTGAGCACCACAGACCATAAAATAAATGGCAGGTTTCATTTCTCGGCACCTGTTACGCCGCCTTCCACCCCCAGACGCTTGGATAATGAATCTTTGGATCAATGAACCTCTGTTGCCCATTTCATTTCCTTGCAAATGAATCCACCCCAACTCAGTCCCCTCTTTCCTCAGTCCGGCCGCACTGTTATCTGTAAAAGGACCCAGATGCTCTGCCCTCCAGGTTTTGTACCTGCTTCTTTCCTTCCGCCTGGAATGCTCTTTCGCGGGTTGGTCCTCCTGGCTTGTGCCCTCACCTCCTCCGGGTCTTCACTCATTGTCACCTCCTCGGTGAGACCTTCCCTAGACAGCTGGTCTACACTGCCAGCATACCGCCAGCTGACTTCCCACGTCCTCGCCCGCTCCGCGTGCTCCTGTGCACGTACTGCTGAGGGACACGCTGCACACTTGCTCACTCAGGCTGGTCACCGTGTCTCCGCCCCAACTTGGATGCAAGCTCCAGGAGAATGAGATTTTTGCTCGTTCCCTCCACTGCTGAATCCCCAGTACCTGTGAACGGGGCCGGCAGAGCAGATCAGTCAACAGCTGTCGGGGGGGTGGGGGGGGGGACACATTGTTGGGTGACTTCCTGGTCACGGCATCTCTCATCTCTGTGCCCCCTCATATGCCCGAGAGCAGGAGCCGTCCCCACTGCTACTTACTACATTACTCCAAGATACAACTTTTCACCAACAGAACGACTCCCACGTGTTTGAGAATGCTGATTCCTCACCCGGCTCCACCCTATCCGCCCCTCCCGGCCCCCGCCACGCGGCGGGAAACCACCTGCCGCCCCCCTGAACACGCCTTGTCTTCTCTGTCTCATGACTTTGCAACAGCTGCTCCCTCCTCCTGGAATGGCTTCCCACATCTCGCCAATAAGGACAACTCCACCGGCATCTCTGAGAAACTTGCTTTGGTGGAAGAGGACGCAGCCCCCCCTCCCTCTGAGTTCCTGCGTCCCCCGCCACGTGCTGTCACTCCTGCACACCCGTGCTTCGGCGGGGCCCGGGCGGCACTGCCCTGGGCCTCCTCTGCTTCTCCTCCGCAAGACTTAAAGCGGGCGTGCGCTTTCCCAGCTCTGTGCTAAGTGAGGCTCTCTTCTGCCTGCAGATTCACATCCAAGTACTTGTCACATTTTATTGAAAAGGCCTCTTCAGGTGCCCCCAGCATTCTCCTCTTACCCAACTTTATATTGTCTATAGCAATCAGTAAATATTGATCGGGTGAGATCATATGTATCTATGACATTCATTAACATATTCCATTTTAATCATTTATAAAATATGTCCATTCACACCCAAGGAGACTGTAAGACCCCTGGGGACAGGGACTGTGAGTTATAATTCTGTATCTCCAATGTCTGACACATAGTAGGAGACCGAGACACATTTCTGAGGGTGCAGATTGCAGGTCCTGGACTTCTTGGTACAGTAATTTGCCCAAAAGTGTTGCCATAGCCATCCAGAGTCATTGTGTAACTGATTAATGGGTCATATGACATTAGAAAGTATTTTATCTGCAAGAAATATCCCCTAAAAGCCTGAAGCCATTTGGAAATATAGTAAGAGCGAGAGAGCGAGAGAGAGAGAGCGAGAGAGCGAGAGAGAGAGAGAGAGAGACATTGAGTCCTCCCAAACCACTCTGCATTCCAGTCCTAATCACGGCTATAAATGGTGCAGCTTAGAACACGACCTTCAAGAAGCCAGCATCTTAATGGACACTGTGCCCCTGTCATGGAACTAAACAGGGATGAGACTTTGGCATTAAAAACTGAGGCAAGTTTGGTTTGGTCGCTCACAGGGCAGAAGGGGCCAGTGTACAGTCAGAAGCCCTGGAAAAAAAAAAAAAAGAGTCTGGATCCACAGCTGAAGGGAGTAGTCACCTGCCCTTTGGCCAGAAGAAACTTTCATTAAGAAGTAATCACAGAAAAACAATGCACACACACGTTACAGGATGGAACTCAGAGAACATTCTGGGTGCTTACTAAATTCATTAACTCTGGTGACAACCAACAACTTCCTAAGTAATTAGCCAGTATTCCTTTTGAATATTAGAAATAGTAAAATTTTATCACAAAACCAAGAAAAAATAAAATTACAGGAGATGTAAAATGTTGAACCATATTATGTTTGTGAGTTCCTTTAGACAATGGCTCTAATTTTTTTTTTCCTGAGTCATGTACCCTTCTGAGGATTCAGTGAAAGTTTTGGACCATTTCTCCCCAAAAGATGTTCATGATGCCCCATTTTCTAAATTGAGAGACCTGGATTAGTGACAATGCCCCTTACTGCCTTTGGCACCTACCAGTGGACAGGATCTAGCAGTCTCTGGGTCATAACAAGACTCCAGAACTGTCTTTCCACTTCAGGGGCGCCATGGACTCCTTTAAGGTGCCAATAACCCCAGAGGGATGATGTCCCTCTAAAACCTTTAAGACTTTGTTAGAAGAATAAAAACCAAAATTGTTTAAAAGGCCTGCAAACGTCAGCATCACCAGGACCTCGTCTGTCTTGCCCGCCTCTAGATGCCTCACCGTCACGCTAGCGCTCTCCCTTCCTAGAAAGAAGCACCTCCCGTGGTCTCCTCACTGGAATTTTTCCCTTCCTCTCCCTTCTCCATTTCCATTCAACCAGCTGATTCTTATTTGTCCTTTCGGTCCCAGATCAAATCCTGCCTTATCCCAGCTTGTACTTGAATTCTCTCTCTTAAATTTCCTTGCAAGCGTTACGTCCTGCATGTGAGGTTATGACAGCGATGGCTGCTTCTGCACTTGGCATTAAGCTCCCCACGGACACGATCATGTCTTCTCTGACTCAGCCTTGTGTCCCCAGAGCCTAGATCCACGCCTGCCACGTGGTGGGCGCTCAATTAAACAAATACTGAATAAATGAATGAGGGCCATACAAACCCGCATCATTAATTGTCAGTGACCAGGGTTTGAACGCTGAACTGGTAGATCTCGTCACACTTACACTTTGAAACGTCACACTTTATTAATCTGCCTACTTTTCACTCGACAAGACAGGAGAGAGGTGGCAGATCGGGAAGGACGTAACTACAGACATTTCTTCTGGGAAAAAAGGTAAGGAACAGTTTGCTCGCCACTGCAAAACTAGTACCGCCTTCAAACGTCAGTAAATAATTTATTTTAATGTGAGGTGAACATTTTTGGTGGGTGTATGGCACAGATGAAATAATTCAGTTACTTAGACCATGTGGCCGTGGACAGTCATTTCCACTGGCAGCTACTAGAGTGTGCCATACGGTGGTCTTTGGGGAAAGAGTTTATTAAGACTCCAAACCCTAACCCATTCATCTGCGGGACCACGAGCCATCCCACCAGGCATCAGCAATCAACACAGTCACAGGTCACTGATCAAACGATTCCAGTCCCAACATGAAAGCTCTTGTATCATGTCTACATATTCTTAGATGACTGTATTATGTCTACATATTCTTAGGTAAGGACGGGGCACTGCTCATTCCCACACTTCTGACCACAGGGAAGTGGGCCCTTGAAGGACTTGCTCGGGTGCCCTGGGGAGGCTGCCTCACTTCGGTCGGTCCACAGGATACCAAGGCAAATAGCAAACAGAAATAAAATTCATAGGCAAATGGAAACACTGTGTTCACACTTCCCAAATTCCTTTTCCTCTAATTTTTTTTAGAAGGTGCATGGTCCATGTGGCAAAGCAGAACATGCCAAATTCAGAATGGAAACGGGCAAGTTGAGAAGAAAAAAACAGAAAAACAGAGACACGAGAAACTTTTGACTTCAAAATGGATTATTCTTATCTTACTACCTGAAAAGGGGTTCCCTGCAACAGAGAAGGGTAATTAGTGGAACAGTGAACATCACCTTATTGTCAGTTACTTACATATAATATGGATAATCATTGAATAATCAGTCCCCTGTGAGCCTGGTAATCGTAATTCTGGCTTTTCCATCTGATCAGTTCTGAGTGAACTGAAAAAAAGAAATCATACAGGGGCTTGCCAATGAAAACTCTATATTCAACTCCACTGCCAACGGACAATCTTTCTTCCTCTACTTTCCCTCCCTAGACCACGTGCTGTGAACGCCGCTGACCTGCAACATTCCAGGAGACAGAAGGCAGCCAGACGCCGCCACCTGCCTCGACCCCCCTCGTGCACAAGAGGCCTTCGACTGGCGCAGCAGGAGGAGGCTCCAGAACATCTCCATTCCAGTGTCCTCATTTGCTTCCCCAGGGCCTTTCTGCAAATCCCATTACCATTTCTGCCTGAAATGCTTGGCTGGTACAATACCACAAATGAAAATATCATATTTGCAGAGTGCTGCGTAAGACACCATTCCATTGTCATTTTAATTACTGTGCTCTCTAGCTTGAGCTCCTTGCATAATGGCGCACCTGGCTAATTTCTAGCAGGGAGAGCGGCGTCTCGCTCTTTTTTTAACTTGCTGTTGTTAACAGTGCGTGGCCCGTGCCCGGATGAGCCACTTGTAACAACCACGTTTTCAGGAAATGGTGAGGTCCTTCAAGGATAAGAAGATGCAGAATGACAGGGTGCTAACTGCCTGGCCTCACAAAGGCTCTAGCTGGTCTGTGAAATGTCCTGTGTTTGGACCCAATTAGACACGTCACCTGGTTAGGTCAGAACAAGCAAGGGAGGACAGAAGTGGAGAGCAGCCTTGGACTCAGCAGGGCTAGCTCAGGATGCGCCACCCCTCGGTGCCGATGACAAGGACAGGAGGAATCTCTGAGCCGGTTCTCCGGGCAAGAGAGGCCCAGTTGTCATCGGCGTGATGGTTGACAGAGACTGCAACCAGTCAGCGACGAACAAAAATAAATGTCCTGTCAAGAAAATAAGAACTTCCTTAGGACAGAAGAGATTTTCTAAAGAGAAAACAAATCTCATTTTGGCTTGAGAAATCCAAGCTGACTGGTCGGCTTCAGGGAACTGACGCACTGGGGGATTCTCAGTTTATTGTAGCCGATGGTACTCGCTTCGTGGTGTCTGAATAGGTCAGAGAGAAACAATGTTTGCTTTCCGTCTCCATTAAGCAACTACAATTTCTTCTCCATAAACAGATACTTGGTATTGCGAGGACTACACCCACTGCTGTCTTCTTGGTTTCCACCACGCCTCAGCTTCACTTACTCAAGGCACCCAGGATTAACTGAGGATCTACTTTTTGACTCATAATGTCACATATCTTTAGATACAAGTAGTGGTGTGCTGGTAAACTGGATCTCAAAAGAAAAAAAAAAAGAAAAGAAAAGAACAGAGAAACAAAAAGAAAGCTCGAATCAGTACCATGTACTGACTTCCGTGGTAGAGATACGCCTGCCACGGCCGATCTCAACTCACTGAATCAGGAGTCGGGACGAGATGCCCCAAATCAACTGAGCTGGTTGATCAGTCCTGAGCTAATGGAAGCCAGCTCTAGAAGCAGGAGACATGATTGCCGCGGCAACAGAACAAACACGGACACAGCGCTCCGCAGCTCACAACGCGCTTCTCACACATGCGCTCATCCAGTTCCCGCAGCCTCCTGAGAGGGGTGGTATCCCTGAGACTGAAGCTCAAAGAGTTTCCGCGGTTCTGTCTACTAAGAAGAGTAGATAACAGATCTGGGAATCTGGGACACATCTCTTGCTTTCTGAAACCACATCCCATGCCATTCTAAAGTACTTTCAAACTCCACGCCCTTAAAATTACAAATTGATTAGTAAAATAGTTCTGCTTTTCTGTAATAAACAACTGTTTCCATTCTAAAACATTTACAGTTTTCAAAACATTTCTGCATTTCCTATTTTAACTGTTATGTCTCAAAAACTTGGTGAGATGGGCAAAGGCAGAGATCATGATACCGGTTTTACAGATCCAAATTCTGAGGTTCGAGTAAGTTAAGTGACTTGCACGATTTCACAATGTAGATGAAATGAGTCCCTGGCCTACGGTGACAGTGACAGGAGGGAATCAGAAAACAGAACTGATACGTCTTCTCAAGGGCATCACTGTTGGGACCCAGTGGAAAGGCAGTGTCTGGGATGACAAGGAGCAGAAACAAGAGGTCCCAAGCCCTCTGAGGCAGGGCCACCACCTTGATTCCATCTGTACCTGCAAAACAGAACCATCTGGGAAGATTTAAAATCTCAACCCCTCTGGGCCACACCCTAGACCAGTTACATAAGAAGCGTCTGGGACGGGAGATTCAGGTCTCAACATTTTTTTTAGAGTTTCCACCAGTTTATTTACAGAGTTAAATGAATATGTTCAGAGAAACAACAAGTTCATGCTGTACAGCACAGGGAACTATATTCAGTATCTTGTAGAAACTTATGGTGAAAAAGAATATGAAAACAAATACATGTATGTTCATGTATGACTGAAGCACTGTGCTGTACACCAGAAATTGACACACTGTAAACTGACTATACTTCAATGAAAAAATATATATATTAAAAGTGTGTTCAGAGAGAACAACCAGTTTATTCTTTCACTTGTTTATCACATTCACACACTCCTCCATCCCTCCGATCACACACTGAGTACGGTTGCACACTGACCCATTAGTGCCAGGAACTATTTCCAATGCTGTGTGTGGCTACAGCACAGAGACAGGATTCCACTCGCTCACCCTCCACTCTAATGAAACTTGTATTCCCGAAGAGTTTACCCACTAGGAAAGCTGGAGGCTGGGAGGACAATGTAACAAAAGGTAGAAACTCCAGCAGCAAGCGCCTTGTTCTCTCCTGGTTGGCCCAAGGTCAGTGCCTTGCAGACTTTCACAGGGAGTCATTTTCAAATAGGACCAAGGACCCTTTTCATTATTTTCACCCTGCACATCAAATTCAGAGAGAGGCTTTAGTAGTTTGGGGCTTAATCATAGAGGTACCTTAATTTCTGCACTGGAAAGTCTCCTAAATTATTTTGTGTAAATCATCTTTACGGCAACACTGCCACTGCTTTCCTATTAACTCAGATTATCATTTATCTCCATCACAAATGAACTTTAATTGAAAGTGGCTCCTAACAAATTCAGCTGCAGATGTCTCTCTGGGCCCCCACTAAACATGAATTAGTAAAAAACAAACCAATGAAAAGGCACCAAGAAATCCCAGTAAATGCATAAGAGGAGTGAGTTATTCTTTCAAGTTAATTTCTACTAAGAGATAGAGATTTCTTAATTCCCTGATCCCTTAATTCAACCACATGGAAAGAAATCTATATTTATTCCCACTGGTCAGGAAGCAAACTCACTTTTCAGGACCGATTTGCTCACACAGTTAACAATATCTCTTCAAGAGCCATTAATCAAACAGATGACCACATACCACACTCCAGAAATCAGCCTCTTTCCCTGACACATGGTCCTGCTTCCTTCCACTTTCTCAGCCCCTCGCTTGGCATGTGTGGAAGGTTCCTCCCTCCACAGCCGAGGGTCTCGGGACCTCCCTCCCCTCCCCTCTGAGCAGCGCTGCACGCCACAGTGACTCGACGGCCAGCGCTGCCCCTCGGCCTCCAGAACCCTCTCCCTGACAGACTCCCTGGGGCAACGGGAGTGCCTTGTCATCTAAGGTCAAGGCCAGTACACAGCACTTCACTGGTGCCCCCGAAGGGTCGATGAATAAATTAGTGATTTCTTTAACACTGAATGTGAACACTGCTCCTCCACAAGGCGGAAGTTTTCTGTGGCCACAAAATTCTCACCTTTTCTTTCTTAACCAACACAATCTCTTTTCATTAAAAATAAGGGGGGGGGGCAGGCAGGAGGTATGAAATCCCCAACGTGCTTGCTGTTGGCGGAGACTTCCGGATGCTAAAATGACTCTGAATTGCTGAGGGGCGCCATCCTGCGCTTTCCCCAGCAGGAGCCCATCCACTGAGGCAGATACGGGTTCTGTGGACACGGATCAGCACAGATGGAGGTTAGTCTTTCCCGATACGGCTCTCTCACCCCTTCTGTTTTTCTTCCGGCTGTCTGATGCCATCAGACGAGGGGTCTGAGAATCAGACAGAGCTCACACTGAATGCGTACTTCCATTCAGCCAAGGCAGCAGTTTGGTTAGCAAAGTCGCCTAACCGCCTTCAACCCTGCAGTGCTGAGCGCTCATAAAAACTGCTCAGTTAGGCGTGATGCGAATTACCATCCTTGCTTCACAGACAAGAACATTGAGGAACAGAGGGTTACTCGGCCAGTGTCCTGCAGCCAGTGAACGCGGGAGCCAGCAGGCAAACTCAAGTCTCCCGATTCGCCATCTTTTACTTTCTTGACCACATCACACTGTGTGAGCTCCACGGAGGCACTCGTTCCTCCCCCTCCTCTCGAGTATGGATGATGGAGAATCAGCCATGATGTGGGGCGGCGAGCGTCCCTGACAGAGCGCACTTCAGGGTGACAGCTCTCAAGGTGTCAGGACCAGCTTCCTGACGACTCTGTTCCTTGATGCAGCGGCTGCAAATGAGCCCGGCTTATTGCCACGTCTATTCCTGAGAGTGATTAAAGCTGAAGCTCTTTCTGTTTCAATTAGAACGTTGGGCTGGTTTAATTTCAAGCACAAAGAGAACAGGTAGACAAACAGACTTAAAGAAACGGGTATTGTGGGATTTCAGGGCGGCATAAAACATGCTTTTTCACAGCACACAGGGAAGCGTTAGGTAGCAAGACAAGTGGGGGCACTGGGCAGATAAGGTGGAGGAGAGGGAGGATGGTCTGGAAGATGGCAGGATGCCTGCCTTCAGCATAGAGGGGCTTCACCTCCTCTAAAGGAGTGCCAGCAGGAAACCAGTTAGAGCCTGGCAGCCACGACAGGTGGCAGCAACAAGGACCTCACCAAACATGACGCAACGCTCACTGTAATACAATGAGCATTGCGGTTTAGGACCCCCTCCATGGGTTTTTCTGTGTGCACCACGGGTAAGGACATGGGCAGAGGGGCCAGACATGATGACGCATTCCAGGGACAAGAGCCATCAATCAATCAAAAGACCACCTCTAAGCGAGGGTATAAGAGGAGGGGCAAACAAAGACCACTGGTTTCTCCCCCCTCGGATCAGCCCGCCTCCCGTCCTTGGAGGTGCACTTTCCCTTTGCTAAACAAATTCCTTAAACTCTTTCGCTATGCGACGCTCCATCTCCCGTCTGAATTCTTCTCTCTCAGGTATGAGAAGAACTGGGGTATTTTCCCTTCTCCTTTTTGGGGTAACAGAGGGAAACTCAGGCATTAAAAAGGTGTGAGAATGAAAAAAAATGAATTGATTATTTGTTATAAACCAGCGAGAAAGCATGCTGTTAGTGTCCATCCATTACACACTGCTTATAAAAATTAAATACACACCCAGACGGTAGGATAGTTGATTGATTTCTTGAACAGCTTTTGGTCCAGACAGGTGAAGGACAGTTAAAAAAAAAAAAAAAAAAAACTCCTTCCTAGGAACACTTTGGAAGACCCCACACCCGGGGTTTCTAGATGCCTCCTCTTACCATTGCAGCCCTGTCTTTCAGAGATTCTCAGCATGAGCAGCATGTCCATGTTTGCTGAATAATTTGATGTCAGTCGAAGATAATTCCAAAGCTGTTATCTCATTCAGTGCATCTATTTGCAGAAAGGGGCACTCTGAAGTCAGACAGAGTCTGCAATTTTTTTCTTTTCATCACCGTTGACCAGTATTTATGAAAGAGACGGAGAAAGAGTGGGAGAAGGAAAGAGAGAAAGAGAATGAGAGACTGGCTCTGTGTCTTCGTAATGTGCTTAAGTTAGAAAGAACCCGCAGGGCACAGTCTGGGTGTCATTAAGGCAAGCTGGTCTTCTAAGGTGACTTAGAGCTTGGTCCATTCACTATGGTTCTAGGTCTTCGGGGAGGAGCATATGATATTTAATGATATATGACAGCACTTTGAAAAACATAAAAAGTTACATAAGCATAAGGCTTTATGATAGGAAATATATGTCTCAAGAGACAAGGACGAAAGCTTTAAAAAATGGGAGATCACAGAATGAAATACTTTTATGAGAGCTCTCCCCTTCCCCATTCACAGCGCCCCTCCAGAACCACGCCCTCTACCGATCCAGAACGAAAGACACCTGCTTACGTCCCTCCCGTAGCTTCTCCTTACACACTTTTATTATCCTATTACAGGAACTATCAGAGAATTGATCACTAGAAGAATTAATTACCGACAAACATAATGAGTGCAGTGATTTACTAAAAGTCCTAACTAGTTATAAACAAATCTGCGTTGAAAAATAATAATAGGGGGGGCAGAGCACATGCTTAACATGCACAAGGTCTTGGATTCAATCCCCAGTATCTTCACTTAAAAACAAAAATGAAATACTAAAAAAAAGTTTTAAACATTATTAAAAAATAATAATGGTATATAGTGATTTTGTATATAACCTGATAGACACTTGCCCTCTTCTGTGACGACCATTTCTAGACTTGGGTTCTAGTCTTATGTCTTAAATCCTCATTGGACTTTAAGCAAGTCATTTCTCCTTGCTGCGCTTCACGTATCTCCTCTGGAGACAAAGAGATTGTACTGGACGGTACTGACCTGTGATCAGATGCTACTTCAGGAACAGCCAGCAGAAAGATTCTTTTCTAGAGGTAACACTTATGAAGTCCCAGTCACTTTTGGCTTTGACTCTGATGGGCAAATGGGATGCTGGATGCCAGCACCTGGACAACAGCTTGTGAATGTAACACAGGGGAAAATGTCTGACCCATCTCCCTCAAATTCCACGTCAGGGGGACCATTTCAGTTCGGTAGAAAGCCTGGGCAGGTGGCATGGGGTGGAAGAGGAGAACACTGAGACGAAGCAGAACCCCACGCCCCATGCCCCTCAGGTGCAAAGGCCCCTCTGTGTGCCCCGCCTCATGTGTGCAGGAAAGGTGAAGTGCCTCAAATCTCCCTGAGTCACAAAACAGCAGGCTCAAGCATCTAATGATGAAGATGACAGAGTCACAGAACCTCTCAGCACCTGACGACACTCCTGAGCTGCTTTACAGACACTGTAACCACCACCGGAGGGGAAAGGCTGACTCGTGACGGCCAGACAGCAGCCACGATGCAAACTGCTGCAGCCTGCAGGACTGAGTCTGCGGCCAGCACAGTTCCAAGAACTGGCCTTGGGAGAACGGAATCAACGATTTTGCTCATAATAATCTACATCTTTGTGGACATCAAAATAATTGCAGCTTTCTCTGTCCGTATATGAAAGTGCACGGCTAAACTGGCAGCAAAGGGGTGCTCTAGACCCACGTTGACATCTTCCACGTCAGCGTGAAGAAGTTACAGGAGACGGACCTTCACCCCAACCCCACAGAAAAGGAATGACGTCTGAGAAGTGGGGATCTGTAAGCAGCTCTGTTGCCTCTTTCCTGTTTGTCTATTTCTGTTCCCCTTAAACCTTAATTATAAAAACGGGATCACCAGCTAACCTTTAACCTAACTCCTGACTTATGCTGTATTGTATACACAATGCCTTGCCTAACCTGTTGTTTCATTTTTTGGAGTAAAAGGAGTAAGAAGGAAGAATTAAGGAGTTAAATAATGACTGACTCTCCACTCCCAGCATCCCCCTTAGCAAGTGTGCAGGGGGACCATGCAGGCAAGACAGCATCCCATTGCAGGCAGGTGTCGTAGGCAGGACAGCACCCAAAGGAAGAGGAGGAGAAGTCAGCAGGTCTGTCTGCCGGGGGAAAATGCTGGAGAACCTGACCTCCTACCTTGCTGATTGACTCCCTGTCTTCCCTCTGAAAACTGCCGTGGCTGAGCAGAATCTTAGAAGCTGGTCTCGGGACATGAGTCCGCCTTCTCCCCAGATTGCAGGCTTTCTGACTAAAGCCACTTCCCTTTCTACCAGCCTTTGCCTCTCAATTACTGGCTTTTGAGCAGCGAGCAGCCAAGCCTGAGTTTGGTAGCAACGTGGCAGTAGACCTGTTTCAGGAGCCAAGGCGACCAAAGCTGCTCTGCAGGCAGCGCCCTGAAGGCTTGGGTTTTACATCTGAACTGCTGAGGAAGAAAGAGAGAGAAAGCAGATTCATGTAAGCACAGGGCTATGCTGGAGAACTGACCATGGGGACCTGCTAGCTTGGGGATGGCTTAGAAAGACATTTACAAATTGGGAGTGCGTAACGCTCAGTTAGAAGTTACCTGCAATTTTGCAATATAACTTCCTCTTTTCTCCTCTAAGCCTTCAGTAAGGAGTGATACACTCACGCTTTGACCAAGTTTGATTGCTAGTGCTTTGGATTGCTGGTTTATGGAAATCATAAAGTGGGTTAAAATTCAAATCTGGATCTGAACGTGCCAGCAGAGATAACCTTGAGAATATAAACCACCAGGAGATTACAAGATCTCTTTGAGGGTGATTTAGACTTTCAAGGAGCATGGAACAGGAAGACCATCTACTCTCATAAGGCCAAGAAATCTCCAGTGCTCATTTATTTTATCCATTTTCATGAGTGGCAGGTAAAGAAAGAATGTGCTGAAATTTATGAAAACTTTGTGAGACTTCCGTATCATAAGCTAGGACACGGACCAGCAAACTACAAACTTGGCCTTGATTTGATCTTGCAAATAAAGTTTTATTGGAACACAGCTGTGGGCGTCCACCTACAGACCGAAGGCTGCTTTCAGGCTGCAGCTGCTGTGCCAGAGACCAAATGGTCCGTGATGCTAAACATGTTTACTGTCTAACCCTTTACAGAAAAATGTTCCTTGACTCCCGGGACAGGAAGCTACTTTGGTGAGAAAATGCCTTTGACAGCCTGACTCGAGTCTCAGAAAAGGGAGACCCTTCTTCCAAGAGGCGGCAAGACGCTGCTCAGTAAGATTAGCCTCTGTAATTAGCACAGTTCTTCTTCATCTGCTCCAAACGAATCATTAACATGACAAAACGCATTCCAAAGAGGAACGCGTGTGGCAATGGGAGGGGCTTTCGAACTGGAAACCAACTGCTGGTTTCCTCCCATCACAACCCCCGTCTGTTCATCAAACATGAACAAAGCACCTTCTCTCTGCCCGGCGCCAAGTCAGGCAGTGAGAGCCCAGAGGTCAATGAGACCCTGCCTGCCTCTGAAAATCTCACCGCTGGAATGCAGCACGCCGGTTACAGTGACAGGGACCTGTGTAAGATACACCTGCTCCAGGCATTTCCTCAGCGTCCAGGCCTCGCCCCACTCTGGGAAACATAAATGTGGCTGTTTCAGTTGGACTCAAATACTCCATCATCTGTGGCCAACCCCATGGTCCGTCTTACCCAAACATAGCACTTCTGCGCGGAGCAGGTAAAGATCATGCTAACCACATCTTCAAACACTTTAAAATGAAAACAATGAACGGGTTTTTTTCCTAATAATTATTTTTAAGAATGAAATAATGCCATTTGCAGCAACATGAATGGACCTAGAGATTATCACACTAAGTGAAGTAAGTCAGATAAAGAAAGACAAATATTAAGTGATATTGTTTATATGTGGACTCTACAAAAAAAAGACACAAATGAACTTATTTACAAAACAGAAAGAGACTCACAGACATAGAAAACAAACTTATGGATACCAAAGGGCCAAGGAGGGGAGGGATAAACTGGGAATTTGGGCTTAACAGATACACACTGCTATATATAAGACAGATAAATAAAGACCTATGATATAGCACAGGGAATGATATTTAGTATCTTGTAAAAACCTATCATGGAAAAGAATCTGAAAAAGAATATATATATATACACACACACACACACACATACACACACATATATAAAACTGAATCATTTTGTTGTACACCTGAAACACTGTAAATCAACTGTACTTCAAAAAAAGTTTTTAAATAAAATAAATAAGACAATTATTTTTAGCACCTAACACAGAGCCTGGAACATCGTAACAGCTGAGTCAATACTTGCTGAAGGCATACGTGGGGACAGGAAGGAGGCATGCTGCAGGACCACACCGCTCACATGCAGCTACCGAGGATGCAGGCTCGATGGCAACCAACCAGTTAAAACAAAACAACAGGAAGTCAGAATCGCTCCATATCTGGGCAGGAAAACGGGCCTGGGAAGGTGTGGTGACTGCCGCACGTCGCCCACCTAGACACCGGCTGAACGAGCCCTGGCAGCCGGTGCTGGGTTTATAGCTGGTTCTCTTTGCGCTGCGCTAGTGCTTCCAACTGCTTTGGTTGCAGCCCGCATGCTGTGAAGTGGAGGCTCGGGCATGGATGGTGAAGGAGGTACAGGCAGCAAGAAACAGGCCAAGCTGGCGGGGAGCCAAGCCCCAGCTTCAACAAGAGCAACTCGTAAATTACCTGTTATGCGTCTGTATGTTTGGGCCCCGCCCACGACTTTGTTTGAAAAAGGAGAACAGAGCACAAGAAGTCTGTGAATGGTAGCACTGTATCATGCTCTGACTTTGACTGAAAATGCCTATCTGATTCTCTTGGTATTAGCCATGATATGAAGGTTTCTGCAACGTATTAAATTTCGTAAGGATTCTAGGGTTTTGTTTTTTTTTAATGGGCACAGACTTTTTCCTCTTGTGGGGTACAGGAGTGAGTCTGTAGGAGGTTTATTTCTCCTGTTTGGGATGGGGAGACTCCCCTTGTGAAAAGGCAGCAAACCCCATGTTCTTGATCCTGCAGTCTGATCTGTGGCAAGGATGACAGTGCTAACACTCCGCTTGAGCCTGTACCCCGATGAAGCCATTGATTCCACACTTGAAAATCTACACAAGGAGAGAAGCAATTCTGCAGCGACCGTGATGATCTGCAATTTCTTTGTGAATTTTGGGTGGGAGCAAAGATCCTTGAAGCGGTTGTGAAATGTATTCCTGCGACCAAGAGGGCATGCTAAAACAAAGCGGGAAGAATTTTCTTCACAAGGCTGCTTTATAAGACCATCTTGAGCACGTGTCACCATTTCAAAACTTCTGGGAATTACTGCACATTTAAAAATCACCTAACGCAGTTGGCCTCCAGGCTAGCTAACGAGGGTGGCTGAAGAGTAACCTTGAGCTCTGTCTCGTTCTCCTAAGAGGTGTCCTGGGAAGCGCAAGTCAGATTAAAATCAGAAAACCCCATGGCTCCCCGAGGGAATGTGTGAGAAGGGTGAGAAGAATCTCATTATCTGCTTCCATGAATCCCCACTGGTGGAAGAGAAGGGTGGGGAAATATTATTTCTCAGTGTTTGTCAGACACTGTGCAAAGAACGTGTCATTTACACGATCACATTTAGCTCTAGCAAAGGCTATGGGAGGGAGGGGCAGTTTGATAAATGAGTTAGTATACCTTGATGAGTCTAAGTCACTTGCTCAAGTTCATGCAACCTGCAAACTGACAAAGCCAGCATTTGAATCCAGGACTATTTCCAAAGTCGGTCCTCTGTAGCATCTCTTTTATCAAGCACTTCCAACTACCCAATGCAGAGAGCACGACTTAAGAAATTAAGCTGCAAAAAAATCTGCTCAGATGAGACTGTGTCTCCAATCCCTCTCACACACACACGTGCACACACACACGCACGTGCACACACACACACACACGTGCACACACACACACACACAAATCAACTGTGTGCAGCCCAGATCCTCCTTGGCTACGGTAGCTTCAAAACTGCTTAGGGTGAATGATACCTAAAATCAGGCAGAACCTCCTCACGTAGTAAACACGCACTTATTTTCTAGTTTGTTTCATTTATAACTTGCATGTGTGTGTGTGTGTGTGTGTGTGTGTGTGTGTGTGTGCATGTGCGAGCCTGTGCACCTTGGGAGTGCTGCTCAGTGCAAACACACAAGACAACTGCATTTCACAGTTGAGTCTTCAGGCAGCAATATTTTAGCAGAACGAACATCAAATCTTCCCAATGACTTGCGAGCTGTGAAAGACACTGCAGCTAACTCCAACTGTAAAAAACGCGTCGGCTCCAGAAGAGGAATGGAGCTCGGAAGGCCAAGTTTTAAAATGATGTCAGAGGGACGCAAAATAGGAGGCTGCAGTTTGCAGCATGAAATCATCGCTGAAGTCCCAGGTAGAGAGCCGGAGGTGTGAGGAGATCCAGGTCTCCTCTTCTGTTCCTTAGACTTGCAAGAGATCCTGCAGGGAAACGCGGCTGCAAGAGGGCCCAGCCCTGTCCTGGGACAAGGCTGTGATCACGTGGTTTCCCGCACCGCCTTCTTCGTTCAGTTGTCTAAGCTCTAGCACTCTGCAGGATGGAAGAAGACATCTTCCAGCCCACCCCAGTCGCCTTCTCCCGTGCACAGCCTGCAGATGGAGCTTTCGCTTTGGTTTGAAACAGAGGTGGCGCCCCCTGGCATTTTCATGTCTCTGAAAGCCTGGAGTATTTTCCAGGAGATCCTCCACTCTTAACGCCTCATCCTGCACAAAGTAAGTGGTCCATCACTGTCTGCTAAATACGGGGACTGACTGCAATCTCTACAGCGGCCGGTTACTGAGAGGCGATTTTGCAACAAGCATGGTGTCATTTACAAAGTCTCATGACAGCCCCGGAGATGGAGATACTGCTCGGTCCATTTTACAGGTGGTGAAGCTGGGTATGAAAGAGGGCCAGTGATGTGTCCAGAGACACCTGCAGCAGGGCTGGAGCTCACACCCAGGCACTCTGGCGGCAGAGCCTGCAGCTAACCGTGGAGGGAAGCTGATTCCAACAGCTCCGTCGCCCTTTCCAGGAATCAGGGTTCTCCTCGCACGCATGACTATTCACAGGAGACTGAAGAAGAGAAAGAGGAGTTGATGTGCAAGTGATGAAAAAAAAAAACCAAAAACCAGAGAACTGCTTCAGCAGCCGTCTACCAGCACTGCACCTCCCCTCCTCTTAATTAGCGGGGAGCGCCTGGGGAGAAGGTTAGCTTTCCAAAGAGTTGGTTCACGGAAAAGCTCGGGAAACTCATTACTCCTCACCGCGGGGGTTCAGCTTTCCCTCCCCAACCCTGCTTAGAAGCACAGTGGGGCGACCGTGGGAGAGATAAGGAAACATAAATAACAAGTGTGCTTTCTCACCGCCCTGGTCTCCACCACACCTCTCCTTCCCGAGGTGCTGGAGACGCGCAGAAGCCTCCTACCCAGACCGCGCAGTCAGGGCAAGTCGGAAGGACTCTGGTTCCCCATGTGTTCCTGGGACAGCAAGAAGGGGAGCAGGAACTTGACCTCCAGCTGTGTGTGGAAACGGGTCACAGAGCCCCACAGTCGCAAACGTCCCTGGGGGTTCCATCGAATTTTACAGCTTCTCCGGCTTCCTCAAGTGAATGCTTTTATGCCTCTTTTGAACCCTGCAAGTTAGTGAGTGGGTGTGCGGTTCTAGATTCCCGGGGTAAGAACCAAGAGCCTCCCAGCGTACAAGCGACTTGAACCCCTGCTCTGACTGTAAGTAGGGTGGTCCTTGCGCCATCTTTACCTCCTTCGATTTTAGTGGGAAGAGTTGGTGCACTGGTCCTTGTAGGATTCTGTTAGTGACCCTCTCCCCCGACTCCTGGCAGAGAATCATATGGACCCCCCACCCCGTGAATCTGATCTCTAATAAATGTCATTAAAGAAGGCTGATATAGACCCAAAGATTTTTACTAGAGACAGAAGACTGCCCGATCTCAAAGAGCTTTCAAAGGCATCTTCCTAAAGGCTTGGGAGAGGGAGGGAGGTCCTGTCTCCTTTCCCTAACACCCCCCAACCACACAGAGTAGGCAAGAGTGGAAACACGCCTCCAAGGCATATTTTGAAGAATACAGAAAAGTCGATCTCCCCCTAAGTCATTAGACTGAGACTCAGGAAACGTGGCTTTCCTTCTGGTTCTGCTACTAACCAGATTTAAGGCAAGCCATGTCACCTCATTCCCTGGTTCTTCCTACTGATAAAACACAGAGGTATTTATGATCCCTTCCAGTTAGAGTGGTTGGTAAAGACTTCATAGAACTGGAAAAGGAAAAGACTTGAAAAATGAAGCATAATTCATTTACAATCAGGATTGTCTCTCAGATATCCTTTGTCCTCACCACAATCCCTTTAAGCTCGATGTAACCACCCCCATTGTACAGAGTAGCGAAGTGAGGCTCAGAGAGATAAATGACAGGCTCAAATGAGATGTTAAACTGACATATGAATTCAGGATTCATGTGTCCCTGGCTCCACTGTTGAGGGACATGCTAGAGGAGAAAGGTTTGAATGGGGATTCCAGTGAGAACAGAGTGGGACAGTATAAGGAAGGTAAAAATGGAGAGGGGGTGATGAATGGGAACAGAGAATATTTTAAAGCAATTCACCAAGACGCCCTGAACTTTTCATAATTCTGATAACCAGAGTAGTGCCCATAAGGAGAACAGGCAGGATGTAAGATGCCCAGTTGCCAAGCCTCAGCACCCACGTCCATCCTGGAAACTCCACCATTAGACATTCCATCCCTGGGATCATCACTTGGCAACGCGGAAATTCGCACAGGCTGCAGCAGATGGAACTGAACCCAAAAGCGCCGTGGTGAAAACGAGCGTGGTCTCTGAGGCCTTGATTTGGAGCATGGCTCTCTTACGAATTAGCTGTTGGGTCCTCGACAGGTTACTTGACCTCTCTGTGCCTCAGTTCCCTCGTGCATTGTCTATCTCATAAGGATGTTGTGATGATTCTGAAATGATACGTGTAAAAGCTGGCACACCTTAGGCACTTAACCAATAGTATGAATGCCGACAGAACGGATCTGGAACACTTCTTGCAAATAGCACATTGCTATGGTCTGACAGTTTGTGTCCACCCTAAATTCATGTTGAAATCCTAACCACCAATGATGACAGTTTTAGGAGGTAGGCCTTGGGAGGTATTTAAGTCATGAGGTTGGAACTCTCACGAATGGGATTAGTGCCAAATACACGAGGCCCCAGGGAGACCCCAGGCCCTCCCCACCAAGTAGGGACACAGCGAGAAGGTGCCAGCTATGAACCAAGAAGGCGGCCCCTTCCAGAAGGCAACCACCTTGCTGGCTCCTTCATCTTACTTTCCAGCCTCCAGAACGTTGAGCGGTAAATTCTTGTTTGGAAGACGCCCACTCTGCGGTACTTTGTTACAGCAGCCCCAGTGGATTAAGAAACTATCCCAAGCTAAGATTCTCATTCCCAAAGTACATCCAGGTGAGACATCCAGGCTATATTGCTGACATGTTTGGCCTCTCCCCAAATCATAGCAATTACATATAGTCAGAAACATTTTTTCAGTCTGTAATTAAACATATATTAGCCACCTTCAACATCACCTGTGAGGCCACTGTGTTTAAAAAGTGATGAGTAACAGACACATAATAGAGAAATGTTTGAAGTGCAGGTGATCATGGAAGCTTGTCTAGAGGACATGAATGTTCATGGGTACGATTTTTTTGTATGATGTAACCACAGTTTCACTGTAACACATAGCCCTCGTTTATGGAGCTCACTATAAAAAAAATGAAATATCTCAATATTGTATTTCCCCCCAGATGCCCTGCCACCTGAACTAGTTTGAAAGCCACTGCTCTAAAAACTGCCTCATTCTTTAGCTGTCCTTGCTAAGATGAAATAAACAAACATACTGATAAATCTGAGCTGTTGGGATTTATTTCTAAAAACATAAGATGAACAAATAAATTGAGCAGGCAGGTGGCCTATTAATAAAATGTTTTAAATCCGTAAGTAGAACAACTCTTTCTTTTTCAAAGCCAACCTGTGGCTTTAGCTTTCTAGAGTTTTCTCTTCCCTCAGCAGCCGTTGGATGCCCGTGCTGTCCACACCACTGAATGACAATGCCAGTGATTTCCACCATAGCAGGTGAGTGAAAAAAATGAAGCGCAGACATCGCTAGCTGCCAAGAAGTATTCTTAAGTGCTTTCTTCTTAAATATGTCTCTTTCAAGCTCACCATGACAAACTTCCATGCTGCAAATTCACTGGAGGAGACGGTGGTCTAGGGATTTAAAAGGCTTTCTCTTACTCAACATAACTAGTGCCTCTCCTATCCCCCTATGGCATTTGTATGAAATTTTAAAAAATGTGACCCTTCTAGATTGATGTAGCCCCTGTGTGTGCCCTCCATAGGGCATCTTGCACGGGGTACCCCTACACAGCTACATGCATACACAACTGTATGCAGCGGCCCTACGCATAGTGAGTCTGAGCTCCGTCCCAGAGACTCAAGGCCATCTCCAATCAAGCTCTGCCCAGTCTTCCCAGCATTACTTGCAACCCGCACCACTCACACCTACCAGGCAGCCCCCCGCGCCTGCCCACCACCACCTTCCTGGGCAGGGGCCTTATAATAAAGAGCAGGAGCTCTGGGATCAGATGCCCTGAGTTAAACACCGGCTTCACTTCCTGGTGGCTGCGTGATGCTCACCGGATTCCCAACCTCTCTTCCCCTCCTCTGTAACGTGGTGATGATGGCAGCCCCTGTCTCAAGAAGATCAAGTAAGAAAATGCAGGTAAAGCACTGACCCACCTGGCTGGCCTATAAAAAATGCACAGTAGATACTGCTACCAGTAGTCTCATCTTCTCCTTTGTCACAGCTATCCCTGACTTGCTCACGACCATCCACCCTTCCAAAATCCACAGGTCCTTTGAGGACCAGTCCCTTTCTCCACTAAGCTACTCTAGACTTTCCGATCACTTATGGCATGCACCCCATACAGTCAGCACTGAATTATCCTGTCTTACTATTTCCTAGTGACAAAGTCTGCAAGGAATATTAGTCCTATGAAATGCTCCTCCAAAAAGGTTACTATATTCAGAAAAGTTTGGAAGGATTGCACATTTTCTCTCTCCTCTTGGAGATCACAAAACACTTAAGCATAGTAAAGGCTCTGAAAAGTCCTGCAGTTTAAAAAAATATCTTTCAAACATTTTAAATCTCAATTTTCTCACCATTTTTAAGAAAAGAAACCTAGTTTAGTGTAAAATATATTGAGTCCAAAGAACTAATGTTTCATATCACACTTTGGCAAGTTCTGCCCTATTTTTGAATCCAGGGGAGCTGCTGGGTTCTTGGGGGTGGAGAGAGGGGTGATGTCCGAGTCTCACACTCTCATCCTTCCCCGGTTTTCCCAAAGCTGCCTTCCAGGGGCTCCCATGGAAGCTTAGGGACCTACTGAGCGCAGTTAGGAACCCATCAACACACCTTCTCTCACTGGAGCCCGGAAGGCACGAGGAGTTCTATCATCTTTATTTTACAGGTAAGAAAACTGCAGCTTCTGTGGTCGGGACTAAATAACCATACACCGACTGCAGTGTGGGCGGAAGCATTTCCAAATGCAGCGCTTCTCTGAGTCGCGCAGAATTCTTAAAATGTGCGATAAACACGGAATTCTACCTACCCTCTCGTCCTGGGTGACAGCTACAAGGTGAGAAAAGATGCAAAATGGAATCATAGCTTCAGCTTTTCTCTCTGCTGATAGAAAGGATGCCCTGATTATGGCCCCACATTTTCAAGGCACGGCGCCTAGTCCTTAGGTCCAAGGGAACCTGGGTGCCAGGCGAGGCTACGTTCTTGAATGGATTTGAGTGGAGTCTTCAAGAGTGGCATTGATTCTGGCATCCAGTGTCTCGGCAGGTGTTTCTCTTTGCCCCTGACAGCTCACAGAGGTCCGTCCCAGCTTCAAGATCAGGAATGGAATTGAGGAAAGGCAGGCGTGATTGTGTGGTTACGAGACAGTGAGATAAAGTGAAACCGACAAGACAAAGACGACTCTCCCTGAAAGGCCAGCACAGCTCTGCGCTTAGAGTCAACCCCAGCATGGCGTCTTCAAGACACACCTGAGCTGGTGGCATCGGGGGCAAGACAGCGATGGTGACAAGACTTCTCTTCACACAGACACGGCCGTCCCTGGTGGCACCAACACACTGATCACCACTAATCACCAGGAGATTTAAAACATGCTTCACCATGTAGCCCGAAGGAGTGGAGAACGTCTAACCAATGTGGAAACATTACTGATGAGGGAAACGCTGCCACGTGGGGACAAGCACCCCAGCGTGTGCAAAGAGACGCAGGCAGAAGGGGCAGTTAGCCCTGTGTGGTTAGATGCAGAAGTACAGGGAAAGGAGGCCAAACGGGGGTGCGCACCGGTCTGACGGGGCCTGACAGCCTCCTACAGGTAGAGGCACTGCAGGAGGAGGGTGGGGGCACAGCCCTGCAGAGACTGAGGCCAGGAGCACACACGGGGGCAGAGGAGCAGAGCTGGGATTAAACGGATACAGCGCAGCTCACTGGTCTGAGCATCCAAGCAAGAGCCCGGCTTTCCCTGTTTCTAGTGCAGAATTCTCCCCACTAAAGCCTCTACCCCTAACCCTAACCTGTCCATCCCTCTGTTCCTTGCCCCCCCCCACCCCCACCGCTTCTGATTGCACCCCCTGAGGTTCGGAATTAAGTGCTTCTGTGAAATCACCTCCCAGGGTTTCATGAAGAGTAATCGTGTACGTGTTTGACCTAGAGGCCGGGGAAATACTACAGACAATGATTCACAGCATCCATTTTCCACGTGGCCAAACTCACTTTGACGGAGCTTCCCTGAGACCTGACTAGGCCTGAGTCTCCCGTGACTCGGGCCAGGGCTTTAGTGGAATCGAAACTCCCACGGCTCTCAGCTTCAGACCACTCCCGGGGGCACCGCGCCCCGTACTCCCCAGACCAATGCCTAGGCACTGAAAGGTAGCTCTCAAGAGCGTTCCAGCTAGACAACTAGGGAGGTGATCCTAGGTGGGGAGACCTCAAATGCAAAGGATCAACCCACGGACTTCCCCACAAACACACACTACAAAGTCTGCCTGATGTAAAACAGACGAACAACAAGGTCCTACTGTACAGCACAGGGAGCTATGTTCAGTATCTTGTAATAGCCTATAATAAATAATAATATGAAATATATATATATATATGTGTGTGTGCGTACGTGTGCATAACTGAATCACTATGCTGTACACCAGAAATTAACACAACATTGTAAACCACCTATACTTCAATTTAAAAATGATTAATTAATTAATTAATTAATTAATTAAAAGTCTGTCTGAACCATGAAGCCACTTTGGAACAGGTTAGGGTTGTCACGAAGCACATTCAAAACCAACATCGTTCAAAGCCTTAACATTTCTGTGTGGGGTCAACAGCTTAGAAGTAAAGAGAGAGATGTTCACAAATGAGTAAATGCTGAGTTATTTAATGACGGAGAATCAGATGCTCAAAGCTTTAGAAGGTAAAAAAAATGAACAGTATCCTAAAATACAGTGGTTTTTAAACTAAAGCTGTAACAGTACGTTTTAGGTTTTTTTTCCAAATGAAATTGTATGTGGAGTCACAATATATAAGGCAGATGGCTGCAGAGACCAGAGCTGCCCTGGTATCACTGGGGAAGGACACTGAGGCTGTGTCCACCCGGCCTCTTCCGCATCCTTCATCCTCAAGGCACTTTCCCTTCACATCAGCGACCTGTGCAACTCAGACGGCAAACGGCTGGGCTCGTCCACCTCTCTCCCTTTACCATGGGCTGGAAAGTTAAGCATGCGATGCCCTGGCCTTCCACCCTGTCTCTGCCAGTTACTAGCCTGATCCCCAACAGAAAAATCACCTAAATCACCAGCTTCCATTTCTTCGCCTATAAAACATAGAGAAATAAAAATATATATATTTTTTACACTCCAAAGATTTGTTCAGAATCAAAGTAGATTTTTAAATGCCATTTTTTTTACACTCTAACATTGAGATAAATGTACAACGTTGTTGGCCACACAGTTAATTCAGAGCAACCTTCAAAGGGAAATAACAGAATGGTAAGCCTGAGTATTAGCATAGAAAGGGAGAGAGGAAGAAAAACTATCCTGAGGTTGGGCCACAACCTCAGAGGGGTACTTCATTTAGGGAACCTTCACTGAGTACTTGGCCGGCTGGAGGGGCAGTGATGACTAATGCCGAGGTCCACGGTGTGATGCAGACTCTGGGGACGAAGCACCACCACCGACTGACCGTCGACATCCTCTCTACACATAAACACACACGCAAAAGGAAGCTGTGTAAACAGGAAAAAGCTCAGACCAAGACAAGGAGCTCAGGCCAGGTGCAAAGGCAGGGCTTTGGCTACGGTCTTCTGGAATACGACATTTAGGTCCTCTCCGGAAGCGCCGTTCCCTTTCCGGCTGGAAGCACGCACCGTGAGCCCGGGTGGCAGCTGCCCACGTGCGGATGGGAGCATTGCGGGGACCTGCCGGAACCTCAGCTGGCACACCTACGTTAGCGGCCGACTCACCGCCTCTCCCCACCGCACACCCCTTCTCCCTTCAAGCTCTGCCGAGGTTCTCTTTCCACAATTTGCCACAAATGCCTCAGCAGGAAGGGAGCTGCAGTCAAGAGGGTCCCCACTGAGAATGAGCACTGCTCGTTTTCTTGGAGAACTCAAGCTCACCCGTCAGCCTCCCCTCACCCCCTGCCCATCCCCCCCAACCACCCCCACCCCACGGATTTGTGACCTTGAGCTTTAGGGAAACAGAAAGGCTTGTCTCTTTATCCCTATCTATTGCATTGATAATACAGTAATTATCACTCTGAAGGGAACGTTAATTGGGATGAAGTGGCTTGCGGCAGAGGCCAAACAGAACAAGGCAAAAACTATCAGAAACTGCAAACAGAAAGAGCTTTTTAAAATGCTGTCCCTAAATATTAAAAGAGTTAGCTCTATTAATTCTAGATTTCTGCAGTGATCGCTGTTTTGTTTGCTCGTTTGTTCTTCATCATCTCCCACCACCCCCAGCAGATATGAATTCACCTTTGCATCAAAGGCTCTTTGCATTGTCAGAAACAGCAAACACTCATTTAATGCCTTCAAACAGCGCTACAGACCAGTGTGCCGTGATACAGCTGTGTCTTGCTAATTATGTGATGCTTGTACATCAATATGACTGCAGAGAAATCATCTTTTTTGCCATTTCCCACAGTTCTCCAAAATATGTTCTTAAAGGAACTTCGGACACCCAGTTCTCTAAACTTAAAACTGCAGAGTCACTGCTGAGTTCCCTCCAGTTTTGCTCCCCACATCCACACCAGTGGCCACGAACCAAGGATTCTCCATCCATAAATATTCTAATATCCATCCTTATAATTTCCCCAGCCTTGGCCTTCTCCAGGCCCATGTCACCTCTCGCCTGGGTTACAGCAGTGCCCTACCTGCCTTGTGTCCCCAACGCACTCTACTCTAGACACTCTGCTGAGTTGAAATTTCTTAAGCTCCACTGTGAGCACGTTAGTGCATGAGGACAAATGTCCTGTGGTCTCTTTGCCCTCAGGAGACTTACATGACAAGCTGCAGATAACAAGATTGGTTTAACGAAAGTAAGCTACCAGAGAGCAGGGGCTTTGATTATGAACTGTGCTGGTCATGGTGCTAAAAGTATTTGTTGAAAGAATAAGTAAGTGAAAATGGATGAATAGTTGGATGTATAGATAGATGGATGGATGGATGGATGGATGGATGTGAGACAGAAGGAAATGGATGAATAGTTGGATATATAGATGGATGGATGGATGGATGGATGTGAGACAGGAGGGGAGGGGGCAGGGCACAACCACTGAAGGACAGTAATTGAGGACAAAACAAACTGGTGAGAACCAAGATGGCAGAAAGTTCAACTTCCAGTGGACCTTGAGCCTCATGGCGCACCCACAGGTGCCATGACAGGTGCTAGGCCGACCATAAAAGGTCAAAAAGTGGGGAGGGGACCAATGCCTGGAAATCCCTGCCTCTTCCTCAAGTAGTTAGAATAACCCTCCTACTTGTTAGCATATGCAGTTACCGAGCCCATGAAAGCTGACAGCCCTGTACCCTGTGGGCACCCTCTTGCCTTCTGAGATGGCCCGCCCTCTGTCCATGGAACGGGTATCTCTCTAAATAAACTTGCTTTCACTTTACCGTGCCTAGCTCTTGAATTCTTTCCTGCACGGGGCAAGAACCTGTTCTCCAGCAGCAGGTGGATGGTTGGGTTGGATCTGGATGAATAATATCCCCTTAAATGGCTTGTTCGCAGTATGAACTAGAGTAGCACACCTGAAAAAGCCAAGCACACGGCAAGCTTCATTCCATGTTCATCCCCTTCCCTTTTTTCTCTGTTGGTCTCCTTGTGCTAGTCCGTCCTCATCTCCCAACCATGAAAGGTCAGGGCAAGCCACGGAAAGCTCACGTATGCCCCCGGGGAAATCCAGCTACCTTTCAAAACCCCAGGCAAAGCCTTTGCCACACCACTGCCTTGGAGCCCGGGCTCCCGCAGCCAGAGGCTTTTACACAGATTTGCGACTGTGAAAGATCAAATCTTCCCAAAGTTTAAAATTCTGCAATGTTTCCAAAGAGGCAGCCACTGCACTTTTGGAGGAATTTTAATTGAAACTGTAGGCAAGGGGGGAATACTCCACTCTGAGTCTTGTTTGGGAGAGACGCCCGTGGCTGACCAGTTAGGTATCGACCGTGGTGGGAAGACCCTGGAGCAGAAGAGGCTGCCTGCAGGTGTCAGACGGGCGGGGGTGGGGCTCACAACAGGACAGGTGAGGCTACCCTGGGCATGCACCAGGATGACGTGGGGAAGGGATGAGTTTAAGACGGAATTCCCAGGCGGAACTGGTGGGCTGACGGGGAAGTGACACCATCCCTTAGACTCAGCCTCTCAGATTCTGCCAAAGGCCAAGACTCAGATGTCCTTCGTGTCTTTTGTCCTTTTTTTTTTTTTTTTTTTTTAATAACATTGAAGGTAGAAATAATTTGACTCTTGACAGCTGAAAGCTAGCAAGAACACATCCTGGCTCAGCACGCTCCTGCTGCCGTTAGTCACTAGTGTCCCGGTGACTGTGTGCCCTATGGAGAAGGCAGAAGTGCCAAGGAGGAGAGCCCCCTACAAGAAGAGTGCTTTAAAAGGCACTTAAAAAAAAAAAGCCCATTTTGTGGAAGATACCAGCTGTCTCTTAATTGCTATCCGCGCTGTGGTTTCTCCCGGGGGTTGGCAAGGGGAGTGGATTAAAGAAAAGGTTTTGATGGCCATAGGCATGAATATCCAAATGATATGAATTTTAATATATACTTTTAAAAGGGTCAGGCAATGATGGAAAGATATGACTGCTTTCCTTTTATTTCTCTGTTCAATTAAAATTTCCTACAAAAGTGCAGTGGCTACCTCTTTGGAAATGTTGCAGAATTTTAAACTTTGGGAAGATTTGATCTTTCACTGTCACAAATCTATGCAAAAGCCTCTGGCTGCGGGAGCCCGGGCTCCAAGGCAGTGGTGTGGCAAAGGCTTTGCCTGGGAAGGCAGCTGGACTGGAATGAGCCCCTTCCAGTTCTGAGCGAAGCCACCCAGTTATCTAGATGAAACGAACAGATGCATGAAATATCCCCATCTCCCCTACCAGAGGAGAAGGCTGAGCTCTCAAAACGCTATTCACAGCCCATCATTTAAGACTTTTCAGATAATTAAATAGAGCGTTCCCCTCCCCCCCAAAAAGTGGTTCCAAATACCACTGTGAATCTCATTCCCTGCCCAATCCATGCTTCTGAACAGAGCAGGCGACAGGCATGCGTTTAAACAGAGTGTCAAAGAGATGAATCCACAGTTTATCGCTACTATTCATCTTGGCTGGTAAGTGGCCGCCATACTGTTCTTCATTCATTAAAAATGGCTCATTTCCTTTGGCCTTTATTCATTGCCTGATCTTCCTAATGAACTTAATGTAGCAAGTGATGTAATCAGACAAAAGAACTGTAAGGACCTTTTTTCTGCCACTATAAGCAGAATTAAATCATATTTAATTAGGAATTTAGTGCTCACTGAAAGTCTCGATTTAACTGTTCATCACCCGCGCTGCTGTCTACTTGCAGCTTTGCCCCCACCTCTCACTGAGGCGGGGGACCAGGACTAGCTCTTAGGCTCAGCGCTCTAGGTCGGACACGGCCACCCAGCAGGGAGGTGCCTAACAAGTCCCAGACATGGGGTAATCACCGCATTAGATGTCCCTTAATCCTCCACAGCCAACAGCGCCCGACGTGGTCAACATGAAAAGGGACCCAGGCCACGTCAATGGTACCTGCTTTATAACCAGCACAGAGAAGAGTCTAGCAAAGCTGGGAAGAGTTGAGAGACAATGTCTTCTGTATTTTGACCCAAAACAGCTGCCACCCTATGGTGAGGATGAGAGAATTCTATTTCCAGAAAAGGAAACTAAGAACACAAAAAGGTGGGGAGTGAAAAATCTGTGCCGAAGAAGCTTCGAGGACACCAAGAGGAGCAGACCACAGCTGGAGTGCCCGCCTGCAAGGCGTGCCAGGCCCCGGAGGAGCAGGGCTGTTTTCTTTTTTTTTTTTTGGTTTTGCTTCCTTAGCAGAAATAAGCAGGTTGGAGAAGGTGTTTTGAGAAACACGATTTGGTACTCAACAGTGCAGCTGGAGAAAGGATGATGGCTTTGGCGCTGTCCAATCAGGAGGCAGTAAGGTCTCGGACCAAGGTGATGGCAGTGAGGTACCAACAGGGGGATTTTTCAAGGGGCCCTGTGAGCAAAGAATTGGTGATGCACTGGACAGTCATGGAGACGGAAAGGAGAAAGACGGGTAAAAACTGTTGGATGCATTTTGGTCCCATTCTTACTCTGACCACCATCACGTCTGTCCTTCCTTCCCGTCTACCAGGGTTCAGGTCCTCACCACCTACCCTGCACAATCATCTCAAAGCCACTCCGGTGAGTGTGACTCTCGCCCCGCCGAGCTCAGGCAGCACATACGGGCAGAGCAGGCCACAGGTCAGCCCTCCGCGGACAGTCTCCGAGCAGGTGTCCTGTTGCTCTAAGCACCTCGGGGCAGCAAGTTCTCGGCAGCGTTTCTACAATCGCCACACCCTATGCCTGGTACCCACGGCACTGTAGGTGCCAGGTGAGTACTGGTGGAGAGAACAGTGAGGATTTAGAACCATCGTGGTCTTCAAGGACTTTCAATAAAGGCTAAAGCCATGGCTAAGTGAGTAAAATCTCTCCTTTAGATCAGAGTTCTACAGTGACTCGAAATGATCGCTTTCTACACAGAGTTGCTTTCTGCTAAAGGCCAAACAAGCTTGAAACAAGACAAAGAACGCTTCTATTTGATTTGACATTTCTAAAGAGAGCTGAGAATCTTGATCGACTGTCACCTCCACTTGCCATATCCTGCACCATCATCAGACTTCCAGGCAGGTACAGGACTTCTCACGGCTTTCAAATATGCCTTATTTTTTTTTTTTTACAAATATGCATTATGTTGAGTCTTCTCATTTAGTCATTAGTGAAGGTAATTCATAGGGAAGAGGTCAAATATCAACTATCAATTTGCATAAAGGACAAACTCACTAGGATGCTACGTATGCTCTGGGTCCAATAATACAATCTGTCTCATGTCTGAAGGGCACATTTAGAGAAATTACTTTACACAGAGCTCACATACCAATGAGCCAGGGGGAGCTCAGTATACAGTAAATTCTTTTGACTTTAGCAAATAATATTGTGAGGCTTATTAAGGGACAATGGGAACTTGACAATTGGGGCATAAGAGTCTCACGTATTTAGTTGACATCTCAATATTCTCCATGTATCTTAGAAGCCAAGAGACCTTAAGATTTCAAAAACACTGCTCAGTGCCCACTCCAGAATAAGCCTGAAAAAGAGGAATCTTGAACTGGTAGCAAAGGGGTTGAGCATCAGAAATTAATAGTAAAAACTGGCAGCTTCCTGGACAGTCTTCACCACAGAGCTTTACCTCTAGGTGATGTGAATTCATCTAATCGAATCGTGGCTGCTCCTGTATTTGAATACAGGACACACTCCAAAGCAAGACAGTCTTGTAAAATATTCTGAATCACGCTGGATTACCCGTGTGTTGGGTTTCACTCCTCTGGGCAGACCGCCCGGATGTGACCATCACAGAGGGAAGCGATTCTAGAATATGGATGTTAGATGACTGCACAGGGCTAGTGTCCTTCCTCACAGACGCCAAAGCCTAAGAGGGGATGCAGAAAGAATCGAGCCCCAAGGAGCTGGTTAATGTGCATGCCTTCCAGAGCGATTCATCCACCAGCCCTGCCGCTGTGACCATTATGGATTTATTAACATTAAAGCAATACGATTCAAACAGGTATCAGAATATTTTAATGTGACGGAATGCTGGCTGAAATATTGTTGCAGCCTCTCAGCTGACTGAAGCAAGCTGAGATAATTGTGCTGCCGAGACGAACAGACTCTGCCTCCAGATGCCACTCGGGGCCCTGAGCTTTGTCCTCTAAACCTGCATTATTTGATGTAATAATGGCCTCAAGTTATGCTGAGAATCAGCCCCCCCCATATTGTGGTGCCCAATGGACACCGCTGACCACATCCCCTCTGCTCCAGTACATCTTCTGAGGCTTCTCTGCAGAATCAGTGAGGAAGCCCAGGCTGAGGAGCTGCTGTCATGTCCTGGGGGCTTCCTGGTACAGCCCTGGTTCACTGAGGACGGGGTCGGGGTGGGGCTGGGGGGTGGAGAGCAATGGAGTGGAGACCAGGGCCCTGTGTCTCCAGAGTCAAGAGCTGGAACAAGAAAATCATCTGAGAAAAGCAATTAAGCACAAGAGCAACAAGCACAGACTGCAAATAAGAGCGAATCCAGACTGTATGATGTCACTTACAGTGGAATCTTAAAAAAAAAAAAAAAGACACAAATGAACTTATGTACAAAACAGAGAGAGACTCACAGACATAGAGAACACACTGATGCTTACCGGGGGGAAAGCGGGAGGGAAGGGGTACACAGGGAGTTTGAGATTTGCAGACACTAACTACTAAATATAAAACAGATAAACAGCAACCTTCTACTGTAGAGCACGGGGAACCATATTCACTATCTTGTAGTGACCTACAACTTAAAAGAATATGAAAAGGAACACATGCATGTGTACGTATGACTGGAGCACCGTGCTGCACACCAGAAACTGACACAACATTGTAAACGGACTCTACTTCAGTGAAAAAAAAATAGTGAAGTCATGTCTGGAAAACACACCAAAGCCCTTCTTTTGCATTTTTCTTCGGAGCTGCTCTCATTTCTGGAAATAAAGGTTAATTCCCTACTTTCTGAATTTAGTCATCTTTTCCTTCTATGCTACCTCCCACTCCCTGTAAGCCTTCTCATCTCTTTCTAATGGACAGAAAGAGACTAGACGCAGCGCCTGCCTGCAGTGCGCGGCCACGCCGGGGCTCCCACCGCCGCGCGGGCGAGAGGCAAGCCGGCCACCCGAGGCAGTGCGGGGCCGCCACAAAGTCGCTTCCAGAAAGCCCCTCTCTGAGGGTGACAGTGTGTGTACGAGTGTCTGTGACCAGGGGAACAAGAGGAAGGGAGCGACAGAGTCCAGCAGGTAAACTGAGAACGTTGCATTTGAATAGCGTCACCTCGGTTTCGCCATGTTCAACAGCAAGGCTGTCTACTGACTGCTTCCGAGGACAGACCTGTGCCCTCGAGAAGGGCGCTGGGTTACTGTTAAGCCATGGTAGCCTCTCTCCTTGTGCTTATTTAACTCTGTAGGTTGTAATTCTAGTGGGTGGCAGAGGTCTTATACCACATTTTTGGGGTTTTTTTATTTGTTTGTTTTATTCTAACCATGCTAACCATGCCCCTCGATCTCCCGAATTTCTGGGTATTTTGACTCTCAGATCTTCCTTTTCTCAGTCTGTCTGTTCCCTCCTTAAAGACACTGCCTGGTCTGGAGGCTCCCGTGCAGGCTCCCACTCCCAGCCAGTGGCACTGCCTTCCTATTCCGGTTTCCTGAGACATTCGTCATCTCGTCACCCAATCCTTTACTACCTTTGTTGTTATTCCATTTCTTCATGTGACTGTGCGCTGCATCTCTGCTGAGACCGGACGGCGCCCGAGGACAGCGAATGGAAGATTCCTGAGCCAGTTTCAGCTCTTGGTAATGAACCAACCAAAGTCTGGAGACCTACCAAGAGCTGTGGCTCAGCCTGGAGCATGTGGTATGTGGGGCCCCAAGGAACAGGGACAATGAGATGGACAGAGGACAGGCCAATGGGCAGCGCAGTGACTTCAGGGCCAGCACTGTGCCTTGGAAAGTCACTGGAGTTCCAGGACAGCTTCAAAGACAACTTAACCACGATGCTAACTACCGTATGTTTCTAGGGGACAGGGAATTCATTTAAGGGTAAGTTTCTCTCTTTTGGGGGGAGGTAATTAGGTTTATTTATTTCTTCTTTTTTTTTTTTAATGGAGGCACTGGGGATTGAACCCAGGACCTCATGCATGCTAAGCGCACACTCCACCACTGAGCTATTCCCATCCTTTCCAAGCACATTTCTTAAACGAAATGCATCGACCTCTGGGGGTCTAAAGCTGCAGACGTAGCAGCCAGAAGGTAACCACTGTGCTACTTATACACAAGTTTAATACTTTCTTCCTGACCGTCTCCTCTAATAAACTGCAAAAAAGGCTTGAGTGTCTGTTCTACACAAGTGGGGAGAAGCAAAGAACCCAGAAGGAGGGGCCGGGGGGAGACGCTGTGACATTACGTCTTGCCAATTTCACCTCGTCCATGTCACCAGACCCCCTTGGAGGGGAAGGACCGCAAGACAGTATTCAGTTCTGGTCACACGTTCCCTCTTCAACAGACCCAAATCCAAAGAGCTTTGTCAACAGTTCAAGCTAGCTGAGTGATGTCCACGAGCCCAGTGCTGTGGATCTCTGTGACATGCATAAATGTGAGAAGAAAGCAAGTCACAAACACAGAAGCTCTAAGCATAAAGTAAAGCAAAGACCCACCACCAGTCACCACGGCAGTAAAACGCTAACAAGAGGGAATCCTAGCAGAAACCCTATTCAGCCCCAAACCTTCTCCACATCTTACCCCAGCGACGACCCTAGCAGATCACACAAAACTGAGACAGGAGGTTAGATTCAGACATTTTAGAAAGATTCTCGTACCTCTCATTGTAAATCCACCATCTGCTTAGATACAACCACCCCAAAATTCAATTAACCAGAATATCTCATTCCTCACAGATTTCGACCCCTTGGGGTTTTACTGCCTCCATTTCACCGTACGCAACATTAAGTATGTCTAACTCCCAAAGCAGAATATACAATTATTCCTTTTGTCAATGAAAATCTCGGGTGGAAATCATTACCAGTGTGAACCCTGCCATTTCAGGTTGTTAAATTCAAATGAATATAAATGCTATTCCCTGTAAATTATCTTTCTAATTTGAGGCATAAATGGGCTTTTTGCCCTCACCTTCAAGGCTTGCCTTTAATACTCTGTGAAAGATAAATTACATTATTATCTTAGGAAAGTCTGCTGAAAATTACTGAGTTTTTAGTTCTAGAAGCTGAAGATATTTCTTGTTTGACAAAGTATATCAATACTTGTCACTGACATAGAGATTGGATTTTTAAGGCATTGATGGAGAGGAAGAAACAAAACAAATTTTACCCTGGCATTCATTCTAAAGACAAACATCTAAATAAATCAGGTCTGGCTAAGAACATACCTGAGGCCTTGGCAGGATTTAATTACACACGGAGTTGGCAAATCTACAGTTGTCATCCACAAGCAGACGGCAGGACTCCTCAAATCATCCTGATACTGACAAGTCACAGGCAGTTGACTTTCAAACACACTGAAGGCTTCCAGCCAGAGCTGATCAACAGCATGGCGGCCGCTAGAGGAGTCCACTGATCACGATCGCTTAAGGCAACTTTCCTTGTTTTAGATTTGGTGTTCTAATTGTTGCCAGTTTTTAACGGCAAAATAGGAATTAAGCTGACCCCTGACGATGACAACACAAACACACAAGCACGACGCTCGCTGCTGCATATGCGTTATGTGGGTGCATCTGTTTAGAACTCACAACCCTTCGAGTTTTGCTCAGCTGTCCATTTCACAGAGGAGGAAACTGAGTCCTGGAGGAATTATACCACTTGCCCAAGGTTTTAAGGACAGTCCACACGACAAAAGAAGCACTTGAATCAGTAAATGAAGAAAGGCTCATAAGAAAACAAGGGGCCCGGGGCTGGAGGGCGCGGATCTAATGACACTGAGGGCAACACTTAAATTCCACTGACTGTAATTCCTTTTTATCCTTCAAGTTTGAGTATCAGGAGACTCTAGGTTCTAGTCTCCCATCCCCAAACAGGTGCCTGAAAAAAATGCACTTTTCTTTCTTCTTACACAACTCAGTGGTAACAATAATAGCAAATACTCACGAAGCACTCATTCTTGGCTGGGCTTTCTTCTTCTTCTTTTTTAATTAAAGTATGGTTGATTTACACTGTTGTGTTGGTCTCTGGAGCACACCACAGTGATTCTGATGAGAGGTTTTTCATCTAGGTTGTTAGAGGATACTGAATGCTACTATATGGTAGCACCTTATTGTTCGCCTACTTTATATACAGTGTTTGCATCTGCTAGTGCTAACCTCCTAACTTATCCTCCCCTGCCACCTTCTCCTTTGGTAACCGTAAGTTTGTTTTCTATGTCTGTGAGTCTGTTGCTATTTTGTAAATAAGTTCATTTGTATCAGTTTTTAGATTCCACATATAAGTGATGTCATATGGTGTTTGTCTTTCTCTGTCTGACTTACTTCACTTAGTATGATCATCTCTAGGTTCATCCATGTTGCTGCAAATGACATTATTTCATTCCTTTTTATGGCTAAGTAGTATTCCATTGTATAAATATACCACATCTTCTTTATCCAGTCATCTGTCAATGGACATTTACGTTGCTTCCATGTCTTGGCAGTTGTAAAAAGTGCTTCTGTGAACATTGGGGTGCAGGTGTCTTTTCAAATTAAGAGTTTTCTCTGGATATACGCCCAGGAGTGGGACTGCTGGATCATATGGTAAGTCCACTTTTAGTTTTTTAAGGAGTCTCCATACTGTTTTCCATAGTGGCTGCACTAAACTACATTCCCATCGACAGTGTTAGGTTCCATTCTTAACACTTTATTATTTTCTCCCCACTTCACAGGGGAGGAGACTGAGGCACAGAGAGGCTGATTTGCCCACTGCTATGCGGGTCGTAAGTGGAGGAGTGGGGTTCTGAGCAGCCCAATCTGGCCCCAATGTCTGTTTTCTTAATCACCGCATATCAGCACAATTCCCTTGATCCAACTTTCTCTAACATCTGCATTTACTGCATTCTTCCTTGTCTCAATAGGGCCACAGAAAACCCGGTGTGGCTCTCTAGGATCCTGGCCACTTCCATCCTACGCTTGCGTGCACACAAGTCATTATATCCCCTTGCACTTTATGGACACGGGAGCTCTGGAAGGCTGCCTCAGGCACACCTTGATGGCATACCTGAAGTCACCATTCCCTGAAGTCTCCCTAAAGAATGAGCCACGTGTCCTGCCAAATCTACCCAAGATCCTGCTGCTCCATTCCCAGTCCTCAGCCTGCACGCACCAAGGGCACAGAGCTTCTTCTCAGGAGCACACCAGCATCCAGTCTTGCTCTGTGTCTGCCCATATCTAGGACGATCCTACTCTTGGGGGCTATCCTTCATGAATTCAACCTCCAAGTTCAAGTCCCTGTCAGAGGCTGGGGACACGAACAGTGCTGGGGAATAAGGCAGGCCCATGCATAGGCGGAAAAAGAGCTACCAGAGACAAAGAGAAGTTTAAGAGACAAGGCAAAATTTACCGGGTACGCTGCTCTAGGCAACAGGGGCCACACAGACAGGAGGGGCCTGTGTGAGTGCTGGGGGGAGCACCCAGGGTCTTTTACTGGGAAGGGTTTGGTGAACACAGGGGCTACATGATCAGCACGTGCACGAGTTTTCAACTGGCTGTGGGTGAAGTCAGAGGGTCTGTGAGGGGCACTGGGATTTATGACTCCGGGAAGATGGAGACATGGGGTTGAGGTAGACCAGCTGGTCTGGAACTTCTCATTGAGCGTTTAGACATCACCCAGGGCTACTGATTCTGCCAGGGCAAACACACATCAGAAAAGGATGCACTTCATTTTCTAAAGAGGCAGGCAGAGATGTCCAAGGGCTAGAAGTTTGGGGAGGGGGTTACGGGGCCTTGGCAGGCACCCATTGGCACCACAAACAGGAAGACAAAACTTGAGATTTTGCCTGCCCTCATTAACATTTCAACCAAGGCAGATCGGTCCCTGCTTCCACCCAACTTATGGAGCTATCGAATCACCAGGAGATGAGGTTCGGTGTCACTGGTGTCATGGTGTCACCAACACATCTCCTGGACACCCTCCACGCTGTCCAGGACAGAACTCTGATTTGACTCCAGCTTCCACAGCAAACTGAGAGGAAACCAAGCCCAGAGGGGTTAATGGCTCAAAAACTCTCAGACAGAGGCACTCCTCAGTCACTAACACTTCAGTTTTGAAGTGTTTTCCACGGAACAGGGAGCAGGACTCCCATCTCCAAGCCAGGAGCAGGCTAAGAGTCTAGAAACGTGCGTGGAGAATAAACCCAACAAGACTGTCTCCTCTGAAATGTTCCTATGTTGTTGGTGGTGGTGTTGTTTTGTGCATTTGGACTACAAAACCCTCAGTGTTCAAGGTTTCTTTGAAGAATATTTCACCATCATCGCATAGCTGGATTGACAGGCATCCCAGACACTTCCAGCAGGCTGGCTTCTTTGGCCCAAATTAGTAAGGAAGTACTAGGTTTGTGCAACATGCTGGGAAATGTCTGTCCACTAGACGTTTGCCAAACACCGACCCACAGTCAGAGGCAAAAGCGTTCCCATGATTAAATCCTCAGCACAAGTCCCGCAGCGAGGAGAACATGAACATTCAGCACAATGCAGCTCAACAACAGACACTTCTCTGCAATGTGTAGTTAGGGTTTTACTTTCTCATCTTGACTCACGAGCTCCAGATATGCAATGTTTTACACTGAGAAACTTTCTTGGATGTACGACTTTGTCCTAGGCTTAGGCTCATGAACCAATCTGCATTCCTTAGAGTCACTGAAATGAGCAGACCAATTACATATACCTTTTCTTTTTTTTAGTTTGCTAGATGCATGGACATTAGAATCCCACTTCTGTGGGAAAGTTACTTTCCTCAGTGAGCCTTAGCATCTTCCTTTCTGAAATGAGCTACAAAAGGACCCCAGATTCTCACAGGATGATTCAGGTGAAATAAAAACACAGGCGCAGGGCTCTTAGCATAGGGCCCAGCATGGAGGACGGCTCTCCAAACGGACAGCTGATGTGCATACATGAACATATATAATTCGTATAGAGCAGTAATACAAAGAAAGCTAAATCTTTTTTTTTTTCTGATGTGGCCACTTAATGATCTGTGATTGATCAAAGGGCATGTAGAGCTTAAAAGTCAGCTGCTATAAAGGCTCACCACTATATATAAACATAGATTAAAAAAACAAATTTCTTCTGTGTAGCACAGGAAACTATATTCAGTATCTTGTAATAACCTTTAATGAAAAAGAATATGAAAATGAATATACGTATATATGTGTGTATAGATGCATGACAGGGACCTTACGCTGTACATGAGAAACTGACACATTGTAACCGACTGTACTTCAATTAGGAAAAAAACTCAACTGCTATAAATTCAGAGACAGTACACAGGATTCTGGCTGCCATAGCGCTGCTGATGATGCTGGCACGATTCTCAGCGCTTGCCTGTACCCTGTGATAGAAGGACCGACATCGCCCAACTTTACAGATGAGAACATGGACGCCTGGATTGTTCAGATGACCTGCCGTGGTCGCACAGCTGGTGTTTGGGGCTGGACCCCAGGGAGTCTGACTCCACAGCTCACACTCTCAACCTTCACAAAATGAAATGCTCCTCTGACCTGCCCATAGTCCAGTCGTCCAGGTGACAGAGGCCCGGGGGGACTCAAACGAAAACCAAGGAAGTCCACCTTTTGTCATCTCTCAGGTGTCAGAGTGGTGAGCCCCGCTCAGCATGGGTGACTGGACATCCTTCAAAGCAGGGTTGTTTTGAGAACCAAACCATATGCTCTAAGAACACGTATTTTAGGCACCCAGGAATTGTTGCCTCTGAATCTGAACCAATTTTAAAAACAGCATAAGAAGGACTGGCGTCACGGCGTGCTCTCCGTTCTCCACTCAGAGCCACTCATCCCCAAGTGCTTCCCAGTGGGCACCCCCGGCTCCCCACCTTTGACGTGGCTGTGGTAGAAGTACTCTCTTCAAAAACATTAAGGAGAGTGCACATTGAAATAAGTACCTTCCAGCATCCCCACTGTCACAAGCACGGAGGAGGACACTGACAGCTGGTTCGTCTATTTACTTGTACCACGAATGGTCTTGAGTCAGACAAGTCAGTGAGGCTCTCAGTACCTGTGATTTGCAGCTTTCACTTATGGAGGTCCTACTGTGTGTCCGAGTTACCTTTAACCCTGAGGGCAAAGTTACTTTTAGTCCTTACAGCCACTGGATGAGTTAAATACTATTACCTTCCCTTTTACAGATGAATGAAATAGAGGCTGCAGAAGATTAAGTAACTTTCCCAAGGTCACGGTGAGAAGCAGAGGTGGGATTTGAACCCAGTTCCGCCTGAATTCAAAACCTCCTCACAGTCCTTCTGTAACCAAGCAGGGCCCCAGGGGGCCTTCCCAGGAAAGACCCCTCCCCCGTGTCCTCTGCGGCAGCTCCTCTCTGAAGCACCCAGATAGGAGTAGCTCATGCATCTGTCCTGAGTTTTTCAGATGCTAAAAACCGCCACCAAAGGGAAGACATTAACTACTTGATGATGGAGAGCACATGGCCCCCAGACCTTCTGGTGCCTGGCGGGGTTGAGGGTCTTGACCACCGTGTTCCCTCAACATCAACCAGTCAGAGATTGTGCACTAGCTGATCACATGCTCTGCGACCCACCTCCCTTCCCTCACCTGGCCTTTAAATACGCTTTGCTGAAACCCTTCGGGGAGTCTGGGGTTTTCTTGGGCACAAGCCACCCCGTCCTCCTTGCTCGGCCCTGCAATAAACCTTTCTCTGCTCTGAACTCCGATGTTACAGCCTGTTTGGCCTTGCGGTGCATCGGGCACACGGACTTGCCTTTAGCACCACCTTCTATCACATCCAGCTGCTTCAGCAAGATGCCAGGAAATCAAGACAGAGAGGAAGACGGAGACAAACGGGGATCTGAATAGAAACAGAACGTCTGATTGTCATGGTGGACTCTGAAGGTTTCCGAGCACTTCACCCCAGGATGCGGTGCGCACCCTGAGAACAGAGTTGGGGGGGTCTCAGAGCTCACGCCCTGACAAGCAGAGGCTGGTGCTAGTCTTGATTTTTGGGGGGGAAATCACGGACTTGAGTTTTGGAAGAGTGACAGCCTACAGGGGAGAAAGAAGTGGGTTCCCGGAGACACGAAACACCACATAACTCTGGGCCTGGAGCCAACATTCAGGGAAGCACCCACGGCCCGACCCCACCCCTCACAGCTTGCACCTGGAGGCAACAGGACTGAATCCTGTGCTTAGTACCAGAAACGGAAGCAGCAGGCAGCGGGCGCAGCACCAGGGAGGCCTGAGCAAGGCCTTGTCTGGTCTCTAGAGAGCGAACAGCCTGCCTCCAACCTCCTGAGCATCTCCCGGAAGACCTCAAACCGAGAGAGTGGGGAACAACTTCCAGGCCACAGGCCAGGCCAGGGGCACACACACGTGTGAGTCCCAGGTGTCTGCCAGAAACCGAACAGCTGCCCGTCTTCTCTCTTGGGGGCCCCTTGCTCACGGCTCCAGAGGGAGTGGGAGTGGCCCTTGGCTTTCCGGTTCTGCCTGCGGATTCAGGGCAGCCCAGGGCACCTGCTATGTTTGAAATGAAATAAATCCTTGAAGACAGAATGTGGACAGAAGCCGGAGGAAGCTTCTTTCCGGAGCAGATTGGGTTACCTCCCTGCCTCCTTGCGCAAATGGGTGCTGAGACCCCTGCCACGTCTCATCCAGCTCACCTCCTCTTCCTTTAATTCTTCTCCATCTTCTTCTCCCCCTCTCAGCCTTTCTGGGAAAGGGCCTGGGGGAAGAGGCGAATGGAACAGCGGAATGCAAGTTTTCAGTGAGCAGGACTGTCATCAGGCCTGGGTGGAGGGACAGCAGCAGCGGGCTTTCCCCACCCCAAACCCGCCTGCACGTTGTTCCCAGAAAAGTAATGTCTGCGGCACCCAAAAGGGCAGAGCGGGTGGGGGACGCAGGATTATTTGATCCCATGAAACGAATTCTTTATGAAGCTCATTACAACCATGGAAATTCACCGAGAGACTGTCAGTGGTCCCACCCCCCAGCTCGGCAGAGGCCAGAATAAAAGTACGACAAGGTAATAACAATGGGGGTGCGGGGAACAAGGCTCACAGCAGAGGTGGGCGGCAAGCGGTGGTTACACGGGGGGAGGAAGACCCTCCAGGCAGCTGCTGGGGACTCCGTGTTCTCAGAGGAAGAAGCCAAGGCAACACTCCCGCCCCTGCACAGCGAGCGCGCAGAAGGCACCGCGGCCGCCCGGTGTCTGAGCGGGCGCTGGCCTTCGCTGAGTGTTTAAGGAGGTCTTGACGGCTTTTACCATCATGTACCGTGATACGTTAAAGTTAGACGTGAATATTTTGGCAAAAGGCTTTGGTACCAATGGAGTCAAAATGCGTCCTTTAAAGAAGACCCCCTCCAACCCATGTACCTCCAGAGACGTGTTAAAACAGAGGCGGGGCTCTGGGGCAGGCTCAACCAGAAAGCCAAGGTCCACTCCTGCGCTCTCTGGAGGTGCGGGCAAAGGGCCCCCAGGAGAGACGGAGGGCAGCTGTTCGGTTTCTGACGGACACCTGGAACTCACACGTGTGTGTGCACCTGGCCTGGCCTGCAACCTGGAACTTGCTGCCGCCCTCCTGGTTCCGGGTCTTCCAGGAGATGCTCAAGAAGCTGGAGGCTGGCTGTCAGCTCTCTAGAGGCCAGGGAAGTCTATGCTCGGGCCTCCCTGGTGCTGAGCCCGCTGCCTGCTGCTTCTGTTTAATACTTTCTGTCTCCCCTGAAGTTAACATACAGAGTAGACAGCTTGCTTCACGAGTAGCGTTAATACATGGATGAATGTGACGCCTGGACAACGCACTTGCTTTACCCCAACACGTCCTTTGTTCTACTTACGTGCAGGAGGGCGCTTCACTTCTTTACTATCAATTAAACACCTACTTACTGAGCACCTACTGTGTGCTGAGGTCTGAACTCGACTCCGGGGAAGGTGTGCAAGCCACTCAAGGGGGCTTCTGCTCTGACCGTGGAGGCAGGGTTCGCCCCCAGGGGAAACAGGCAAGGGAGGATGTCTGGAGGCAGGTGGCCCGAGCAACGCTGAAGGGCTGGGACAGAAGCGCAGGAGGGTGAGGCGTCCGTGGGAAGGAGGACGCTTGAGAGTCGCTGGGGCTGAGGAGGTGCCGTTAGGAACCCCAGACAGTCCAGACCGCGAGCGCAGAGGTGTGGGATACGCAGCATCTGAACAGGAACAGTGAGTCACCGCAGTGGCTCAGGGCGAGGGGGCCCTGGAGGAGCTGGGTACAGACGAGCCTGCAGGACAAGCAAAGCGGCCTGGGAAGGGCTGCACTGGGGTCTGAACTTGACCATGCAGGCTGGGGGTCAACGAGCAGGTCCCGCACAGAAGCAGGAGCAAGTATTTCCGGCCATGCCATCTCTGCAGCACCTACCCCACCCCGCCCTTACAGGGCGAAAGCGGCCCGGGCCGCATGTCATGAGTGGGCGTGGCTGCGCTCTGGCCAGACTTCAGCGACAGAACCAGGCAGGGGGATGCACTGACCCACGCTGGGCTTGCTGCTTTCTGCTGCAGGCGATGGGAAGCCCCGTAAGGGTTAAGCAAGAACTGACCTGACAATGAGGATGTTACATAGGTCACGGTGCTACTGCTTGGAGTATACACTGGAGGGAAAGGTGAGAGGCAGAGGGGCTGATTGGGAGACGATGAGGACAGGCCTTTGTGCTTCTGACAGATGATGCTCTGTGGGTCTAAGGCCCTGGTACACGTCATTTGCACAGTGCCCTCTCCTCTCAGGGCATTGACTCATAGCCACGCTCCAGCCTCAAGTTATACAACCAAAGGCACCATTCTGAACCCAGACGCGTTTCCTAAGGTGCACGCTGACAACAATGCCTGCTAAATTAAGGATGGACCAGCACAAAGATAACTTGCAAATTGGACGGTGGGTAGGAGATGTAAAGGACGGCTTGCAGAGGAAAATGAGGAAAATCAGGGTTTGATGAAGGCAGCACAGGGGCCGCCATGATAAATGAGCACCATCAGCTTTTTTTCTTGTAATACTGAAGTGAGACGAAGGACTTGGACCAATGCCCTCATCAGTGACTGAGTCCTCTCTCTTTTCAGGATAAAACCAATTTGCTAAGTGAGGAGATAAGAAAGAACAATAACAGAAACAACAAAACCAACCCTCCTTGCGCATCCTTCTGAAGAGGGTTTCCAAACAGGCTCTGCCAGTCCTGCTTTCATGAACACACACATCCTGTGGTCATTAACAACACCCACCTGCAGTAATACGTTGAAGTTTCCACAAACCGGAATTCAACTGAATGTGCCAACTCTAAATCTTTGTTACAGGGACTCCTGCACTAAGTCTTCATAATGGGACAAACGTAATCCTCAGGGCAGCCCAAGTAGAAACCACGGTTTTGGAGTCATGAGGTTCTTTGATAAAATGAGGACCTGCTTTAAGACCCTCCAATGCAGGATGTCCCCATTTTTTAAAAGAACCGTGTTCCAAGTTTCTCTGTGCAATCTGAATAACATTTTCCCCCAGAAACATGGCAAAAATGTGGGTTAGTTCCCAGGCTAACCCTTCAAAAGCTTATTTAAACCAAAAGAAAAATGAAAACAGTAGGAGGCAATGGCTTTGCAGTCCTAGTAACTAAGCAAATCAAAAGAAATTAAGATTAGAAAATGATTTTTTTTTTATTTTCTCTTAAAAACAGGGAGTTGAAGAAAATAGAAGAGAGGATTCATTTTGAGATTTCCTTTAGTTACACTCTCCCCTGTTCCCCGGTCATTCATTAGATCCCAGATGCATCAGCCTTCTTGCTTTATTCTTTGAAGACTACAAGCTTGTCCTTGCCACCAGACCTTGATACCTGTTGATCTATCAGTCAGGAACACATTTCCAAGAGATTTTTAAGTGTCTAAATCTTTATCATCAAGGCCCCTTAGGGCCCTCCATGAATATGTAGCGGAGACCCTTCCTGCCCCAGTCAGCATCTGGAACCTCACCCTGGGCCCCTTATCCTGGTAAGTTGTTCAATTAAATATTCTGCTGTTGAATGGACCCTCCAAAGTTTCTTTATTTCATTATTTTTAAGATTTCTTTCTTTTCTCTAATATAATTTCTAATTTTCTCCAATTGTTTCATTCCAAAACCCACTACCCACCCATGATTTGATAGACACCCAGGCTAAGAACCATTTTATCATGACTCACAAAAAAAAGAGCATGACTCACAAAAAAAAAAAAAAAAAAGAACCATTTTCTTAATGTTTATTGATCAACACAAATAACTCGGTCCCTCAGTAACAGAATAATGGTCAAGGGCGGGGAGAGAGAAGTAGAGGGAAGTAGGTTTTACATAAAGCGTATGCATGTATTGACGAAAGAGAGAGTATAATGCTGGCTCAATGGACTGGATGTCTATTAAAAGCATAAAAATGGGGCAATTGATGGGCGGAAGCAAAACCTCCCAAAGAGGGAAAAGGGAAGCTCTGAAAAAGACCAAAATATTGTCATTGGCCTCTAGGGGGCACCACTGGCACAGTGCAGGGTTGTGATTCAATGTGTATTTTGTGCTGAGCAGAGAAAACCATGCTAACAGGAAGCAAAGAACAATGAGAATGACATTTATTGAAAATGTCCCGAGAGCAAGAGACTTTGCCAAGTGTTCCTATATTTAATTCTTACAACAATCTTTCGAGGCTCATATTATATTATCCTTATTTTTCCAACAGAGGAAACTGAAATTCAAAGTTCAATAATTTAAAGCAAAGAACATTCTGAATTATGGATCCAGATTTGAATCAAAGGATTTTTTTCTGACATTTCTCCAGGAAGGAAATATATCAGATGTGTTTACTTATAAACATCAACATCAAAATTTACAGAATAAGCAATGAGCAAGTTTGACTGGATAATTTTCTTTTTAAAAAAGTAAACTTTTGCTTAATAAAAACTGCTTTTAATTATAATACTATCCAGTTATTCTAGGGTCTGCGAGAGTAATTTTAACTACAAAACAACTTTGCACAGTGGCATGTCCTCACCAGGGCTGGCATACTGCCCTCTTGTAGATGGAGCCTGAAGGAATCAATGAACAAAGGAAGCAGCTTCTGTTTCCACATCCCTGTCCACAAGAATTGTGGTATCGGGTGTCACAGAATGCAAGCAGGTGATAGATCAAACCAGAAAAGGTAGCTCTGGGCATGTTGTTTGATCTCTAAAAATGTGTACTTAAAAATGAAGCCCCCTGGATTTTAGGTTTCTGAGCGCTGTGTTTTTTTCTTTTTTTCTCTGTTTACTTAGTTTTGTATCATTTATTCTCATGCTTTCACTCTACAAAATAAGTGCAACTCAAGCTCTTTCAAAGAAACCAGGACGTAAACGAACGCATCATTTTGACAGTGGAAAATGACAAAACATCCTTCAGAATCTCTCCATACTTGGCTGATAAATGAGCCACACCAAATGCAAATTCTAATACCAAGCCAAGACCAGTGATCGCAAGTGAGCCCATTCAGAACAGAACGAGGAAGACAGCACGGGTGCTTGACGGTTAGTAAAAGGGAAGGACTGATTCTTTGTTGATTTGTAAAAAATGAGCAAGATGGAAAATGAGTTACATTGCAACTTACAGCTCTCAGTTAATTACTTACTTACCCAAGCACCACTACAAAACGATGATTATGCAGCCTTTATTTCTAAATTAATTTCTAATTGCTTATTTTTTTCTAAAACAGGCAGTGTGAAAACTTTAAATCTACAGAAATTAGCGAAGTGTGTGTGTGTGTATATATATATATATACACACACACACACACACACACACATAAATATATAATGTGCATAAGACAAATTCAGACTTACCCCCTCTTTGCTTAACGTTATATTTTACCTAAAAATATTTAAAATAACTTAAGGATGTTTACCTAATTATAATGCTGTTTATATACATAAATGTGAACGATTACTATAAATGAGTCCTTAAAGCTTAATTTTAAAATTGATAAAAATGATCAGAAATCTCAGTAAAAGCCCCTACAATTTCAGAGAGAATGAGTCATTAGAAGCCTAACTTGTGCTATTACAGAGCTTTGGGGCTAAAAACATTTAGATCAATGAGGGAGGCATTGCTAGTTCTAGTAAGTATAATACTCCCCTAGCTTTTCTGAGGAATCAAAACAAAACAAACAAACAAACCAGACAAGGTCATGTGACCCATTCTGGTCTATGAAAAATGAACGAAGATAACGATGTCACTTCAGGACCAAGGCAGTGTGAAGCCCTGTCCTGCAGGGGAATGTGGAAGCCCTGTTTTGAGACGGTGGAGCCACCACACTGAATCAGCCGGGTAAACAGCTATCTAGACAGTCTCCTCCCAGGAACTGCAGAAAAAATTCGTCAGGAAGAAATAAACTTCGACGATGAATCCATCAAGATTTCAGCTGTGCCTGCAGCACAACCTCTCCTACTGACTCTTAACACCTCCTGCACATTCACAGCTCTGCTATCAATGTCTTCAGACATGGGGACCTACCTCTGAGCGATAGCTAGACTTCCAAAAGTTGCAAACTAAGTCTGAGTAGACTGTATAAAAATGCGCTATTCATTCCTTTATCATATCTGAGGTGCTTTATCCTGATTTCTGATAGATCTTTACTGCATAATGAAACAAATGAACCCAAAGATTTTTTTTCTTACTCCAGGAAGGACACTTCACTTCATTATTTTTGTAATATGAATTCTTTATTGGGTCTAATGACCAAAAACAGACAGTTTTCTCAATCATAGAGCAACAAGATTTACTTGTTCTAAGAGGTCAGGGAATTCGGAAGGAAAAAAAAAATACAAATCTAAGAAAACACAAGTAATTTTCTCATTAAAAATTGGAAGGTGTGCATTAAGTACGAGTGAGGCGTAGGTCCCTGAACACTCAGGAGATGGAGAAGAATTCAGAGATCAACAAATGTTGCACCTCTAGCTGTGGAGGACGATACAAAGGCTGAAGTCAAGTTCTGAGACTTCTTCAGTTTCCTAGTTTAGTTCCTACTGGGCCAAGGGGGTTGCTTCCATGTTGTTAACCAGCATTCATCCAAGCTCCCTTCTTTGCCTTGGTTGCCAGTAATCAATCTTTAAATAAGTGACCTAGAGTTTGTAGATGTGCAGGACCTTAAAGCATCATGTATTTGGCTCTACCTTAGTTTTTATTCAAATGCTTATGTCCCTTTCCTGAGCTTTCTCACTTCTTTTTTGTCTTATTCTTCCGTTTCATTATAAACCACTTCAAACGTTGCCTATAATTGGGTAGTTGTTAATAAATTAACAAATGAAATTACATACTTTCAAAGGCCCCTTTCAATTTTGACATTCTAGGGAATGTTTTTCCAGGCAATAGGAAGACTAAACATTTTAGGTATCAAGGTTGACTGCAAAATAACTTGCTCCTACGTATGAGTCGCTGTAAAGCAATCAATCAGACAGAGCTCAGTCCTGTATCAGGACATCGTGATGATGAGCTACCAGCTTATAACTCACATACCCACTTTTTCAGAGTTTTTCTAGAGACACTGCTTTCATCCAAGACACATCCCTCATGAGGCGGGAAGCCCCATAAAAAGACGGGCAGGACCAGGCAGGGCCACTACTCTCCTGCCAGCACCATCCGGTTCCCTGGCCCAGAGGCTCTATCTCACTTTTTGCCTCTAAAATGGCTTACTTATCCCTAAAGTTCTATTGGTTCCCTGAGCTCACTCCTGATTGGTCATTTCTCTCACTCCTGATTGGCCCATTTCCCTCACTCTTGATCGGTTATTTCTCTCCTGATTGGTCCATTTCTACAAAGCTTGTTCCTAATTAGTCAACTTTTGTTATACCTTATTTGCATATGATGTTGCAAAGTGTAAACTGGCAGCCTGTAAAAGCCTGTGTAAACCTACAGACGGGGTCCAGAGCTCGGAGTGTTAACACCTCTGGGCCCGCCAGCATAATAAACCTGAGTTCTCCAACTCTCGGAGTGCTGCTTGGTCTCTTGCCTGGATCCAGGTTGCTGTCACACTGAGCTGTAACACGGAATTATAACACTGAGCTGTAACACATTTTTTCTGCAACACTCAGGGATGTAACATAAAATAATCAATAAGCAAGAAGTGAGAAGAATCTAGAGATGGATTCCCTAGCTTCAAACTGGTAAATCAAACCATTTACAGAATCCTTGACCTTGAGCAAATTAATTGAACTTCATGTGTCAAATGAGCATAATGACAAATGGAGAGTTCTTATTTGGGGAATATTACATGAGATAATAGAACAAAGTATGTAAAATGGTGCCTGGCACTGCTCAATAAATGTTAGCTCCCATTGTCAGTAGATTATGTCTCGGGTCTTTCTCTTTCATCCTGCATCTACCAGCAGCCTCCAGCAACTCACTCATGTGCCTTCAGTTGGTATTTGTAGAGAGACGCTCTAGCCCAGACATCCCTCCTGAGTCTGGACCTTAACATCAAGCCACCCACTAACCCACCTCCACTGGGCACCTGACCCCTAGGCACTCCGCCTCGCCATGTTCAGAACTGATTTCACCACCTCTATCAGTGTTGGCTTCTGTCTATTTTCTCTGTCTCAGTGAATGGTAAAAACACCCCACCCACTCGGCTGCCCCGTGGGAAACCTGGGAGTCACTCCTGCCTCTTCCTCTTCCTCCCTTGCCCATGATATGCGACAGCCACTCATCAAAGCCTTGACAAGAGTCTCTCCTTGACCAAACTCCAGCCAGGCTCCTCTGAGCCCTCTCCTCGCCGAGGCTTCCACCTTGGCTGATAGAGACTTGAACAAACACTCATGTAGACTCAGAAGAGTTGAAGGCTGCCGAAAGAACTGACTGTCCCAGGCTACATCTGGACACAGGGCCCAGTCTCCCAGCCTCCGTAGGAGGGTAAAAGACTAACTTTGACAAGCCCCAGTTAGCAAATCCAGATGGTTTCACATGGACCAATGCCCTCTTCGCACCTTGCATAATTTTCTGCTTCCCTGACTCCACTCCAGTCCCCGCCATTTCCCCTCCTTGCTCCCTCATTTAAACACCAGTCACCTCTGCACAAGTCAGAATGAGGCTCAGTGCTTTCCCCACTGTCAGTCACTGAATCAAATCTGTTTTCACCACTTTAGCTAAGGTCCAGCTGTGTTTCTTTGATACCCTCTTGAGTTCAGCATCGAAGCTAAACACCACTCAGTTCCACCCGTGTCCTCCAGTCCTTGCTGCAGTTCTGGCCGCCACTGACTCTCACCTGGATTCCTGCAGCAGCCCCTAGTCCTGCCTTCCTCCAACCCACTTTCTACACAGTGAAGACTGATCGGTGCCCCCTGCACCCCTGTCTCAAAAGCCCTCAGAAATAGCTTGCCCTTGCTCTCAGGATACTCTCTAAACTCTCTAAAGTAGTCCTGTGGGGAGAGAGGGAGAGAGAGAGAAAGAGAGAGACAAAAGATAATGAGACATCATGAAAAGATGAAGAATGGGAGACACCAAAATTAGTAGCACTTTTCTATAGGACCCAGCGGCATTTCCCCAACTGCTCCCCTACAGTAACTGCTCCACCAGCATCTGTGATCTGCTGGGCAGGCAAGACCCGGAAGCAAATGCCCAGATTTGAAACCAAATTTTGTCTTCCCTAATGTCCCACATAAGCCCTACTAGACTGGTAACAGATTGATACCTATTGCACCCGAGCCAAAAAAAAAAAAAATATATATATATATACAGGTACCTAGTTATTAAGGCTTTGGATGGCTTGAGCCTCAGGAGGACTGATGAGGGTAGGGGCAGTGTCCCCTGATGAGAGTCATTGCTCTACAGGATTCACGGCCAGAGAACAATCCAGTCCTCCCAACACAGCTCAGATGCAAACCTCTGACCATCAAAGGTGACAGATAAAATTGGCTCAACCCTCAAGTCGCTAACAAATCCCCAAAAAAGGAAGTGGGAAGGGTCGCAGATACCGGGAAGTCCAGGGCACTCTGATAAATAGCTGTGGTGGGGCTCCTCCCACCCAACTCTGACTCAAGAAATCTATGCAGGACAAATATACAATCAAAATGTATGGTCTGGTTACCTGAATCTCACTGTTAAGAAATGAATACAAATAAACTCCCTGCAATGAAAACAGTCCTTCTCTTCCAGAAGGACAAACAAAATGAGTCTCGGTGGTGCACTTCTTTCTGGAAGAGAAGGACTGTTTTCACTGCAGGGGATTTATCTGTGTGGTTACCAAAGGGGAAAGGGCGTGGGAGGGATAAATCAGGGGTCTCGGATTAACAGATACACATTATTATATAAAAAGTAGGTAAATAACATGGACCTACTGTATAGCACAACAACTATATTCAATTTCTTGTGGTAGACTATAATGGAAAAGAATCTGAAAACATGTATGTATGTGTATAACTGAATCCCTCTGGTGTACACCTGAAACTAACATTGTAAATCAACTACATGTCGTTAAAAAATAAAAATTAAAAAATAAAAATAAATAGTCTCAGTGGTATAATCGTTAACCTGATATGAACTTCAATGAGGACTTGTTCACATGGAACAAGGAATCAGAGGGGACTTGACATTCTTTAGTTTGGGCCTGAGTCACCTCCTGCCGTGTTTCATTGTACTGTCAGCCGGGGACTCCTTGTATGCACCCCTTCCCTCCCCTGCACTCACCCAGGGCTGAGCACTTGGCAGGTGCCTGGTAAAGACCTGTAGATAAGCTGAATCAGGGCTGAATGGACACAACTCCTTCTGACCAGATAGTTTTTCACAGGCTGGCAAAGCTAACTGAGTCTGAAAGCACAGAAAAGTATAAAGAGAAATCAAAAGAAAAGAAAAATAACCTAGGAAGACACAAAGACTTTTAACATTTTTAAAGAGGGCTATATTTTAGGTTTCCAACAGAGAAAAACCTACACTTATTTCCCCAACAGGTGTGAGTCTCCTTGTATTATTACTAGCGATAATGCATATAGTTTAAAAAATTATTGATGTTAGAACAAAATTATTTTCTCTAAGGAAAGAATGATCCCAAATCCAGTTTTATAGTATATATATGGTAATGCTAAAAACAGACACATCTAATGGAAGCAACCTGTGTCCACTGACAGATGAATGGATAAAGAAGCAGTGGCATATATATATACAGTGGAATACTACTCAGCCATAAAAAAGAATGGAATAATGCCATTGCAGCAACACAGATGGATCTGGAGGTTGTCATACGAAGTGAAGTAAGCCAGAAAGAGAGAGGAAAATACCATATGATATCAATTATATGTGGAATCAAAAAAACTGACACAAATGAACTTATTTATAAAACACAGACAGACTCACAGACACAGAAAACAAACTTATGGTTACAAAGAGGAAAGGGGAGGGTTGAGGGATAAATTGGGAATTCGGGATTTGCAGAAACTAACCAGTATATATAAAACAGATAAAACAAGAAAATCCTACTGTAGAGCACAGGGAACTGTATTTAGTATCTTGTAATAGCCCATAATGAAAAAGAATATATATACATGTAGAGCTGAGTCACTATGCTGTACCCCAGAAACTAACACGACATTGCAAACCTACTATATTTCAATTAAAAAAACAGACACAACTAGATGCGGCCTGTTGACACTGTGGCCCGTTGTGGGGCTCTCACACTCTGTGGGGTGCTCAGCAGCATCCCTCGTCTCTGTCCACGAGGCGCCAGAAGTGCTCCTCCCCCCTCCATCTGGAACCAAATCTACCTCCCGACATCGCCAGACGTCCCCTGAGATGCCCAGCTGCCCCCGGGTCTACATGACAATTCCATCACTCACATCAAAGGAGGGCAGGAAGCGGAGCGTGTCTGTGTGTGCGTGACGGCGTGCTCACCGCTCATGCGTTTATAGAGTTAAATAAATTAGCGGATAAGTTATCCCCAATTATTTAATCAGTGCCTTCTAGTAATAAAGTTCCGGAAAACATTGCTTTAAACGCACCGAGAGCACCGAAAGGCCACGCACTTCTACTGTGCGCATCAGAACGCCAAAACCGCAGGGCGGAGCAAAACTCTGGTTCCTCCACAGCGGACCAGCAGAGGAGCCGGTGTGTAACCAAGGGAACCATGGCGTGTGTAAGCAGCAGTCTGGTCCCAGCGCAAGGCAGGAAGCCACAGTGCCCAGTGCAGCACCGGCCGGGAAGCCTTTGCCTTTTTTCCTTCAAGAGGACAAGCGAGGCTGACCTCTGCGGCGCGCTGCCGTCGCCCGAGGGGCGCGCGCGCTGACCGCACACTCTGCGCCTACAAGCGAGCGCCCTCCCCGCCCCCCGGGGGCTGTCGGCTCTTCTGTGGCGCATTTCACCTTCGGAAATAATCTGCTAGACCTTCAGAGCTTTACTCTCTGCGAACTGGGGTAAGATTCTTCTCAGGGTCAGTGTGAGGTTAACATGTCCTGACCCTGGACCTGTGCCTGATACAGAACACAGTAAATGCTTATGGCGTTGAAAATGCATGGACGGGACAAAAGAATACAAGAAAGTGCTCATCCACCGGCCAACTAGTTCTTGAACTTGTGCTGATGAAGAGACCTGAAGGGGCACGTCTGTCATCCGACAGAGCAAGAGGGGGCTCTCCTGAACGCAGACACGCCTACTCTCAGCTCAGCAACCACGACGGCGCCCTCCGCGGCGCCGGGCGGTGCGCGCTCGGTCCTGACTCAGTTCGCAGGGTGCAGGCGTCTGCGGTTTAAGTCCTGTTCACTCACCGTCCATCTCTCGCGCAGCTGGCCGGACTTTCTTCTCCAGCTTTAGTGAGGAGCAGCGAGCAAAAAGCCTCGTTACACCAGAGATAACGCATTCATCATACGTACCCGGAATGATGAAAGAAACACGCTCACAGCCGAGTAAGCCTTACACAGTTTCCCCTCGCGCATCGGAAGGGCGAACAGCAACACTCGGAATGACTCAGTGGTGAAGAACTGCTTAGAACCCGGCTCCAGGGGAATGAAGCCGGGGCAGAGGCCCCCGTCTGGATCAAACTCAGACTCAGTTTGTTCCCTTAGGGAAGTGACTTCTTACTTATTGCAGACGATTCACATGTGTGCTCTGTATCTCCTGCGGGGTGCTCTAAGGATAGAAAATAAGGCATCGCCCACACCCTCCTCTTCACTCACTCTGCTGCAGCCTCACCGGACTTCCTGCTGCTCCTGAGCACCCTGGGCCTCAGGGCCTTGGCACCTGCCGTCCCCTCTGCCTGCCCTGACGCCCCCCCCCCCCGCCCAGACATCTGCATGCAAGGTCGCCCCAGCGCTGCCTTTCGGAGCTACGGGACCTGAATCACAGCTTCAGTCCTGACGCCCTGTGTGCTCAGTGTGGCTCCTTTCCGGCTTTGTTTCTCCTTAGTCATTTTACTATATGACACTACAGGTGTCGCACTTCTTTGTATTTTTCCTCATTCGTTTCCCACACTGAAACAGAAGCTCCCGACAATAGGAATTTTTGTCCATTTTGTTCAGCTTCTGCCTGAAAGTGCTTGACACAGAGTAGGCCTTCAATTACCATCTGTTCAAAAACACAAGTGAATTAAGTCTGATAAATAACATTACTCAGAAAAAAAAAAAACTCCTTCCAACTTCCAACTCTCCTTTGGCTGTGAATTAATTGTGTAGAGGAATAAGAATTTAATTTAAGCGTGGCCAGTCTGAGATTTGGTTAGAGACAAGAAATCATTTTGGTAGCAGAAGTAGGCACGCCAAGGGCCAGCATTATTGTCAAGTTCTATGTCTTAAGGCACAAAGAAAGTGGTACCCGAAATAAGAATGTGTTGATCCCTCTGTACTTGGAAAGTCCACAGAAATCTATTTGCAGCTACGGGGCAACCAGCATGTGGTCTTCTTCATGCAAGGACTGGGCTCTATCTTTAGTCAGTTCTTCTAGTTCACCTTCACAGGCAGGTTTCTATCATTATCCCTATTTACAGATTGGTAAACTGAGGGCGTGATAAAGAAACCAGCTTAAATAAATTTCCCAAAGTGATAAAGCTTTATAATTTTTACTTATTTTCATCTGAGTATAGAACGACTCTTGTTAACAAGCTCAGATTTAAAAAAATAAAAAAATAAATAAATCTCGGTTCTGCCACTTTCTCACCATCTGGCCTCAAGCAACTTATTTCATCTTCGTGACCCTTTTGTCTGCGCCTCAACATGGAAGGCCCAGCAGCAACTACAGCTTGGAAACACCCGAAAGATAGCAGCTCTTAGTACCTGCTGGTGTCTCTGCAGCTCTCAGCGCTTCCTCAAGGCCACCTTCACTTCAGGAGACACCTGCCCCTTCCAGAGCACACGCAACAGCCTCATGCCTGCCCCCCTTTGCATATGCAGCCTAAAGCGAGGGCTAGCTTCCACCCTGGATTTCAATCAGAACAGGGAAAATACATTTAAAAAGAGAAAGGGAGATGAAAATATCTGAATTTGAAAGAAAGTGCCAAAAACATAAGAAGGACAGTAATCTTTTAGCATTTACATGAAAAGGAAAATAGAGACTTTATTTTAGGGCAATTAAAAAAAAAAGATTTTTTTTTTCTCTTTTGAATTAAGCTGCCACGTGGCCTCTCATTCGTTCTCTCTCTCTTTCTCTCAATGGAAATTTGAAATGGGAAAGTTTCCCAAATAATTTTAGATCAATCATGAGTTCATGTGGCTTTGACATCATAAATCCTGTCATGTTACCATGCCAACAGGCAGTGAGGAGCTCAAAGCTTTCCAAAGATATGGAAATGATGGGCTTAGATGTGATTCAGTTCTCCGCGGGGTGAACACTAACAGCATCACGGGCTATAGATAGCAAAGGCGACCATTGCACCCTCTCACCCACTCTCCCTTGTTTCTTTCAATGGGCACTGAAAATACACGATCTATTTTGGAAACAAAACCTGAAGATCCACTTTCCTAAGTGGACGCCCTGCATGTAATAAAAAGGTACATGACTCTTTTTCACATGCCTCTCGGAATGAACTCCCGTGTTAACCTAGACAGCCCCAGCTCTCACTCCACGTGTAACCTAACCCCCCATATCCAATTTCTACTCCTTCATTAGCACCCAAAGGTAAGGATGTGTGTGTGTGTGAGCACCCTCTCCCTATGCTGCGGAAAGCATGTAAGTCAAAGTGCCTAAAATAAAGAGGTGTGCATCCCAGAAATTAGAAAGGAGTGTACTTTGGTCATGGAAGCTCTTAAAAATACCCACAGCGTGAACAGCCAACTCGCCCAATGTGTGGTGTGTTTCTGTCCACCACTCTCGCCGGTCAGCTTGGCTTTGTTTTTATGTTTGTTTCTGTCTGAACTTCGGGGGAAACAGGTGCCACTGCAGAGCAGAAGCAGGAGCTGTATCTTCTCCGTCTCGACTACACTGCTGAAGAGATGGTGACATGTACACTTCATCTACTCTTTGACGATCGTAAAACACATTGAAAAAATGTTTTGCTGTCTTTTTGTGGTAGATTCTTAACTTCAAATCATCCCTGCGAACCGTGCCTGCTAGCATTCCCACCCACAGGCGGTCCCCTCCCTTGACTCTGGCCAGTCCTGTCACCTGCTTTAACCAAAGGACAATTTGGAAGTCGTGCTGCGCCAGTTTGGAGCCTCCACCTTAAGAAGTCCTGGCGTCCCCTGCCTTTATGCTTTAAGAAGCCCAGACTAGCCCTGGGGAGAGGCTATGTAGGGAGCACTGAGGCCACCAACCAACAGCCCCAGGTGAGAACTAAGCCAGCGGCCACAGCCACCTTCCAGCCATGGAGGCAAGGTCACCTTGGATGGGGACCCTGGGCCCAGCAGTGCTGCCCTGACTGACACACAGATGAACTGTCCCCGCCAACCGCTCTCCAAACTGCAGAGCTGTGGTTATTTTAAGTTTGGGGAAAGTGTGTTTCATGAAACGACGGGACCAGGAGTATCACACATTTATTAGTGAGGAAGACGTGCAGGAAGACAAACCTGGGTTCAGAGCCCTCCGGCCTTCCTTCGGCGTGATGTAGGGCAGAATATTAAAGCCCCATCTCCCACGCCGGAAAAGGAGGGGAACAGTAGCACCGAATTCCTTGGCGGCGGAGGGGGAGGGGTCATCGAGGGCACTCGTGTGAAGTCCTAGACACGCTCCTACCCAAGGCTAACCGTGCAGCGGACACGGACTAGCATGAACCCTGTTCTCCTAGGCATTATGGACCTAACAGAAGTGCACTTTCGAGTAAAATGCCACTGAATCCAGGAAGCAAGGCATATATGTGCAAAACAAAGAATATTATAAGAGAGGATTATCACATTCATGGTGATACAATTTTACACGTGTGCCTTGTGGAAGGGACGAGATGAGGTCCAAGAAAGCCTATTTCCAAGTGGAAGGGGAGGGGAGGACCATACCTATGCACTTCTTTTTTTTTTTTTTTTCTCCTTTTTTTAATTGAAGACTAGTCAGTTGACAATTTTGTGTCAATTTCTGGTGAACAGCATAATGCTTCAGTCATCTGTACATATACCTATGATTCTTTTTCATTATAAGTTACTGCATTTCTTTTTGAATTTAGCAAAAAATGCTCATCAAAGGCACAGAGGAGTAAAAGTCACATCTGTCATTCTTATTAGTCAGTCTTCAACCAACGGATAATAACACGTGAAGGAACTCCACGTGGGGCGGCCTAAAGTCCCCAGCATCTCACACCTTTTCAAACAGAAGAAATTGAAATATTGGGCCAGTGCTCCCAGCCCAGTATCAGTCAGACCCCAGAAGCCACATGTGCAAATGTCCTTGCTAAATTGATAGAATCCAGGAAGAAGTCCAAGAACGACCACAGATGCATTAGCCTCGGGGAGAAATCGCACTGTTAAATCACACAACCACCTCGAGTCTTCCCCTCACCGAGGGGCAATTCCTGCCACACTCCCAGGCACCCCCCCTCCATGTGTGACTTTCAGTTTTTTTAGATGTTGACACTTACATTTCACATTTAGCTTTCATCAAAGGATGAAAGGATGTCAAATTGCTTTGCTCACAGTAATTTACCGGAACCCTCAATTCTCCAGCATGGCCTGCCACTTATTATTTTTGCATCTAATACCTAACAGAATAGAATTCCTAGGGAAACTCTCCCAGTTGCAAATAGAAGGTGATGATATACTTAACTTAGATGTTGTGAATCCAGGAATAATTTTCCTTTTCTCTATAAGCAGCAAAACATCTAGCCCCGCAGGCAGCAGTAATAGCCACCTTGGTCCATTCAGGGTAGAGCAGAGGAGACTAAGAGGCCGAGTGTTTACTGACTACATTACAACATGCACCCTAGAAGACCAGGTATGTTTGGAATTGTGTTCCAGAAGAAAGACAGGTACTCGAATACAGTAAGCATGGATAGAATTTCTTCCCCAAAGCATTTCTGAAAAGAGGTCTCCAGCAGCCTCATGTCAATAGAATGGAAGTTCACCCATGGTCCGGCAAGATGCTGGCATGGCTGTGAAGCCCACTGGTTGTTGGGGGAGCCTTTCCACCTTGCCTCCCCTCACCGCCTTCCTCCTGTTCCTGGCAGTCCCCTCTCTCACCCGAATTCTTTCTCTGGGCTGCTTTTACTAGAAGCATCATTCATTCACCAAGCCCCATGAAGGGACTTCGTTCAGGAGGGCCTAAACTCTTGCCACTTTGAGGAGCATTCATATTTGCTGTAGAAACCCAAACCTTTCACAAACTCAGACAAAGTCGCAGCAGAATACCAGTCACTTTCCAGTTAGTAAGTTATTTCCACCTACTCTGAGGCTAATTCTTGCTCATGCCAAATAAAGGTACGCACCTGTCAGTAAAACCACAATTTGGCATGGTGTGTAATCTTGGAAACCGTAAAGCCAGACAATACCTTGCGCTGATTTTTAAACCTTGAACATCTGTCACATTTTAGTTGACTGGAAACAGAGATGAATACCGTGTTTTCAATAATCACTAGACACGAGTGACAGACGACCGACTCCGCTTTGGCGATCCGCCACTATTTCGGGACAAGCCGGGCTGACGTCAAGGAACAACTTCCACTTTCCGCCTGTAAAACCCTCCCTGGACCAGAGTGGGAACTACTGGTGGGAAAGTTCACCGACACGCCCCGCTCCTTTTCAGACACGCCCCTTTCAAAACCCACCAATCAGCATTTATCCTTCAGCATGTCTTATCTACATAAAAACCCACCAATCAGAACTTACCGCTCAGCACCCCCCCTCATTTGCATACGAACCCACCAATCAGCTCCTACCCTCAGGCGTAAAATAACCAAGTCGGTACCCAGAGAGTGGGCCCCAGTCTGATTGCAGACCCTTCTGCGGGTTTTTCCAAATAAAACTTGACTCTGCTGTTGAGCTGCATCTCATCTTTCCTGTCTCTCCCATTCTAATAACAAGTGAAAGGGGAAGAAACAGGAAGGCAGGCAGGCAGGGTGAGAGCACAGAAGAGGCAGGTTCCTGGGAGCCTCGGGAAACCTGTACCAAGATGTCGAGGCTCCAGGCTAGAAAATCAACCGAAGTGCCTTTACCTGCCTCTCTGTGGTCTCCTTAAACGTCCACCTCTGAGTAATTTACTTACAGTCGTCTCTCAATTTATTTGGAAGCATTTCTTTGTCTGGAATAAAGATTTGAGAAGGAGGATAAAAGAAACCTATAATTTCTTTATTTCTGACATCTTTCTTTTGACATCTCTACTGAAATGGAGTGGATAGAGGGACAGTCCTCTCCTTAGCCACTTTTTTTTATGCCAAGTGGTTAATTAGCTTAATCAAGAAAAAATGGATATAATTTGCTGTCCTCGAATTTCAAAAGAGTTATCTTTAGAGCATGCAGCTCATAGAAGAAGCTTGAGAGACGGTTGTTTAGTTTGCTGTTCCTTAAAATACCCAGCTCCATTCATAGCCAGATGCCCAATAAATGTGTGCCCTTCTTCACATCAGAATTCTGGGTTTTGTTCATTTAGTGGGTTAAACTGGATTTAACATTTGTTGTCTTTGATGTACAAGGAAAGCCAGGATAATGCAGTCATTAGACTTGGTTCCTGAAGTCAACAGTCTGAATTCCACACCCAGTTCTGTCACTTAATAGATAGTGTGACCGTGGACAAACTACTTAACCTCCCTGAGCCTACTTCATCATCAGCAAAATGAGGATAATCACAGAACCTGTCTCTGAGGGCTTAATTTGACTAGGCAACCCTTTCTTTAATACATTGAAAGCACCTAAAAAATCAGAAGAGTGTTCTTTTTAGAAGGAGTTTGTAACTCAAAAAGATTTTTTTAAAGCAACATTACCATCTGTTGTTTAATAAGGAATCTGTTTCAAAAAGACAAAGGAAGTGTATATACATTACAAAAAGGGAAAACACCAAATACCCAGATTAAAAGCAAAAATAAAACACATGCCCTTCTGAACATGTCCCCAAATCTGAATGAGTGATTTGAAAATAACTATAGCAAAGTTAGTAACTTACTAATGCCTGTCTTGGATGTGAACAGCTACAAATAGTAATGTGCCTAGAATTCCACTGGTAAGAAGAAATATATATAAGCATATATGATCTCATTACCTATTTCCACTAATTCTTTTATTTTTAGATGCTTCAAGATACTAATAGCTTCATTATTAAAACCATTGTAAGTCGGTTTCAATATTCAGCATGTATTAGGAACATGCACCATAGATGGCTCTCCTCAATAGTTAAAGCATTACCTAAGACTATAAAGTCATGTTCAATATGTCACATCCATATGGTAGAGTTCACATAAAATAATGATTTGAAATTGTGGGAAATGTTTCAGGTTTTTAAACTAATCGTGAGAGAATTCTGAGCCACATATTCCATGTAACAATTCCCAAGGCAATTCTGATCATTTCAAAATTTTGTAGCTTAGCATATGTCAAGGCATGCTAAAGATCACACAGCCTGGCAGAAAAAGGTCGCATTTCACATCCAATGTCATTCAGCTGGAGCTCTCTTTTAGCGGGTGCCCTCCCACATCGTGGTACAGAAAGTGCCTGTCACTTACATGCCATAAAATCGTGAACAGACAGGCAAATGAAAATGACTCCTCAAAGAGTGACTTGAACAGAGGGGGAGGGACGTCTTGAAATTAACAATGCTTCGAAATGTCATTCAAGCTCAGGGATTTGGTTCTGCCAGTTTCTAAAAAGTCACACTTAAAGGGACAGTCAAGTGTCCCCTGCCACCTAATGTGGCTTGCTGAGGTCAAATATTGGCACCCCTCCCATATGTAGGGTAAGTCAGATCAGGTCATTTATTTTAGATTAGACAGACTGGGAGGAAGAGCCCCTCTGGTCATCATGTAGGTTTCATGCATCTGATTCTCACCTTTTTCTGAGAATGGTCAGGTGAAATGAAGAGGAGAGATGAGCTTAGTGGGGATAGGAGGGATGAGGGATGGCCCTGTTGTGATAGGGAAGAAAAAAATCTGACTCCATACTAGATCCGTTCCTTTAGTGCTAACCCTGTGCTCCCTGGTTCCTGTGCTGAGTCATGCTGGTTCTGCATCTTTTATGAAAGAATGTTGCCTATAGCCTGAAATACACAGGGTAGCCCATTCTTAAGGCTCTGATCTTTAAGGGTATAACACTTTTCCATTCATACAGAGATAAAATGTTGCAGAACAGAGAACAGCATTTGCCTTGTTGGAGGTTTGCAGGAGCATCATGACCTGACCTACACGCACAGCTGCAAGAACAAAGGATTTCAACACCAAGAAGTTTGCAACAACCAATCACACACCCTCTTCTTTTAAAAGGAGCCTGAATTCTGACTTGCGGAAGATGGCTCTCCAGGACATTAGTCTGCCATCTTCTCAGTCTGCTGACTTTCCAAATAAAGTCGTTATTCTTTGCCCCAGTGCCTCATCTCCCGATTTACTGACCTGACATATGGTGAGCAGAACGAGTTTGGACTCGGTGACATCGCGTGAACAGGATGACGTTGCCCCAAGTCAGTCTGCACAACAATGCTGTTTGTTAACATCTGCATGTTTCCCCAGTAACCTCCAGTTTGTCTGACTGCATCATGCAGAGAATGACCTTAACTCTCTCCAATGCATTCTTCAGCAGAAAGTCATGGAGCAAGTCACATGTTCTTTCATAAATCAGAACCCATGGACGTTTGGGCTGTTAGAGCAAAAGATTTTGATAACATTTTTCAAAGAAAAACTTAATAATTTTCTTTTGTCCTCATGAGTTGTTAAAAGAGGAAAAGTAATATACCTTGCTTTTCAAACGTAATTTTTTTCAAACCTCAATCTGAATGTTGGCTCTGCCATTAATAAATCTGAGTGGTAATGTGAAGATCATGGGTAAATGCCTTAAACCCAATGAGCCTTAGTTGCCTCATCTGAAAAATGAGCTAATAATGTCTGTGTCTCAGGCTCATTGTATTGATTAGAAGATCCTGACATGTGGCAGAGGGTTCATTCCTCTTGTTAATTTCCCCTTCTCTTTCCATAAAATCAACTTAATTTGAGGGAGAAAAGAACAGAAGATAAGGGAAAATCCAGACAGAGGTGGGACTTCTGGATGAATCCACTTGCCATGCAAGTGTTCTGGGTCATTTTCTGTCTGCAGAGTGAACAGACTCACAGCTGACGGCCCCAGGGACACCCACGGGTATTTCTCACCAGCTTGACGCTACCTTCTACTGCATTCAAAGGCTGATTCCCACCTCCCTGGAATCACCGGCAATAACAAAGGTTTAGACAGGCACCGCTCTAGACGGATACAGAAATAGAAACATGGCTAGACATCAGTCAGGAAGATAAGTGATCACATTTCCAGCAGTCCTCCTGGCAGGGGTTGTCTGTGCGCCACTGTATCATTTAGGTCATTTCTATGAGGGAAGGCAAGATGCATTTAGCCCTGATTCAGTCACAGGGGAAATGGGCATCTTGTGGCAAAGGAGTTACTTAGCCCACTGTTTTGGGCGCATAACATGGCAGGGCTCGCGTGTGTGGTGTGTGTCCTGTGGCCCACATGACAGCCATGGCTATTTCTCTTGGCAGCAAAGACAGGTCTGTCCAACGGCCATTGCAGTGACCTTCTGGGGTAAGGGTGACAAAAAGCAGCTGGGTTCCTACTCGCATGACAGCGATGAGTGACTGACGGTGGCTGTCTGGAATTTGGTGCTGAGCTGTATTCTGTGGTTTGACTGAAAAAGCTGTAATCAATTAGTGATGTCTGGCAGGGCTGCTGAAACGGGAAGGGACAGCATGAGCACACCACATCTGTCCCCCCCTGGTTTAGGGCCCCTACTGTGCAAGGCTGACCTGGACAGTGGTCCTGGAATTGGCCCTCCGTCAGCAGCGCCCCAGCCTGGTGCGAGGATGGACCACACGGGCGTTGGATGTGGACACAGACACGTATCCACCACACTTACATCAGGGTGGCGGTCACACAACAGAAACGAGCACACACATGCTTTAGGAGACGGGGGGCTGCGGGGTGTTTTATTTCCAAATGTAAATCAGACGCTGTCAGGTATTCACTTAGAGCACAAGCTTCCAGGCACTGTGTGAAATATAAAACCCTTGCCAACGCTTACTGCAAGAGCAGCCGGCGCCCTGCAGCTGGGGCCGCGTGCTCCAGACGGCGTGAGGGGCCCGCCCACTGCCACTCTGCCACTGCGGCCCACCTCCTCGCCAGCACAGCTGCCTTTCATCTGCGCTGGGGGTCATGAAGCATTTAATAAGCAACACGAAAGCCCTAAAACAAAACAGAACAGAACAACTGAGTCTGGGTACTGACCAATGAGTGCAACTTGGTTTTTGATGAACAGGGAAAAACGACAGAAAATGTAGACAGCTCCAACCCAGACTCCAAAAAATAAATGACTGAAGATGCACCTTTGTTAAAAAAAATTTTTTAACAAAGAATAAAAAATAATTTAAAAATACAAATAAATTAAAATAAAAAAAATTTAAGATGCACTTTTGGAAGAAAGCTGTTTGTCTAGGATGTGGCTCTGATCTATCGAGGCCTCAGCGGCTTCAGCACTGCCCACTTTCTGACAGAAACAGACCGAAAGCGCACTACTGTGAGCTCACCCCCACCCAAGCCCCCCAGGTGCGAGAGCACGCTCACAGGTACCTTTAAATTACAGCCGCTGAGACTCCAGGTCAGATGGCGGGGCTAATCAAACAGCTTGCTAGCTGATCAGGGACCTTCCAGTCTAATCCTGTCCATGTCAACCCCCAAGAAAGGCAGCAGGGCAGCTCTCAGGTAGACCCTGTCCACCTGCCCCCTGATTTGCATCTTGTTCTCAAGCCCTTGCCACTGAAATCAGAAACCTCACTCGGCGTGGGGTCACGGAGCTCTTTCCCAGGACAGCCCTCTATGATGCTTGACTGGGGACGGGGAGCCTCGCCTCAGGCCATGAGGGAACAGTGCCTGGAGCTGCAAGGGGCAAGGCTGGGGCCAGAGAGAGACAAAGGTAGCATGAACTTGTAACCGAGCAGGACCCTGTGGGGCCTCCCCGGGCCAGACCCTCCCCCAAATCCCCCGCTGTAGCTCCTCTCTGAAGCTCCCAGATACAAGTAACCAAAAATGGCTTCCCTCATGCTAAAGCAAATTCTAGCCTGACTCTATATGGCACGTGTTTCTCCCTTCCTCAGAGCACTCACCCTCCCACTTAAGCGTCCTTTGTTCCAGGCACAGAAATGTCCAGAGACGGGACTGTTAACCTCCTGTGCAGAAGCCAAACACCAGACCGAGGCCCACCGGAGGGGGAGGACACGGTCTGACAACCACAGAAACGGAGGCCCCACCGACAGCCGATGCAGCTGCGTCAGGGAGGAAAGAACGCAGCCCCTGCACGTTCTCAGATGTTTATCAGAAGCTCTACCCCTTGGACTCGCATCATAAAACTCCCTGCTGCCCCTCCCCAAATCCGGCTCGCAGTCCTGAGGCATCAGCCCCAAGTGTCCCCCTCTGCCTAGGCAAGAAATAAAGCTGTTCTTTTCTGTTTCACCCAAAATCCTGTCTCCAGGTTCCAATTCAGTGTCAGGGCACAGAGGCCGGGATTCGGCAACTAACTGATAGTTCACATGTCAAGAGTTTGCACAGGTAAGTGCCCAGCACAGAACAGACGCTCAGAAAATTCCAGTCCAGCACAGCACACATAGTACAGTGCACTATGATGAGCCTACAGCTCCCCATCTTTTTTTTAAAAAGCTCCCTATTTTAGAGATAATGTACCTTGAGATCTGCAAATAGAATTTCTCATTTTCTATTCTACTTTTTACTCCAGAATCAAATATCTTATATCCACAACTTAATTCAAACAAGGGAAAATCTAAGTTCTATCAAAAAGGACTGGTGTTGATTTTCCATTTCTAAAGATCCTCTTTCTGAGGCCACGATGGCTGTGTAAAGGTCACCGCGTCACCCGGCGAGTAGTGAATCGGGAGCCCCTGCAAACACACGCTTGTCCCTTAGCGCGCAGCAGGCTGTCATTCACCCGCGGGCCACGGAACGACCTATCCTGCTCAGGGTTCAAAGCCGGGTCCTTGCTGATCGCGCCAGTCGAACAATTTCATTTCTATCAGTTGGTGGTTGTACTTCAGATTTTATGGATCCAGTGGGTCTAGTGAAATTTTATTACCCTGCAATAAAACAAGAAGGAAAAAAAGCTCTGGGGAAAAAAAAATTGATGTAATGTTTAAGGTCTTTGTTACCTTTATAAGCTCCAGTGTCCTTTTACATATAAACTAATAAATCAACCTTTTAAGGGAAGATGCATTCCTCAGTGCGAGCTCGATACGAGGTGCTAAGTCCAATCATAAAAACTATCAAGAAGTTGCTAATGGTTTTCCTACCTGAACAAGCACAGCCAAAGGAGAATCAATTGCAGGACAAGGATATAGTTTGCAAGTGTTTTCTCCTCATTAGCACATGGTAGTCAGTTGTTACCAGACGAAGGCAGCAACTTGAAAAAAAGTGGAGGGCTTTTATTATGAGCTATATTGCATTTGCCTGAATTTGCACATGTGTGTGAATTAGATTAAACAGTTCAACCATCAAATCCCTTACTATTAGCCACTCCTCATCTGCATGAGTTGTACTCATTGTAACTTTGCAGTTGAGTCAGCAGAACTGCAAGACAATCTTTCCCACAACCTTCAGGAGAATGGCTTTTTCTTACGTCAGGATCTTGGAAATATGACTTTAGTAGATTTCCTCCAGTGGATTTTAAGAAGTAACTATGAAGATACTAAATATTAGAATTAAACTAAAATTAAGTTCTTCGACTTATTTCACTGATGAATATATCTTTTCTCATAAACCTCTCTGTCCTGTTATACACTGAGGGCTGGTCACCGAAACTCAAAACCTTTTCAACATGAATTAGCATCACCACGTAGCCAATCTGAATATTCTGCATTGAATTCAGTTACGCAAGAAAGAGGTTTGAGAAGGCGGTTCACCTACTTACTATGAACAGAACTTTATGGCTCCTGGGCTAGCGTGGTAAGTACCGCTCAGCAGCTGAGACAAATAAGGGTCCCATTCCAGCCAAGTGCCTAGAAGAAAATCCTGCCAGGCTTTCTCTGCAAGGAGAAATACAATCCAGCAAAGAGCAAATGTCGCCGCTCCTGCTCGTGAAAATGGCTTAGAAGGGGCACAAGCCCACTCTTGTCCGAAGCGAAGGAGCACAGGGGAGAGTCAAGGGTTTCCCCCACAGCACTGGTAACAAGGCAGCGAGCTGTTTCCTGGATGGCCATGAGTACACGGAGTTCTTTCTGCAAGTTCCCAGAGGCCTGACCCTTTCAGGAGTCCTGCATCTCCGCGAGGCCAGGCAGCAAAAGCGGCCTAAGACAGTCCACGGCAGCCACCGAAACAGAGGATGTAAAAGAACAATGAAGTCATGACACTCATTCATCTTCTTTACATGAATTATCAACATGGTCGTGACAATGGGATTGGGATGTTTGATTACTTAACCTCTCTCAATTGCATTCCACATTTCTCAGCAGCTTATTCTATTACCAATTTTTGATCGAATTAGTGAAGTGGTAGACGTGGGGGGTTTGGGGGGGTGTAAATTTCTCTAAGTGTGCTTCCGATTCTTTTAAAAAGGCTACTCAGCGACTCTGTCCTGATTGTTTAGTAGGTCAGACAGACGAGCCATAGCCAGATGATGACACAGCTGGGGAGGGTCACCAGTGGTGCTGATTATCTACGTGTTAAGTGGGGGAAAAGCATTAAATGTCACATCTCTGGACTTTCATGGGATCCTGACATGGCCAAATCTACATTAGCAATGTGGTTACCATGCTGAACAATTTTTTTAGGAGTTACATGCCTGTATATATATATATATTTTGTTAACCATTTTTTTTTATTGAAGTATAGTTAATTTACCATGTGAAATGTCCCATGATTTGGTTACATATATATTCTTTTTCAGAGTCTTTTCCATTACAGGGTATTACAGGATACGGAGTATATAGTTCCCTGTGCTGGATGGTAGGTCCTTGTTGGGTGAAGGAATTTAGGAGTGAATGAACCTTACACGGAAAGCTAACACCCTAGATGATGCAAACGTGACTGACGATTTTCTCAACGTCCTGGAATGATGAGACAAGTCTGAAAAGAGAAGGAAAAACGAGACCAGCGTTCCACACAAACTGCACTCATGTCCTCGTGCACTGACACAAATTACCATGAACTCAGCGGCTTGAAACAATCAAAAGTTTATTATCTGTCTGTAGGTCAAAAGTTGACAGACGCCTTGCTAGACCAAAGCTCAGGTGTCCGCAGGCCATCATTCCCTTCTGGAGGCTGCAGGGGAAAATCTGCTTCTTTGCCTTCTGTAGCTCCGAGAAGCCTTCCCCGTCCCTTGGGTCTTGGCCCCTTCTCCCCTCTTCACAGTCAGTGACAGCAAGTCTGGCTCTGCCCACCTCTTCTGCTGCCCTCACCCACTTTCGAGGCCCATCATGATCACACTGAGCCCATCTGGACAAGGTCCTTAATTAAATCATATCTGGAAAGTCCCTTGAAACACGTAAGGTAACACATTCCCAGGTCCCAGGGACGAGCATGTGGACATCTTTGGGGGAGTCATTATTCTGCCTAACACACAAGGTTAAGAGAGAAAAGAAGGGAGAGGGTACAGCTCAGCGGTAGAGCACATGCTCAGCAGGCACAAGGTCCTGGTTCAATCCCCAGTGTCTCCATCAAAATAAATAAATAAACCTAATTACCCACCCCTCTCCCCCACAAAAAAAAAAAAAAAAATCTGCAGAAGAGAAAAGGAGAAAAAGCTAGTGGAAGACAAAGAAAGAAACAAACAAGGTTAACTTTGGTCTGGTGAAATGAAACCTGGAATACTGAGTTAAGTTCTGAATTTACAGTCAAAGAGGAACAATCTTGACTAGGAATCTGTTCAAAAGTGTGATCAGGATGGAGGAGAAACTTACTCCCAAGTCACGTGAATAACATTTGAAACAATTCAGACTGATCAACTCAGAGAAGAAAAGGCCTGCGTGCAAACGACCCCCCTTCAAGGATATGAAGAGCTGTCAGGGATTGTATTTCCTCCTTAACGTGATGGGGGGACAGGTCATCATTAAAGGAATTAAGAAACAAACACCTTTTAGCTGAAGATAGTAACAATTAGAGCCAAGTGAAAAAGGAATGGGTAGTTTGGGGCAGTAAAGCTGAGAACAAACTTGGCATCACCCCGTAGAATGAATAAAATGCTTTAATTTCGTGCATTGTTGCATATGAACGTCTCAGCACATCTGAGATCCACCACAGGTACTGGGCAGAAAGACAAAATCCAGTGCAGGTGGTACAAGACACGGTGGTAAAGGGACAGCTCACAGAGGGGCAAGGGCAGGGTTAAGGGAACTAACAGGGGACACTGAGACTCACGGAGACTGCCACAGCAGGAAGCGGAAGTCTCAAGTAACAGCCCTCGAGTGCATGGAGCAGGGCGAGAACTGCACGGGCCAGCGAGAGCCAGAGTGGACCGGGAGGGGTGCAGTCAGAACAGGCAGCCCAGAGCAGTCAGAGAGCAGGGAGGAGGTACCTGCCCGCTCTCCCCTCGCCCGCCTCCATCTCCTGCTGGTGCCCCTCTCACTGGTCCAGCCCCGTAGCATGCTGGTAGGAAAGAGGGCAGGGAAGATGCTTTCTGAAGGGTCCGCCTTCCAGGGCACAGAGTAGGATGGAAAACGGTGAAGAATGGATAGAGCAGGAGGGGGAAAGGAGAATGACCACCACAGCACTACTCCGTTTCTTTTACAAACGAAGACCATCATCAGGACGTGGAGAGGCTAACTAGTTCCCTCAGGGTCTCGCAGGGCCAGGACACAGACCCGGCCTCGGAATCACCCAGCGCTCAGCATGTCCCACGACAGTGCACGGCCCGTCTCTGTCACTGGGGTTTTGTAGGAGGAGCTGGAGATGCTGAAAGGGGAGTCGTATTTGTGAAGAGGGTTCGGATGAGATTTTGCCACTTTTCTCACATTCTGGAATGTTCCGACTCTGTGATTCCACACTCGCCCTCTTCCGCTAGATCCACCTGATTTTTCCATTTCCGTTCAGATCTAACTACCTTAATCAGCTTTAAACCCTGCAGAAAGTACAGGGACTCCAGGTGGATGAAAACCAGTCAAGATTCTGAAGACTCTCTGGATAAGGCAGGGCATTACTCATTCTGTCTCTGCAGCACCGATTCTTGTCCGTCTGTCCTTCCATCCATGAGAGGGGTCGGGGAGTATTCCGAGATATGCATTGAAATTGGATGAACTGAGACTTCCAAGGAAGCTGGTTCTGACAGTTGGGGGAAAAAAAGTTTGGCAAGTGCTTTACCGTTTTAAAAATTACACTGTTCAAAAATTTTATGGTCATTAATAAACCCTAGAGATTGGAAATAATTACAAAGTAGCCTTTCCTGTTTCTTTTGCCTAAATCTTCAAATAAATAAAGGAGTACTTTATATTGCATACGGTATGGCTCTTGAAAACAGCATGAAAGTACTTCTTCCTTCTCCAAGTCCATTTTCCCATCACTTTCAATATACAATTACAGCGTGTTGTCTTTAAACGTAAACATAGCCCCAAGGTATCAGAGGGTCACTTTTATAATAGCACAGACTCTTTGGTATTCTGCCAAAGGAAAACATTTTGCGGGAGGCTAAAACACGAGTCATGAAATATCAATGTAAACTAACTGATTAGAGCAGAAGCAACATTTTGAGCAAAATTTTCTGGAGCCTCAGTGTACAAAAGGGATACAAGCCAACCCCTCTGGATGTGCAGGCATGGAGTGGGCAGAGGGGCATCCATGCCGCCTCTCACAGCCTCCCTCCCAGACAGCCCCTGGGCGCTTCTGCTTCACGGATTGAAACCATTATGCCCTGGTTTTATATTCAGTCACTAGCCTGAAGCTACGTAGCAGTTTGAGTGTGATTAGGAATTACACATGTCCTCTTATTTTGGCAAACTGGTGAGAGGGTCTCTCTGAGGATATAATCCGGGGGGGGGGGGGGCGAGAGCATCCCCTCTCACCTCACAGAAGGAGGCTGGTGTGCAGGCATCGTCCCAAGACCGCCGCTCTCGCAGGTGCCTGGCACGAGATGACGACGGACGGCTGGTGTGCTCAGCAACTCCTAGCAGAGGGGAGGTGACTCCTGCAAGAGCTGCACTGCCTGTGAGCTCGTGACCGTCCCCTGGGGCCTCCCGAAATGTCTGCAGGTATACTGCAGGGGGTGGAAGCCCTGAGTGAGCAGGTGAGGGCCAGAATCAGCTGCATTTCCATCGCTCCTAGAACTGCGGTCCTCCCTATCCTGATGGGTGCAATCAGGACACGGGTCTCACCAAGCACGATGGACCAAGAGGTCATCTCCTCCCACTCTTTCCAGATCTTTCCTGGAGCACCGCAGAAGCAAAGCACGGCACGCTCCTTGGCTGCTCTGACTTTACCTGGGTTCTAAAGTTTATCACATTAAATTACATGAAGGGGAAAAAGATCTTGACTCACAAGAGAGGGAAGGGAGCAAGTTCTTAGAATTTCTCTCTCAACTGAATCCCGAAACCCAGGCATGTTTTAGAGATTTCAAACTTTGGACCCACGCATGACACTGCCTGCTCTGAGTCGTGCGCGCCGCACCACCCAAACACCTGTACACGCTGGGTAAATGTTAATGTATTCTGTCAACAACAGATTACCTTACGCAGCTAAATCACTCAGTGCCATTATCTGTCCCGGCCATCTGCAAACCTGATCCCCCTCCGTGTTCTAAAATCCCAAGCGCCCACTACACTATTTTTATTTTACATTCCTGCATAAATCTGTTAAGCTCAATATGTTACCACAAATTCTCAAAAATCAAAAGCAATCTGCCGGCCTATAAAACACTGGTTACTGAGACTCGAAGGGTGTGAGATGGAAGCAGCTCAAGGAGTCAGCAAACACTCTTCACAGGGGTGGGCCTGGACCCCGTGGCGGAGGCTCGCCGTAAGATCAGCTACGTTCTTTCCATACACAGCGCGGGCTCGAACCCACTCATGTATTTCATACCTAATAACAATCTGAACAGTTGGCCTGATTGGATTCTAAGTGTGCAAATTTGAAAATCAAATAGGCGCACTCCCTTTAGGCTTCATTTATTTAGCCCGTAATTGTAAAGAACGACAAATGACATACACCACACTACGGCACTCCCCAGAGGGTCAATGTGAAATTTACAGAAAGGAACACATACTTGCAGGTGTGTTTCTTGTTCACAATGAGCGCATTTTTTTTCCCTCACACAGAACGCCTTCTCCTCATGTCGCTACAGTTTCCTTGAAACGACCACTAAATCATGTTTTCTTTCACAAAATCTTTATTGATCTTAAGTAATAACGCCAGTGCTTACATGTGGTGCCAAGTTATATTTTAGCTGAGTCTAAATATTCCTTCGCTCGGTAATTATGAAGCACACGCTTGCTTTTTTACTTACGTTTTCAGTCATATAACTAAGTCATTTTAAGAGGCACCTAAGACTCTATCTTCTGAAAATATTTCTGTAGAAGTTTAGAAAAATCAATCATCCTACCGTTATAGTTAATATATTTTTAAAAAACCATCTGGCCTATAATGTTCAAATAAGCACATAGAACCCGGGGAAAATAGAAAACTCAGCATCTGGAAGTCTTACTTTGTTTTTCACATTATCAGATATTTTAAAAGTTAGCGGATCTTTTCTTTTTTTAATAAACCCTATTATCCTGAACTCTGAATAAATAACCAGTTCTGAAAGTTAAAACGGTCTTCCATATAACACATGCACAGGATTCACATTTTCCACATAAAGCAGTCGGTCTGGAACTTTCCAATTTCATCTAAAGTATTTTCAAATACGAAAGAAGTTTACACAATTATAGTCAATAAACCCACCCTTATCATCCCCTTATCAAATCTAAACGAGGCCTTGGGGGCGTAATATACTCGCAGCTTAGAATATGAATAGAATATGAAGCGTGCATGGTGTCCTACTGCGGCTTCCAATGCCAAGCAAAGATTCTTTAATTGTGTTTACTGTTTCCTTCAAAGGTATCTGCATTTTAACATTTGCATGACACCTTCTCGTGCAGATAAAAATCTCCAAACTTCTACAGCTCATATTTAAAATCAACTTGATAGGGATGATCAGACCGATAGGTTAAATTAAAAGTGTTTATTGGTCATTCAGTATTTTCTGGAAACAGACACACACAAAAAATAGTAACACCGTGTGCCAGGCACTGTTGGCTGCGAAGTCCTTGGATTAATTCATTTCACTGTCACAACTGCAAAGTTATGTAATAGCACTGTGTCCACTTTACAGAGGAATAAACCCAGACTGGCCGCTCACACCTGGTGAGGCTGAGGCTGAAGCCAAGCAACCCCACCCTGGAGCATCGCTTATGAGCCAGGAGGTTACACTGCCCTGTTAATCCCGTGGCGTTCCTCTTCCTCGCAGGGCAACACAAGACAGAGCCATTTCACTAGTTAGATGAACTTGGTGGGGGACAGGGAGCCCCGGCAGCTGGCAGACCAGACTGTATGGCAGGACCCCGCCCGCACAGTGGGGGAGGATGAATGAAATGCAGGGCGGGTCGCTGGTTTGATTACGGACCTCCCTTCCTTTCATTTATCTAACACATATTTACCGAGCCTTTACTGCGGAGAAGGAACGGTGCTGTGGGATGAAGATGCCGTGGGGACCGCTGCAGGAGCCAGGCACGCCCTTCCCACAGGTAAGGGGTGGGGACCACGGGTGCTTCAGTCATCCCAGCTCCTCCCCAATCCCTCACTGCTGCCTTCCTTTCAAATGCCCTCCTGTTCGCCGCCTTCCCTCCGGACAGCCTTATCACACTGCCTCCTCGTGTCCTCAGCAAACTTTGCTTCCATCATGAAGTCCTTCTGGGCCCTTTTACCTCTTTTTCCTTTTTCCCTCTGTCAGGACACTTACACCACCTCGTCACACGGCCTTCGTGTGCTAGTCTGATAGACACGCCAGCAGAGCCTGGGTCCTGAAAGGCTTTTGCGCCTCTCCTTCCCCAGCACTCCCCACATACCGAACACCCGAGAAATACTAACCGCGTTAACTTCTGGCTGAAAGAAACGCACCTACGCTGAAACCAGCCGAGTGACCTGGGAGTTCCGCAACGAAGCAAAACCTAAATCTGTTTTCCTCCTGAGGCCACTGCGTTACAAGGGAGACAGTGCTTTATAAAAACGTCTGTGACATCAGTGCTTCTCTGCATCACGGCAATGGTAGGGTGTTGTTTCTAAATCCTTAGAAAAAACAAATGAGAACTCCAAGCCTCCAATTCCAGGGAAAAAAAAAACAGGAAAATAAATCCTAGACCAAGCTGGATACTCAATCTCTTAAAACTTAACTAGGACAAAATGTTACCCATCTTGTGTAAGAGAAGCCTTCCCAATCACCGTTAGTGAAGGACTTCAGTGAAAAACAGGAAACCCTCATTAAGGAGTCAGTTCTCCATTGGAACTGATGATAAACCTTTCCATGAATGACTGCAATTTATTTTAACAAACCAAATATTACCCCAGAAATCTGAAAGGGGCCTCTGCTTATGCAGGATCTAAAACATAACAAGGATGGTATATTAAGCCTTGGATAATATAACCAGTGTGAAAATACAATTTACACATGTTAGAAAATCCACACTTTAGAATTCTTAGGTCATGGGGGCCTGGTTATTTGATTATTTATAGCTCGATTCTCCCCTTTCCCTCCAGGTCAGCAAAACATAGTCTATCTGCCTCCAAAGGTATGTTCCCTCCGCGAGGTCCATGGCTGCAAATGCTCTTCCTGGTCTTTCCGCCCAACCACAGAAGTCTCAGCTCGTCGTGCACTGGCCCTGGAAGTGCTTTCTGAAACAAATCTCTCTTGGTTCACTTCAACTACAAGCTCCCAAAGGGCGCCCTTCTTACTGAAGGTAACAGAGCTCTCAACAGTGGGGAGCCCACCGTGGGGGTTCAGAACGCAGCGTCTGAATTGTCTCACAATTTCCTCTCTGAAAGCAAAGGCAAGATCACATTACAGTGGAGGGCGGTGCGGCCCCGGCTAACGGAAGTTTTCGCTGTATTTAATACTGGACTGTGCCAGGCATTTATCTTGATGACACTGAGATACGTATTTTGATATGCGAATTTAAGAAAAATACTGCTTGAAAAAAAAAACCTCTTTTATTGGCCTAGGTTTTATTAGAGTCGGTTTTTAATTCAAAGTCATAGACTCTAAGGTCAGACAGACGTTGGTATAATTAACACAGTGAGCGGAAGGATCCCCAAATACCTGTATCACTGTGAAGTGTCCTTGGTCATTCCTGTCATCTGGTGTTGAAGACGAACCGCAGTGGGGAGGCTCACCTGAGCTTTCATTTCTGGCCACAGCACACGCTTGGACATGGCGGAGCTCAGAGGCGTGGCTGTGGCTGCCACTGGGCTTCCGCTGGTTGTGTGAACTTCAGTCCATTACCCTCTCTGCACCTCAGTTCCCATCTGGGAGGGGAGGGAGTAGACTGGATGGGTGCAGAAGGCTCCGCCCATTCTGATGATGCCTGATTTTTATGTCCTTTCTTTGCCACCGACTTCCGTCTGCCTAGAATATCCTTTCCTCCCTTTTCATCAAACTCCTTTAAAAACCAGCCCAAACATCACCTGTCCTTGAACCGTTTTACCCCTAATTCCCCAGGTTTAATTGAGGAGTCCCGTCCTGCTTCCAGAGCAGCCTGTGCGCAGCTCCGTCCCAGGTCCAGCACACAGCAGAGGCATCCCTGGATCACTGGGGAGTCTGCCCTAACAGACTGTCTGGACCACTGGATCTGTGGTGCCCAGCACTGCGTGCGGACATAGTGGGCACTCAACTACATATCTCCTGAATAAATGAATTACTCTACAATCCCAAGGGGCAGGGCTGACGACTTATTTAGCTCTTCGTCTCCAGGGTACTTGGCACATACCAGTTACTCAAAGAAATAAACTGATATAACTCAAACAAGTTAAAACATCTCACGCTCGCTGATTTGACGTGGAAAGCTAAACTGTCACGTAAAAAAAATAGATAGAAAACTGACCACATTGAACACACAAGATGCTAACGACACAAAAAGAACATGAAAGCCTTCAAATGGAAAAATACTGGCAAGATTGACATGAAATGGTAAAAGTAATTGTGTTGGGTGATGAAACAATATAGCATGTTTTTTTCTTTTTCCTGCCCTGATTTATTTTGTATTTTCCAATACAAGAAATATGTGTTACTTTTAAGAATCAAATGATTTTTTAAAAAAACCAATGCATTTATTTTTGAGAAAAAGTAAAAGCACTGAGTGACGTCATTTGCCCTCTGCTCTTCTGAGAATGGTGATATACATGCTTACGAGCAAATGCTGGTACATAAAGCGTACTGCCCTGAATAAAGCATGTGCTGCAGACTGTCTTTAATGAATCCTTACTAGGCTGAGTGAAATGGTTAAAACAAACGCTGTCACCATGTGTGAGCCCTTCTCCTTCTTTGTTCATTGAACATGACCGCTTCTTACGACGAATGCATATAATTTGAAGTGGTTTTCTCTTCTCCTCTAGAATTTTCTTCACACACTGACGACACTGGCATATTTCAAAGGTGGGCTCCTGGATTGTCCATGCTGGGCCCTCTGTTGCAAACCACAAGCTTAAGTTTTCAGGTTTCCCCTCGACTGTTCTTTGCAGGCTCTGATTTCTGCGCCGTGACCCAGTGTCGGGAGTGTGGCACCACACCGCAGTGACCCGGCGGTCTGTCACCAGCTGCCCGCTCCGGGGCCCGTAAGCGGGAAGGGCAGACGTCCTGTCGGGGTCAGCGCCAGTAAGCCCAGACCCCGCTCTGAGCATACGCCGGGTACTTACGTCTTGCTGACTACATGATCCGAGTATCCAGTTCCCTGGCTTTGCACCGTAAATGAAGTACAGCATCTTCGTGCAGGAATGCTGGCTAGGTCCGGTGGGCCATTTCCAGGTGTCAGGATGAGGTCTGTCAGCTAAGTGACTGAACCAGGCAGAGTTGACGGGTAAGGTCTGTGTTCGCCTTGTTCCCAGGGGCCCCTCCTGCGCAGCCCTGTGCCTGGCAACTAAAGGGGTTTCAATAAATACTGACTGGAGATGGGAGAATGTTGACATCCCTATGAATTGTTCCCTCTGTTTTAAGCCATTTCAGGCTATAGCATTCTAATTTAGAAACAGATATATGGAAAGAAAATTGGTATATTATTAGTTAATCAGTGAATCGATTCTCAAAAATCTCTAATTATCAAGGATTTTACATCAGAATTAACATAAGCTGTGTATTATATTATAACGTATGTTATCACTTATCGTAAGCATATTATATAGTAATTATGCCAGAATTATCCATTTTTAGTTATTTTAATTTTTGAACAACTTTTTTAGAAGCTCCATGTGCCTTGTGGCAGAACCAACATCCATTCCAGGCCCTTCTTCATCTATAAAGCCCCTAAATTGTTTGCAGGAGGCAGGTGCCCAGATCAAAAATTACACCTATTATTTTCAGCTTTCTTTACAGAAAGAAACAGCCAGTGTGTGGCAAAGGCACCTCACGGTGCTGTGGGCAAACTCTGCAGGGCGGGGCCAGAGCTGGCTGGCACTCTCTCGCCTCTCCTGCCTGGAAGGGGGCTGAGACGGCTGGAGCTGGTCTATGAGACCACCTAGAACACGGAAGTCGGAGCAAAAAAGTCAGAGCTGAGAGACAGGAGGAGCCTGGGACACCACTGACGTCACAGAATGCCCGCGGCTGGACATCTGTTTTATGAAATACAGATAAACACCTGACCGTCTGAAGCCACTGTCATTTGTGCCTGCAGTCCCTAACAGATGCTTGTCTTCTGGGGTGATTTTGCTGGAGAATCCTCTTTTTTTTTTTTTTTTTTTTAATTCCTCCTCTAAAAAGCTGTTGCGTGAGCTCTGTGTTCTGAACAGCTTCCCCAAAGCCAAGCTTCAGTGAGGCCTTAGGTCCATAAAGAGAACGTCATGTTTTCAGCACATGAAGTTTTTTTCACGTCCACACTGCATTTTGTATGATTTTCCTCCACACAAGGACAGAATGTGAACACAAGCAGGAATCGCAGACCGACAGAGAGACAGCCTGATTAATCCTGACCCCACCACTTCCTGGGGACAATAACCTGAACAGCAGTCCCGGGGCTGGGGACTCCACGTGTGGGAACAGGCAGCGGCAGCCGTGATCAGGTGCGTTGCTGCCAGGACCCCTCGCCCGGCCTTCCGTTCCCACCAGCAGGGTGCCTGGCCTGGCAGAATCTGTCCATTTTAGGATTCAGGGCTCACTGTATTTCTGCTCCTTTCAGTAATACCTTCTACATTCATGCTGTCCCTTTGTTTTTCTTTGTGAAAACTGAGAACCACCCCTTCACAAAACGAACTCTGGAATTTCACTGGGGTAAGCTTGCTGGACGGCCGTGCCCTTGACTTGGAGTCCCTGGGCCTGATGACTTGGAGCAGGGCGGCCCCAGACTAGACAGATGTGTGACCTCTGGGCAAAGCACCGCCTTTCTGGGTCTAGGTTGCCTGGTCTGTCAGAATCTGGAGTCAGTCTTCCTGGGTCTGGATCCTGGCACTTGCCGGCCTCGGGACACTGGGCAGGGCAAGGACCATCTCTCCTGCTCAGCGTCCACCCACGTGGGATTCCATAATAACGGCCCCTCCTCCCTTCGTTGAGGTGACAATGACATGAGATCACTGATACAAAGAACTTACGCCGAGAACATAAGCACTAAGTAAGGATGCTAAGGTTGTCGTCATGAACTGTTTTCTTATTAATTCCAACATGAGAGGTTGGACTGTAGGATCTCTAAGAACCTCTGCAGGTCTTTTTAGAAAGTACTTTCCCCTCCTTGTACTACGTAAAGGTGGTTTAAAACCAGACACCATCTAGCTCTCGCCACCCGTACACCCATTCCCACTCCGTGGGAGTCCTGCTACCTGTGGATCAGTGCCATTTGTGAGATTTATGCGTCATTTATTATAAAGCAGCAGTCAGGTGTCTCAGAGCGCAGTCCACCATCCAGAAGAGGAGTCATGACTTCTGTTGTGCTGGACGGTTCTGCCAAGCCAGAGCGAAACAGGAAAAGCAGAGAGAGAACCAGAAGCAGGGACGATGCAGCCTATTCTGGGATGGTGCTGACGAGAACAGGGCGACTGAGATAACGGAGTGGACGACCACGCTGAAAGGCCAACTTTCAGACACAAGCCCCGGGGAAATGGAAGCTGTTGCTGAGAAACAGGCTAACCAAATCAACGTTAATTTTTGAATACCATTGCACACACACACACAAAACATGCACGGGTCTAAACGTCAAGCCTGAGAACAATGCTGAGATCTACTGGACCCTTGCAAAGTGCACCCGGCAGCTGCCCTGCTGGTTACAAACACAGACGCTCAAGGCTGCCGGTCCAAAACATGCGTCCCTTGTGAGGGCTTGCTGTGGCTTCTCAGAGTCTTCCTATAAAGATCACTCCTTTGGGATACAGCACTTCCAAAACCCTTTTTAAAACGCAAATGTGTAGCTTAAGAGGACTACCCACTAACAGGCCAAATTAACACACATTTGTTTATCTCCTCACTGAATGGGAGAGTTCTGAGAGTCGAGCAGGGAAACCGAGATTCTGAACAAACGGCAGAAGAGCCTAAGGTCATGGTGAGAGGACAGGACAGGTGCGGGCGGCACAGAGGATGCTTAAACAGGCAGGTGACGGCGAGAGGGTTCCAAGTCGCCATGTGAATATCGTGGAGATAGTTAAAAATCCACTCAAGGTGCACGTGACCTGCACATTTATATGCAGCACTGAGTGTGACTGTTTCAATTCTTCTTAGTCCCTGGGATGGGGAACAAGGGGGCTGAGGAGGGGCCAAGGCCCCTGCTCCTCCCAAAGGTAATGGGTCAAAGATGGAGTCGGCACCACTGGCCAGGAAGGCAGAGGCCTCCAAGGGCCTGAGAAGGCCTGGTGTTCCCATCAAGTCCTCATCGTCCCAAGTGGCCAGTAAGAAGGCAGAAGCTGAGAGCTAGAGGCGGATGAGAGAGACTAAGATTCTGCATTTTTATCCCCCTAAAAACCATCACTCTATCTATTTCACTGTAATCTATTCACCAATAAAGACTCCCCTCCCCGCCAAAAGTACATGGAACCCCATACAAAGGTTACAATGGGAATTCTGTCAAAGGTTGGGGATTGGACCATTGAAAACCGTCATTGCTACTGGAGAGGAAAAATAAATTAAACATTACATCGCCAGTCGGATGGTAACATTAACACGATTAAAAGTCTGCATATTAAGATCTTTGTGCAGCCATAACGATGCTTCCACTCTTTGCAAAGTGCACACATCCCTGAGTTTCAAGGCTTTCAGGCATACCTGTTCGGGGGAGCAGCTCAAATAAAAGAGTCCTTTAAATTTTGTCACTTAACGATCTTACTTTCTTTGCTAAGTAATTTGCCTGAAGATCAGAGTTGCACAGATGAGATGAGACGAGTTCAGGCTTATCTGTCCGGCTTGGTGGCTCGTAAGTAAAGAAGTAAACCCTCTGCATGAAGCAACACTGTGTCACCTCAAGTTAATAAGCCTTCCCTGTACACTGTCCATCGACTACTGCGTGGGTGTGAGTTTCTTATCAGCCTACACGTTTTGTAGGAAAATAACAGGGTGTTGATTTGGGGCCGGGGCCTCAGATATAATGAATATTTATCATGCTGCTAAGATTAGTAAGAGTTACCATATGCACGGAGTGAGATATTCTTGCACGCAGAAGACGTGTGTGTTGGACACTGGCAATGTGGAGAGAAACCCCTAGGTTGGAAATTATTTTTCTCTTCTTTCAAATACATAAGTGCCTTATCTTCACTTCTCCAATAGCAGGGTTTTATCAACTATCTCTTCTCTCCTCTAATAGACTGCAAGCAGCTTGGGGACCGATCTTTGGATATCCTGCAAAAAGTAGGGGCTCAATAAATGAGTGAGTGCAAGAGACTCACCTAACATTTGGCTGACCTGGGCCACCACATGTTTCTTCAGAACTGGAGATGGATTTTCTTGCTTTGTTTCCAGAACTGGAGCCTGGGACGGGGGCACAGCCGAGAGAGTCGTTCACTGAGCCAAACTGGGATTAACCCTGGAACCTTGGCCCAGACGGTAAGGTGCTCTAATGAAACACACTTAAACATGTGAGTGGAAGTCAGAGGGAAAGACATTTTCCTCTACCCTTCTAGGTTCTTCTGGCTGCTCTAGGAATTAAACTGACGTGGAACAATAAATAAGAACAAATCAAACCAAAGTTTAATCACATGTACACACAGGAGAGACCGAGGAAGACTGAGCAACTCACCAAAACGGCCAAACCCCTCACTTTAAATACCATCTTCCACTAACGATAAAAAGGACGTTGGGGGTAGTGGTTTGAGACTTCAAAGGGGGAGAAATGCAACTCACAGGGGGATGGAACAGCAAATGTCCAATAAACAAACGTTTGCTGGGTCGTGCAGAGACAGCGGCACACAGAATGGACTCTGATCTCTACGCCTCCATTTCCTCCCTGCACACCTGGCCCATATTCTTTGCTGATACCTCAGTGAGAGCTCTATTCTGGGAACAGGTCTCCTATCTAAAATCTTTTAGGCAGTTAAGGGGAAGGACAAAGTTTCTTCTTGAGTCTTTTGGGCAGTGACTGCAGCTCAAATAATCTGCGTTGCCAAAGAGACATTCTGGGGGTGGCAAATTTTGCTCCCCTACATAGAAGTGTCTCAGAGGAACGAAGCAGGATGCTGGAGACACGGAGAATCCCGACAGGTCCACATACACCAGGAATGCTGGAGCCCTGACGCTCAGGGTTCTCACGGCAAGCTTCACCTGCTGCCTGCCGTCACTCCAGAGATGGCTGGCTGACTGCCACCCTTTTTCAGGCTGCCAGGCTAAGGAAGAACTTGACAGAAGAAGTGGGGATGGCGTGATGGATTACAGCAGTAATAATGACAATTTCGAAGCAAGTTAGTTCCAAAGGATCAAAGGGGAACTTATCTGCGCTTTTACATTTGTAGTGAGCACTTCTCAATTATCTTAAAAAAAAAAAAAAAAAACACTTGTCAGAAGGCTCCAGAAATATTCCAAAACATGTCTAGAAAGGCTATTACTTTCATTAGAAATTTTGAAAAAAAAAAAACTAAAAAAGATTCTTAGATTCTTCAAGCTCATACTCCTGAATACTTAAAACATGATGCAATTTCTAACTCAAGGAGGAGAAAAAGGCCTAATATTTACCTTTGTTGAAATGTGTTGCACCAACCAGTACGCACGTGTGTCTGCACAAAACTCATGGCTTTAAAGTTCTGTAAATGGAAATGATCTCTCTTTGTATTTTGTAACTGATCGTGGCTCATATATAATCATCCATTTCTTTACACCTCTACCTGGACGTGCTACTAAATTTTTCACTCCAATAGTTTCGAATTGAATTTGTTGACAAACGGCCAATCCTAAAATAGGTAATTAAGAGATCTAAAAACAAGCAAAAGAAAAATGAAACTCCCAAAGCAAACAGCGTATTTAAGGGGAAAAGTAATGAAAGCATTTAAAAGAAGACTCTATAAATATTAAGAGGGTATATTTTTAAATGATTTCAGCGTTGTATTTTATAACCGTATTACGAAAACCACCGTTTCAGTCTATTCATCCCAACGTAAATGGAGAGGGGAAGAGAGAGGGGCTGAAGGTGACTGAGCTTACCTCCAAAGGTAGCTGGACGTAAGCCTAGGTTTGGAGTCAGAGGCTGTAAGGATTTGCACTGTCTAGACTCTCCACAGTCAGGCACCCAACACACTCAGACGCAAACGGCTTTTGGTGCTGGGCCTTCGATTTTTGTTTCAAAAATTACTAACAAAAATAATAAATTTTACGTTTGAAAAGTCTTATCTGCTTGGTAAGACTGCATTTCCTGTTCAGAATTCCGCAGCACAACTAAGGGCTGAGGCCAGGCTTCTGGTTTTCCGCTGCTCCAGGCAGTAGGGTCACGCCGGGCCCCTGCGCCCCCCGCCATCGACGTCAGCATCCCTGGGGCCGCTCCATGATATCACCTGTCAGTGAGAGCTGCTGCTGGCCTTCAATGCGAGAGCCGTGCAGAACCAAAGGCGTCATTACATTAGAAGGTTTCTGACTCATTCTACCTTATCTACTTACTCACCTTAGCTTTAAAACCCAATTAAAATCCAATATATCTGATCTTTGGACTCTGAACGCTCTTTGGCAATGAGTCTAACAGCCTGGCAGTAACTACATTACTACACATTGTGCCTTAAGGTGTTCTAGACAATACTTGCAAAAATTGGCAAGTGCCACTTAAAGCCACAGCAAGCTCTTTGAGGCTGCGTCCGTCTTATCTGAAGAACAAATGCTTTGTCCTTATGCAAAAAGTACATACTACAGTTTCACACTTGTGATTTTAGTTATAATTTATGTGCATAAATCGACTAGATTGTTGCTTTTCTTAAATTTGGATTCACTTTTTTAAAACATCAGATAATAAAATCTGACAGCTACACATTCCTCCAACACATACAAGCACAACACACACATGCAGAGAAATCTTTTAAAATCTTCCAAATTGTGGATATATGTATATATATATATATATATATATATATATATATATATATATATATATGAATGTTACACTGAGAAAACATTTTGTTTAGAACGTCAGCCCCCCAAAAATCCATACTGCTGTGTTTCGCATACTCTATTTTCTTGGGCTGAGAAAAAAAAAAAATCATGTAATGTTGACACTAATTCAGTTCCTTAAAATCCAGCTCTAAAATGTTTACTTCTATTCATATCATTACACATGGATAAAAACAGAGGGCTCCTGTTAGTTCAGCACAACACACAGTGAAATAGATGAGATTTATACACAGAGAAATACACGACACATACACAGTGACTATTCGCTGTGAAAAAGACGACACACAGGTCGTGAACAGGTACGGCTGTAACCGAGCAGGACCCTGGGGGCCTTCCAGGCTCAGACCCCTCCCCCATGTCCTCTGCGGCAGCTCCTCTCTGAAGCACCCCCATAATAGTATCTCATGCTTATTTCCTGAGTTTTTCAGATGCCAAAAACCACCACCAAAGGGAAGGAATGAACTACTTGATGATGGAGAGCATGTGGCCCCCAGACCTTCTGGCGCCTGGGGGTTGATGGTGTTGAACCCCACCCTGTTCTCTCCACATCAACCAGAGACTGTGCACGAGCTGATCACATGCTCTGCGACCCCCCTCCCTCACCTGCCTTTAAATACGCTTTGCTGAAACCCTTCAGGGAGTTCGGGGTTTTCTTGGACGTGAGCCACCCCGTCCTCCTAGCTCTGCCTGGAAATAAACCTTTTTCTGCTCCAAACTCCAACGTTTCAGTTTGGCCTCGCGGTGTGTCGGGCGCATGAACTGGCCTCGGGTAACACAGTGACTCCGCACAGTGAAACAGAGGGCAGTGCGCGGATTCCCGCCCCCTCTTACTTGCCAGCTCCTTCCTCCTTGGTTGGGAAGAGGGAACAGAATAGAGGGCACTGCCATTCTTGAAGGCCAGGCATGAATTGTCACATACGTGGATCTTAATTAACACAATAATCCTGGCAGGCAGGTAAAAAGTTTAAAAAAAAAAAGTAAAAATATGACTTAAAAATAGGGCAGAAACATGGAGCGTGCTCAATGCCTTTATGACATACAGTTCCATCCAGCAACAGGCTTTCGGAACGCACGTCCCAGGACGTGAGGAGCGCGCACAGAAGTGAACGCCAGGCGATCTCACGCAGAACCCGGAGAGTCACGAAGCGCCCCTGAATCACTCAGAGGGAAACGCAGTCCCCTTTTAATTCTCCTTGGAGCCTTCTGACTGGGTCTAGAATAAAGTCTTCATTTCTGACTGGTCGCGTCCAGCCTCTCCAGCGTTTTCTAACCGTTCTTGTCACAGAGCGAGCAGGCCGCAGGCCAGCTTCAGAATCTGCTCAGCACTTAATTCCACCGTGTTTATCTTTGTGCTTACCTTGCGCTTGGTGACAAACGACACGGATGTTCTTTTGAAAGCTCTGTAATATACCATTAACCTTGTGATTTACGTATGATTTTTAAAGCGATGAATTTTAGAGAAATATCAAGTAATGGTGGGGGGCAGTGTGCAGATGGGGCAAGACATCACTGGAGTGAAGACCAGCGCCCGGAGGCTGGGACGGCCCACCGAGAGCGCGGAGGGAGACCCCAGATTGCCTCCCAGGTCAGGCACACGGCCGAGCTTACAAGCGGCTTGTTTCCTCCAGTCCCGGTTCTCAGCTCCTTACTGGGAACTCCTTTCCACCCGTGCTTTACGTGGTGCTTAGTTTTCGCCGTCAGGCCCAGAAAGCCCTCGCAGAGACAGCGGAACTGGCATGTATTTGAAAGGAAAATCGTGCACCCTAACACTGCTACATAATGCTGGTAAGCAGGCAGAGCCGACAGCAAACTGAACGAAAGAAAAACCCTCATCCTCATTCTGCACGTGTGTTCGTGGGGAGGGGGTCCGATTTAACCGAGAGCGAGAGAGAGATCGTGGGAACACCGCTGCGGTCAGTGGCGTGGTTTGCTGTATCTCATTTCAGCAGCACCGTTTAGTGCACATCTAAGTCCATCTCAAAACGCCACAGAGTTCTTTCAGGCCAAGGCTTAGCAACCAGAATAACCAGGGTGTCTTTTCAGTGGCTACTTTTTAGCTCATGTAAGGAACAAATGGGTTCCTAATGCGACAGAAGGAAAACAGGTGAGTGCAGTGGGGGTAAGAAAGAGAGAATAAAAGCTAATGGATTTTTTTTTTTTTTTTTTTTTGTAAATCAACTATACTTCAATAAACAAATTTTAAAATGGAGGAAAAAGCTAATGGGTTTTAAGCTTCAGGGCTCCTTACCTGCACCCCCCCCCCCCCCGCAAAGCCTAATATTTACTCATATTGTCGTGTTCCTTTTGCACTTGTTTGTATTCTTCTTTGAACAACGACCCCTGACAAAGTTAATTCCACAAGTGGAGGCTGCCCCTGTGACCCGGCCCACATCCCAAATCCAGACCGAGGTCAGCCTGTGCTTGGGGGGGACACCTAACACAGCCCAGCCACAGTCCTCCAAGTCCACTTCCTCCAGCCCACCGTCCCCAGCAAGCGGGGCCCCCTCACCTTCTCAGGGACCCTCAACCCCCCAGCCAGCATGCCCGGCTGCCAAGTGGCCTCTTCTAGCCTCTTAGAACTCACTGTGGCCCCAAATCTGCTTATAAGGCACCGTTCTCCCTTAATCCATGGGCTGTTCCCCCCTTAAATAAAGGACATCAAACTGGTCACTAAATTGCTTTGGTTCTGTTATTTGATGCCCCCAAAGTATAAACCTGAGACATCTTCCCTTGGAGACACTGTGGGACTTCCTAACGTAACAAGCCAGACGGGGGAAGGTGAGGGAAACGGTGATGGCAGGGTCCCCAAGAAACGTTTCCTACGGGATGATTCCACTGTGTGTGTGTGTGTGTGTGTGAGTGTGAGTGTGTGAGTGTGTGTGTGTGTGTGTGTGTGTCGGGGGTCCCCACATCAACAATGTTCCGGGCACCATCTGGGTACCCTACAATTCAACCCAATTGTGGCATTATGTACCCAGAGGTAACATCGAATCCAGAATTTAGGGTCCAGTCTCACAAGACTGCCCTCTCCCCGCAACACACACACTTCAGACGCCAGTTCCAAGTCCAGGTTGTCACCTGCGCTTCTCACCCACTGGCTATAGGTTGTAGGCTCCAACCACCACTCCCTGGGAGTCGGTGCACTTGCTGGGGTGGCTCACAGAACTCAGAAGAGCATTTTACTGACTAGATCACCAGTTTTCTTATAAAAGGATTTAACTCAGAAACAACCAGATGGAAGAGGTACGCAGGCAAGGGATGGAGAAAGGGCACTGAGCTTCCGTTCCTCTCTGAGGGGCCACTGTCCCGGCACCTCCACAGGTTCTCCAACCCAGAAGCTCCCCAAACCCTGACCTTCTGGGGTTTGTGGAGGCCTCCTTACAAGGCACAACTGACTGAATCACTGATCACTGGTGATGAGACAGTCTCCAGCCCCTCTCCCCACTCTGGAGGCCAGGGGGTGGTGGGGACTGGAAATCCCAACCCTCCAAACGCGTGGCTGGCTCCTCCTCTGGGCAATCACTCCCACCCTTTGGTGAGGTCCCCTAATCACCTCATTGACACAATAGACACCTTTGCGGGATCACACCACTTAGGAGATTCCAAGGGTTTCAGAGGCTCTCTGCCAGAAACAGGGATGAAGACTAAATATATATGCCATACTATTTATCACAATATAATATTTCCCTAAACAAAACTAATTAAGGATGTTGAAACCTGAGACGAGATGAATGATGCTGGGAAAGAGATGCTTGGAGTTCCTGAGACAGCCACTAGGTGGTGCCAGCAGAGGGGCGAGTGAGGGTGTCAGGTGGGCAGAAGCGATGGGGAGACGGTGGTGCTGCAGGCAGGGGCAGGCAAGGGGACGGGTGGTACACAACTCCGTGCCCATACGGCACGTTCCAGAAGTGGGTTCACTGCTGGTGGATTTTCACTATTCTTCCTTTTAGCAGCAAAGCAAATTCAATAATACTGTCAACTCTAGATCAAGTTTTTACCTTATAATTTCTCTGCCTTCCAAAGCATTACCCGCTGAAATCCACATGCGAGGGGGCAGGGGAGGGTGAAAGACACCAGCACGGGGGGAAAAAATTTTTTTAAACTTCGTAAATACTGAGGAAACTAGTGCTGCCTTGGTTGGGAAGGAAAGAGATTCACACAAGTGTTTTCTTTGCATTTAGAATACGCTGACTGGTGTGTATTGTTCTTGTAAACCTTTTGAATCTGATGTCTTATTAGAAATCCTGTACCAAATAAAAACAAGCTTTCCATTTTATTTATTATTAAATCTCTCCTCATTGCTGGTGCACAGCGTCAGCACGCAGATGGCTTCATTACGTGGGGAACAGTTACATCACGCAAGTCTGCCCTCTTCTGGGCGCTTCCTTGGAAAGTCCACAGAACTGTGATGCGCATTATTTTATTTTTCTAACTGAGGTACAGTCAGTGTACAATGCTGTGCCAACTTCCGGTGCACAGCACATGCTTCAGTCATACGTGAACATACATATGTTCATCTTCATATTCTTTTCCACTGTAAGCTACTATGAGATATTGAATATATTTCCCTGTGCTGTACAGTATAATCTTGTTTATCTATTTTATACATGCCAGTCAGTATCTGCAAATCTCGAACTCCCAGTTTATCCCTTCCCACCCCCCTCCCCCCGACAACCACAAGTCTGTATTCTATGTCTGTGAGTCTGTTTCTGTTTTATATATCAGTTCATTTGTCTTTTTTTTTTTAGATTCCACATATGAGTGATATCATATGGTATTTTTCTTTCTTTGTGACTCACATTAATTTCTACCTCAACAATTCTGTAAATAAACAAGCCTAAAAAGAAAAAAATGCTACTCAAAAGGAAACCTCGGTAAGGCAAAAGTACCCCGTAAGATGCGTTCTTCATCAGAGCCAGTCTTTTATCAATATCCTTTGAAAAGTGATCAGCAAAACCAAACACATTTTAACAGAGCAATTTTCAAAAGGTGGTCATTTCCTACTTCAGAAACACTTATGAGTCTCATGCATAAGTTTCTGCATAACTAGAATGTACCACTGATTCTTCCATTTAAAGACAGGTGACGTTTAGAATTTCACTAGGACACTGAACAAGGCGGCCCCAGAGGGCTGAGCGTGAGATCAGCTCGATCCAGGACTCAGAAAATAAGCGTTGGACTCTCTTTGCCAGGAGGCAGGATAATGGGGTGTGTGGGCCCTGAAATGGGGGAACACGTTCACAGGCAAATCTGAGAACATACAGAGACGAGAAATAAGGCCACTGCCTAGTAGGGCTGGAAGCAAAATTAAAAGAAGGAACAGGCACAAAGCCCCTCACACCACGGCTGGCACCGAGCGGCCTGTCAATAAAGTGCCGGTGGTTACCGTCATTTTCACAGCTGTTACTAGCAGCTGCGAAGGAGGTCAGTTTCCAACAAGGAGCTGTGCTGACTCGGCTCCCGGGCTCTGGCGAACACTGAGCACAGGACGTGCCAGTTCAGGACTTGTTAAGGATCCCTGCAGCCCACGACCTCGTCCAGATCATCTGGGAGGCTTTTTATCCTTCACCCTAAAGCACCGCTTAGGAAAACCACCCCAAATCTTCTACTCGTCTTTTCACGTGAAAAGTTGTGGCATTTAGTTTAAATCTCTCTCTTTTCAGGAGCAGTAAGTATGTTTAGAATACAGGACAGGACTTAAACCACTGGGCTGGACCCTTCCACGCCTGCCACCAAAACATCCCATGTCTTTTTTGGGGTGGAACGAGGAAGCGTCCCCCGTGCTCCCCTCTACAGTGTTGTGTCTGCCGGTGTCTAAGCCGCAGCTGCAGGGGCTGGACAAGCTTTCCCCAGGGAAGCGGCGGCCAGCCCCCGGGCTACGTGCCCTCCTACAGAGAAACTCGGGGCTGTGTGCGGTGGGCCGAAATGATGTAGGGAGAGTGGCTTCAGAATTCCAGGAAACCTGGGTTTAGACTCAGGTCCACCTGTACCATGTCTGTGACTCTAATCAAATTAACGTATTTGGCCATCAATTCCCTCCTCTGTAAAGTGGAGACAGTATCTTTGTCTCTTCTGGCTGCTTTAACAAGGGGGGCTTAGAAACGAAGGAAATTCGTTCCTCAATCCTGGAGGCAGGGAGTCTGAGATGAGGGGGACAGCCTGGCTGGGTTCTGGGGAGGGCACTCCCCTGGGCTGCAGGACAGCTGCCTCCTCGTGTCCTCACGTGGCAGAGACAGGAAGCAGCGCCCTCCTGTCTCCCACAAGGGCACCAACTCTACTCGCGAGGGCACCACCCTCATGACCTCATCGAATCTTACTGTGTCCCCCCTCCCAAAGTCCCCAGCCTCTAACATCATCACACTGGGGGATGAGATGTCAGCATAGGATTTTAGGGGGACACAAACACTCATTCCATGACAGACAATGCAGCAGCTGGTCAGAGCTGCAGGGGTAAAGCTCATGTACCATTTGCACAGTGAGCACAGTGACCCTGCTACTGGTGTTCTGCTGTGGCTGACACTGTGATTGTGAAGTCATGCCGTCAGGACACGTTTATCTTCATCTTCTTCATCCAAACCCACCCAAAGTCAGAGAAGGAAGATTCTCTTTTTAAAAATGTTTTTTGATAATAGGTAAAATGAAAATAGTTCAAGACTGTTTTTTAAAGACTTAGTATAGATTGATATAATTTTAAAGTCAGACCTCAGAATTTACGTAGCTTTGCCTTCTCATTTCACAGATTAAATAAAATATGTGTCAAAATTTACAGTCAGCTTCAGACCTGAACCTCAAACACAGACCTTCTTTTTTTCATTGCGGTGTGCCTCCTACTGCTTCATGTGACTTTCTTAAATTTTATTTTATATTTATTACTGATCTTTAAATGCTTCATGTACAATGCTATCTGGAGATAAGTTCGAGCTGTCATAATTCTCATAAGATACTAAAGAACTAAAACCACGTAAAACGTTAATACAGTTCAAGGATGAAAACTGCATAAATTATAAAGTACACAGTATAAAGTAGAAAAACATTTTAAACATGCTTAAAAGTCAGTGGGTTGAGGGACTATGTAAAGAACAGGGCTCCACTCCTACACTGTTGGCAAGAAGGTAAATTAGTGCGGCCACTATGGAGAACAGTGTGGACATTCCTTAAAAAAACTAAAAATAGAGTTCCCATATGATCCAGCAATCCCACTCCTGGGTATATATCCAGAAAAGATAAAAATACTAATTAAAAAAGACACCTGCACCCCAATGTTCACAGCAGCACTGTTTACAATAGCCAAGACATGGAAACAGCCTAAATGTCCATCAACTGATGACCAGATAAAGAAGATGCGGTGTGTATACACCATGGAGTATTATTCAGCCATGAAAAAGAATGAATTGATAACATCAGCAGCAACATGGGTGGACCTAAAGAAGTAAGTCAGACAGACAGACAAATATCAAATGATACCACTTACAAGTGGAATCTAAAAAAATAATACAAATGAACTTGTTTACAAAACAGAAATAGACTCACAGACATAGAAAACAAACCAAAGGGCAAAGGGAGGGAAGAATAAATTAGGAGTCTGGGATTAACAGATACACTACTATATACAAAATAGATAAACAACAGGGACCTACCATATAGCACAGGAGACTATATTCAATATCTTGTAATAACTTAAAGTGGAAAAGAATCTGAAAAGGTATGTATGTATAGCTGAAGCACTATGCTGTACACCTGAAACTAACACAGTGTAAATCAGATACACTTCAATAAAAAATTTAAAAAAATAAATTCAAAGAAGGAAAACAGAATGAAAAAAAAAAAAAAAAGAATACATGTCCCAGAACCCCAAGACCTGGGTCTGGATTCCAGCCTCATCATTCAGGCTAGCGGCTTAACTTCCGTGGAATTCAATCTTCTCACCGAGAAAATGAAGATACAGACCCCAGTCTACAGCGTTCTCAGGGAGGCTGAGTGCGGCAGCATGGAACACTCTCCCCACCAGGGATGCAGTGAATGTGAGTCCCTCGCCCCACTCCTTTTCTCTCTCGTGGCTATGAATCCTTACATAGAAGTGATTCTCTAAATACTAACATGTGATGGGGATGCTGGTGGTGATGCTCACATGGGAACCAAAAGCCCTATGAAGTGAGAAAAGGTAGCTAATTATATTATCAATATAATAATAATTATATTAAAGATATCCAGAAGCAGAAATCTCTGATTAGAGCTAATCAAACACGCATGCATGGAATCCTCTTCGGTAGCAGAGAACTAACCTGAAGTGACACCTGTACCTTAAAAATAACATATGAACGACCAGTGAGACACACCCGCTCTCTCGGAGACCGTGGGGACCAGTGCACACTGTTACAGGGGACGCGTTCAAGGCTCCTGCGTCTGGGCAGGGAACTTCCCATGCGCACAGGATGAAATGTGACGTGAAACGGTAAAAACGCGGGGCTGAAGGCAGGGTGACTCGTGAAGCTTGTAACTCAGTGCATCTAATGAGAACTCTGATGATCCAGGTTATCAGCTGTTCTATACAAAATGGGCCTGGTTCAACTTAACGTGACCTCCAGTGTTCTCAAAACAGCAATTATGTGCAATGAGAGTCACTTGCTTTACTCACACTCGATGCTGAGAATTATTTATTTTCATCAGTGTGGTTCATGGCGCCCACAGCCACAGTGCACTCCAGTAAGTGGCCCACTTACACCACTACTTTAAGCTGGAACAACATTTTTAAAACAAATATCAAAATTAAAGGTTCATCTCAATTACTCTAGAACTAAGGAAACAGGGAAAAGGAAAGAAAGAATCTCACACACAGACACTTCAGCGCAGGTGGCCGACAGGTGCCCACGGTTAGGAGCAAAGTCTTTCAGGTTTTCAGCAATCGCTGACGTGTCTTCAAATGCCGAGTTCACTCAGCCATCCCCGCTTGCACAGCACAGAGCTCGGCTTTTGCCCTGCTCCCCCCTTTCCAGTTGTTTTCTCTTTTCTTCCATCACTGTGCTTTTCCTTCACTGTAGCACTGCAACGAGGCAGCACCTTTTCAGAGCAAGGGGATCGCTGGGGGCAGAGAGTGGAGAAGGCAGGCCCAGAAGGCAGCCACCGCTCCCGCGCTTTGCGGTCTGGGCATCTGTCGCTCGTGGTTCTGACAAGACATAAGACTGGGCTGAGAGCCCTGCCTCTTCTCTGGGGCAGTTCCTCAGAGCTACCTGAGAGGCTGTCTTCAGGGCGACAGTCCTCAGTTTGGCTCAAATAAAACTCGTTTCTGTTCCTACTGTAGATTGTTTACTGATTATTTCCCATTGGTGCCATCAGCAGGGTATCAGAAAACCCAGCTGGGGACACCTGGAGTCTGCTCTGGACCAGGGCTCAGCCCCAAGCACAGGCCCCTGGAGTGACCCCCAGTCTGGTTTCAGGGCCCCCTTCAGGAGCTTTGGGAGGCTTTCCTGACACCTGGGGCTCCTTGTGTTAAGTCACAGGCCACGACTCTTAGTTGAGCTGTTACCTTAAGAGCTGGAGCCTGAAGGGGGTGCCGTGCATCTCCGAGGTGAAGGGGACGTTCTCAGCAGAGGACCTAGAGCAGAAGGCCTAGAAGGGATTTTGGGGTCAACTGGGTTAGCTGACCTTTTTTTTTTTTCCTTAAGAGTCTTAAAATTGGAAAGATTTGTACCTGATAATGAAACAAAACTAAAAGCAAGCAGGAAATTGTGCTTCAAAAGCCGACCGGCTCCCGGACAGGATGCCACCCACTGGAAGTTCAGCCGGCGTCATGCACAGCGATGCTGCGAGTGCTCACCTCGCCCTGGGACGGCCAGGCTGGGGCTCCTTCGACATTCCCAAACTGTTCTCTGCGCACATGCAGGTAAACATAGAGCTGGCTTCATAAAAACATCTTTTTTCAAAATTCTGACCGTCAGAGAACAACAGTACTCCTAGGAGAAAGCTTGAAGCTACAGTTCTTATCACATCCTTGAAATGCAAACGCAGCCCACAGTCCCTGAGATTACAGTCTAGGCTCACTTAGTAGAACTTAAAACTAGTGGAAAAAAAAAAAAAAGGAGGAGGGGAAAGAAGCCTTTTAAAACTCAAGCAGGGAAACCATGAGACCTCGGTCTCTATCTGAATGTTTGCCGCTGTGTATATTACCCTATGTCTCTACCTTTGGATGATTTTATCAAAATTAACTTGTAAAAGAGCTCTATTTAACTGACTTAAAAGCAAGTGCTTCCAAATACAGTATTTTTAAATGTAACAAAAAACTAACCCAAAATTTTAAAGGATCATGGGATCTAGGATTAATCTTTCATGAATGAAACGCATTTAAGTCGTTTCATCCCCACAGACACGTCTGTAAGAGGCATCGGCACTAAGTTAACACTTCCATTTCACCCAGGCTCCCTAAAAGCCAGCAAGCTCACGTCATCTCTGTCACCAGATCTGTCAAGAAGAAAATTAACTTGGCATGACGACATTTTCACAAGTAGTCAAATAGATATAAATGGGCTAAAAACCCTCAAGCGAACTCTTCAAGAATGATGTGAGGCGCAGTTTACACCGTGCCGACAAAACTTCCAGTTAGTGAGCTCGTCAGTGAGAGCACGCCGGAGGCATCACCTGGGCTCCCTCAAGCGCTGTCCCCACACGTGGTCCCTGGGATGGACACATACGTGTCCTCACAGCCGGCAAACACAAGGCTCACGCTTGCTGGGGCATCGTGTTCCCCATCGTCTGTACATAAGGAAATGGATGAACTGCCCTTCTCTCCTCATCAGAGTCAAGAGACGCACGTTAGCAAGAGGCCAAGACACCTGGTGGTGAAAACTTTTGACTCTTGTTCCTAACGTGGGAGAACGCGTAAAAAGGGGGACGGTTACAAATCTACCAGCCACCACTGGTCAGATGGCCGAGGAGACCGCAAAGAACACTGCAGTAAGCAGACACCCCTAGACCCCTCAGCCCAAGTGACAGCAGGTGAAGGGCGGCCTTTCCTGCTGCTTAAACAGGGAGCCGCCGGCGCCGTCACGCGCACTGCTCGTCACACTCGCGTCAGTAACTCCGGAGAAGTTGAGACGTGCCTAGAAAACCTCTCCCAGAGGCAACATGGTTACACGACGCAACAAAAACCCACCCTCTACATGGTCTGTTCAGTTGGTACCCCCTCAGGAACAGACAATTACGTCCACTTTGCTTTACAGGCAATTGTAACTGTCACGAGATGCAGGATCCTTCTTTTCCTAGGAATCAAGCTGCTCATGGCATGGACCACGCGTGCTTTAAGCCTGTTGTTAAAAGCACACGTGCAATGTTAGGCAAGTCAATATAACCGATAAAATGCACAGCCTGTAAAACTCTTCTCTGTTAGCGTCTCTCTCTGCTTGCTCATTGTATCTGACTCGTTTCCCCTTAATGTGGACAACTAGGCAAATCTCTATACGTATATGAACAAAAATAACAATAAAAATACAAGGAGGCCTGGCACCAAGAGACACGATGGACGCTGGGCAGGCAGTGAGGGACACTGAGGGACAAGTGTTTTGATCATCAATGCTTTTTATTGAAAGATTTACAGTCAAAACGAGGAAGTTATGGAAAAAATTTTCACATATTGAGGTACAGAGAAGTCAGTCAATTTAACTTGAATTTTATGCTAACTGTAACAGCCGGTTTGCAGCCTACCAAAGATACACTGTACATTTGTTTTAATCATTAAAGAAAAGAGCGCACTGACCAGAAGTAGAAAATGTCCATGTTAAAAATAAAGATGAAATGCCTCCGTTCCTGGGACGCCCGTGCGGGTCCTCCTCTGATGACACGACTCCGTTCCCAGGTGCCGAGGCCACACTGGCTTGCTACGTACACGCTGCTCAGTTTTCTTTTTTGATTTGTAATACTGACAAAATACAGCTCTGACCTGTCTGATGTTCTCTGTTCTGATAAGACGTAAAGCTGTGCTGAGATCCATGCTTCTCCGGAGCAGTTCCTCTGGGTTATCTGACAGGTCGTCTCCCTGGCTCTAGTCCTCAGACTCAGACAAAGCTCCATTCCAGTCCTACTAGACTGTTGATTATTTCTGTCTACGTTATACAGGGCTGCATTGTACACAATACTGAAATTTTTCACTCAATTTCATAAATAATTATGTGATCAAAATCACCAGATATTAAAAAAAAGTCATGTACGATTTTTGCAGTTAACAAGTCAAACCACATGAATATTGAATAACAAGGCAAATTCCAAGTCTCACTGCTCTGTCCCAAAGCAGGAGCTAAGATTCGCTTCGCATGGCTAAGTGATGTTTACTGCTGTGGGATTCTTAACAGACCAGGGGTGTCCCAAAGTCCTGTCTAGAGTTCCACCTGCAACAGGAACACACTTCATGTATCTTTCAAATGAAATACCAGTTAATTTGATGCTTGAAAAAGAATCACACCAGAGGTGACCTCCAGAGAGGGGTGGACCCACCTGATTTTACTGGTGCAACCTCAGAAGACAAACTGCCGGAGGAGCCTTAGGAGGAAACCTGCGCAGGGCCACTCCCACTCACTGACAATCAAACGGCCTTTGGCCTCCAGGAAGTCTGCAGCAGCGGCCAGACCCAGAGTACACAGTAGAAACCCAAAACGGACATCCGGGCGTGGAGGCTTCACGGTCATAAAATCCCTGTTTGACAAAGGTTCCAGGTTCCCCCAGCTGCACCGACCCCGAGCAGCCTTCACTGTCTCCGGGAACAAATGCAATCTCGGGAGAGCCCCCGGTGTGTCGGCGAAGGCTCGCCCGGGAGTCCTTCCCAGGGACGGAGGACGCGGTGGACGTCTTCTCTACGGCAAGGGACGGCGGTCCTCATCTTTGCTAAATGCCAGCCAGGTCCCTTCTGCCGACTCGGTCAGACACAGAGGAAACTGCGAAGTTTTTTGTGTCAGAAGGTGACGCAAACGGAACACAGAGCTGAGTGTCACTTCCGTTCCCCTCCTTCAGAGCCCAAAGCCCCGTCACGTTTGTTTAAACTAGCCTGGTGTGTAAGAAAAGCCAGGCAAGTGGCGTCCAAGGGGCAGATGACTTGCCTTGGTGGCGGGGACAACCTAAGCCCTGCAGAAACACAGACGCGAGCACTGCAGGGTCGGGGGGCTGTGGAGGTCAGCCTCGTGTCTGAGCCCCCTGGGCAGCATCCGCGCTGAGCGGCCGGCCACGCGGCCCACCCGCCGGCTGTGAGGCGGCTCAGCCCCGGGCGCTCCGGGCACAGGACTGGCTGGCGAGCTGGGCTCCTCAAACGCGTCTGTCTCATACTGAGCCTGACTCTCTCTTCGTTGTCTCAGATGTACTTTCGGACTCATACAGAATAAGTCTCTCTTTCTTTTGCATAATAATTCTCCAAATATTTGAAGACAGCTCTCCTCTTCCCACTGTCTTTCCTAATCAAAGTATCCTCCAGCCTCACTGCTTTGAGTCTCCGCCGTCTGATTACTTTTTAGAGATTACTGCCATCAATCTTTCTCTGCAATCAGTCCACTAGCCACTTCTGGATGCAATGATTTAATCAGTTTCTAACCCACCAAGATGCCTGGAGAGCTATTCAGAAAGACATTAAAAATGCTTTAAATGCTTCGCTGGAACCCCAGTACCCGGAGTCTCTCACTACCAAGGAAGACATAAAGTTACCCTTAGATGGTCTGCATTTAGTAAATTCATCTAGGGTTGTAGTAATCAGACTTTTTCACCTATGAACTCACAGGTCATCCTTTTAATAACATGTTCTACAATCTTTTCTATTACTATTATGAAAGAGGTAATATACACTCCAAGGCCAGTGAAATGGTACCCACTGCCTTTTTTGTGTGTCCAGCACTGGCAGGACTGCATCCTTTGACAAGGTGTCAAGGGAGAAAGTGCATTTCCCAGTGAGATTTCAGATTACATGAAGATGGGGTTGATCCTATCAAGTAAATCTGCACGTACACGAAGCCCTTCCACAGGAGACGTCTCTATCAACTATCTCACCTGCGCTCAATGAAATCGGCCTCAGTCTGGTTGGAAAGTGGGCAAATACATCAGTTTTCCCGCGGGAGGTAACAGGCTCTTTCTTGGAAAATAATGTATCAAGTTTCATCTGAAGCAGATACATTTTAATCAACGCAATACTTCATTTCCCATCCTGTCATGAATAAGCCCGAAGTTCTAAATGTAGCAATGTGAAATCAGAGATCATGAGCAGTGTGTTTCGGGACGTTACAAGGTACGACTTCCTTGAAGCTACACACAGTGGTTCTTTTACTCAACTTTGTATTCCTCCTGGTGTGTAGGAGAGTGATCTGCTCATAACCGGTACCAAAAATATACGTGAACACTGCTGACGAACAGAAATACCACCTTAACTCAACCGTAACTCAACCAACTGCATAGCAACGAAACCGCAGCTGTCATCGGGCAGAGAGCGCTCTCCAGGGAAACCCCCGGCTGCAGACCCCCTTACGGGGTACCCTTGAGTTTCTTAAGGGGTGTGTCCTGAAACCATTGTGAAATCCCCCACACACGATCCTTCGCTAACACGCAATGTTCGACATACAACTAAAGAATATCCGATAAAGTTAAATGACCCCTTCAGATTCAATAAACCCAAGACAAACGTAAGTATGATCTTTTAAGGCCACTTTTTTTTTTTAAACAAAGAGATAATGTTTTTCATTGCACCAAGAATGACCAGCTGAGAGGCAGATGCCGGTCAAGAATGACCTGCTCACGAGGTCAGTCAGTGGCCAAGAGACCTAACCTGCGACGGACCCTGGGATCTGAGAGCCAAACCCAGGACTCCCTGGGACCACAGCAGGCTTCGCACCGTGAACTTTTGGCAGCTGTAAATGTTAATCAAAAGACCCTGACGGCCTGCTGTATGAATATCATAAGGAGTAAACAAAGACAAGTATTTACCTAGTGACATCACATGATCAAAACCAACACGCGGCAGACTTTTAAATACCGTTAAATGCTCTTTCTAGGGGGATAAATAATATCGATGAATTTGATCATCGCCAACTTAGAGACAGGTTAGCCCAATGAATAACTAATAGATATGTCTCATGAGACATAAAAGAAACGTTTTTGTTTCCTCCCCCATCCTCTCCTCCGAAACAAACAAAAAGTAGTTATCAAGCTCCTTCTAATCCTTCTCCATGAACCTGTTTTTGTCCTTGTGACTCCCACTGTCCTCTCCCTCATTCAGACTCTATCGTTCTCTGTCTGGACTTTCTTAGGAGTCCACTAATGCGTCTTCCCATCTCCGGCCTCCAGGGGACGCACTCTCAGAAGCCACTCTGCACACTGGAGGTGGCGGTTTCCAAGCACTGCGCAGGTCACCCGGTCCCTCCCACACTAAAACCAAATCAAATCAAACCCAAACGAGCAGACCTGCAGCCAGCATTCCCTTACCAAAACCCACGACGCACGTCCTATGCTGGAATTCTCGTCCTTGTAATCTAATCTCTACCTTTCCGGGCAAACCTTTTTTTCTCTACTTAAAGTCCTTTTATCGAATCAGGCTGGACCACTCACCACACTCAGAGTGCACCACGCACGCTCAGATAACGCATCTCACCTTGGCTCCGTCCTCACACCCCGCAGCCTCTCCGTCTTCGACGTCCCTTATTCTGACACACCTTCCAGACGGCTCAAGGGTCGCCTCTGTCAGGAGTCACCGTTCTCTGCCCAGCTGTCTTTCTTTAAACGTGGTGTGCATCTACCTATTTCCATCTTGCAGTCCGCTTTTTATTATTATTTGGAAGGGATTTAATAGTTTTACAACACTAAAGAGCTCTAAGAAAAGTCACCAGTTCCACTGCACGTGACTCAATATTCCTGCATCCTGGAACAACTCTCAAAACATAACAGAGACTCAGTAAATCCTTAATAATGTTTTTCCAGTTTTAGATGCTCAGTCAGAATTTTATTTTTCTTGTTAAAAATGTTTATTTATTTACTTCTTAATGGAGGTACTGGGGACTGAACCCAGGACCTTGTGCATGCTAGGCACACATGCTACCAACTGACCTATTACCCTGCCCCCTAAATTTTCTTTTTAAAGAAATAAAATTTCCCTCACACTTGCCAGTGAGTAGCCCTTCAGCAAGCCTTTTCTGTTACAGTAATAACTTCATGTACATTTAAAACATTATCCTCATGGTTATTATCATTTTCTTTTTCTGTTGAAAAAAAACAGATTCACTGACTTACCCAGCCAGTGGAGTAGCGTCAGTCCTGCCAAACTGAACTGGTATGATTCAGTTTACCTTTACCGCGCAAGAATCAGCCTCCAATTTCTCTGTAGCTGTTATGGAAGAAAATGATACACTCTAATGAAAATAGATAAATAAAATGTTTTGAAGATGGTTTAGAGCATTCTAACTTATTTTTGCTACAGATATTATGTTTCTGTTACGCTAAAAACTGAAAATCCTGACAATCTCTAAAGGAAATGATGAGAAGCGTGAAAGCCAAGAGTCCTGGCGTCACACCTTGTAATCTGCGTGCTGTTCTCGGCTTACAGGGCGTGGTGTGGCATCTGTGGCCAGCGATGAACGTCCACGGAGTGGCAGATGGGACCAGGGGCTGCTGAGAAACTCAGGGCCAAGAGAGGGAGGTGGCCCAACCCATTCTCACTTGTTTGGGTAAACTTTGTACTGCTAGGATAAACTAACAGCCAGAATGTGACGGAAAGCACAGAATTTGCAGTCATCTGGATGCTTCGGGACGTGCCTGCCTGTCTGCAAAGGGCTGGGCTTCTCTGTTTTACCATAATCTTCAGATCCATGAGTATAATCTCACATTCATCAGGTACGAAATAATCCATGCCTCACAAGGAACTTTCCTGTCAATTCTGTGGTGACTTCAGACAAATGTCTTCAGGGTCTAAACAAAGCCCATCATTATTTTTCAACATCTGTCTTATCAAGGAGATCTGTTTGTTCTTTTTCCCCAAATTAAATTTCATATGAAAACCAAATATTAAATCCCATCAGCATCACGACTTCTCAGGGAGAAGCAGGCATGGGGCAGGGAGTGGTGGGACCTGAGAGCGAGTCACGCTCATTTCTAGCACCCCCACCCCTGGGAGCCCTGAACCACCTACGGCTCCAGGAAACGCAGCCTCAGAAGTGATAAACCACCTAAATGGTTTTTGTTTTTTCTTACCCTTTAAACATACAGACGTGTCAAACTACATGTGATTTGCTAGTCAATAGTCTTTGGTTTAGTGAGAATCATTTGGTGGATGTATTTACTCTGCAGGGAAAATTTAATCAGGGGCCACACTAATCATCACAATGTGTTAGGGACCGCTCACAAGAACTCCTTGAATGATTGTCTAGAATGTTAAATATGTCATGTTTCCTTCCCTTACCACTGCCTTTGGCAGCTGAATATGGATTTTATATAACAATATGAATTGATAAAAATAATCAGTGTGGCTGTTTATAAACTGACTCATTTAAAAAAACTGAATCATTATGCCATGTGTCTCATAAAAGTTCTACAGATATGAAAATGTATGTGCCCGAGTCACGTATACAATAACATTACAGGGGGAAAAAGCTAATAATACAAAAGATAAACTTAACTGACTTCAAGTAACCGTTGGAAGACAAAGGAATCTATGAGAATACTCCATTTACAAAGATGTTCCAATGGATAAAGTTGGTGCTGCTAAGAATTTTGGGAGAAACAATAGAATTAATCAAGTCGAAGAAAATGGCTGAGATACTAACACTGGACTTAACGCTCCCTTAGCCTGAGGCAATGAATGGGTCACGTTGTAGCATCGTTTGTGCCACTGCTGTCAGTCAGTAGCCAAGAGGAACAGAGCCTCCAGCAGATGTAAAGATCAATGCAAGTCTCTGAAACGTTCTTCGTCATCATGTGACACATACCCTGCTTCTATAATCGCCCACATGAACAGCAAAGACGGGTGGTCACCACCATACTATCTCCAAGGTCCAAACTGGAACTGACATACATCATGCTGGTGTGAGGGACAGCATGATCCTGAAATGCAGCAGAGTGTCTGGATGAAACAGCTCCCCCTACCTAAGCGTTGTTCCAGATGCTACGTCTCACCTCTGCTTTGATCCAAAATCTCTCGGCTCACTTGGAAAATGTGTTTTGACCATCTTAGCTCCATTCATTTCCTTGGTCAAGTTAGAAGCGGCAAACAACGTGGACGCTGGGCACAGGTATGGAAGGACCCTGCAATCCCCCTTAAATTCAAGTGAGGTGTGGCCGAACATGCCAGACGAGGCACACACTTTCATCCTCTTTCTGAAGCCCCATCAGAATGACCATAAGGCAATTTTCTGCCACAGGCATCAGCCCTAAGGACAGAGACAACCAGGAGGACACAGCGGCAGCGGTATTCCCAAAGTACTGGGGGCAAGTGTGCCAACTCGTCCAGCAGGTCCGAGGAAGCTGAATTCCAAGCCCACGAGAGGTCCGGCTCAGAACAGCCCAAGTCAAGCTGCAAAGCCCTCAGTGACACAGGTACCGGAGGCATCAGCTTCTTTTGGAGGAACAGGACGAGAACGGTGAGGTTAAAAGCAAGATGATGGCTTGAAACTCCACTGAAAAAGCAGTTAAAGCCTTAGATCTTTTCTCCTAAGCCAAGCTGCAGGCAACCAGAAGTTTATTTTCAGAAAAAAAAAGTAAAAGACGAGTCTTAGGCCAGACATGGCTAATCGAGAACAGAGCTACCACACGGACCCCCTGGGCAGCGGAAGGCACACTGACGGTCAGTGCTGGCTTCTGCGGCTACTGCCGCCCCTGCTGTCGGACCTGCAAGGTCTGCAGTCTCGTCCTCGAGACTGAAGCCAAGAGAGGCTTCACTGTTGAAAAAAAAATAATCAGATTCGACTGTCTGTTCCCTTAACACCCCACTCCCGCCAACAAAGGCTCCCTTCTCCTCCCCCGTGGGGAGTTCTGGTGGCTGTCCCACAAGGCTGCTGTTGTCCGCTGTCTGTCTGGGACTCTGACAGGGCTCCGGTACGACCTACAGATGCTTGCAACAAGGAAGGTTTGTTGGGAGTCCACCAGCTAACGAACCCTGAGAAATCAGAAGGAACATTCAAGAAAAGATGAATGTATGTCATGGTAAAAGGCTTTAAATGGGGAAAAAAGAGTATCAAAACTCCAGTGTTAGGTCCACACACACTAAAATACAAAACACGCAGTAATGAAAAGAATCCAAGACTGGGAATAAAGAAACCAGAAGCCCTGAATTCCGGTTCCAGTTCTGTCTGTGTTCCCTTGAACACGTCCTTAAACATCTGATTTTCTGCAGATCTTGTTGCCCAATTTCATCTAAATGGCCTGAAGTCAGAAAACAGGGGCTTTCGGAAGATGGATGGTAATCCTCAAGAATCCTAGGAAAACTAAAAAAAGAAGAAAAAGTAAGAAGAATGTGGTTTTACAGGTTTTAAAAACAGTGGGAAAAAAAACTAATAGAAGAGGGAAAGGAGCAAACAGAAAAGATAACCAGCATAAAATTAGGCCAATGGTGAGAAAAGACGCAGTATTTGTAATAAGATAAAGTTCAGAGAATTTTTTTATTTGTCAATGTCTCAAGGATACAGAGAGAAAAAAAAAACCTTTCCCAAAGGATCTGTGTGTCTATTTTGCAGGGATGAAAAGTGTGAAATCAGCCACCAGACGGCAGGACACTTAAGTGATTCCTCCTCACCCCCAAGTATGCAGACTGAATAATAAAAAGGCCAGCGCTGTCTTCTTCTTTTCGTCGAGATGAAATCCACACGGTATGCCAGTGCTGGGTTCTTGGGGCACTTTAGGGGGAAGAGAGGAAGGGAACGCAGATGCCTGTGAAAGTCTGCCCTGGTTCCAGGGCAGGGGGTGGCAGAGGGGGATGGCAGGGGTGAGTACAAATAATAATAAATAGCACTTTGAAGACGTTATTGGGAAAACCAAGGAGAAGGAAAGTGATGGTTCCTGTCTCTGAATCTAATGATGTTGACTAAGTTGGCTGATGCCGCCAAGGCTGGTCTAGTCCAAGGCTGGCACAGGGCTGGAGACATGAGAATCCCCTGGGAAACTTGCTAAAAATACAGATTCTCAAGTCCCATCCTTGGAGATTCTGTTGTTTTAGAACTGGCAGGGCCCTAGAATATGTGTTTTTCAAAGTCTCCCTGTGTGGTTCTGACAGGCAGATAGATCTAAGAATCACTAGGGCAGTCAGGCAGAATGATGCTTCCCGGTGGATACAGTGTCCTAGGATGGTCCCCCAAGGACCCAGAGCCAGAGCTCAATTCAGCATGTGAACTGGCAGAGGCGAAACTCGCAGCTGACGCAGTACATCTGTCAGCGGCAGCCCTGCCCGCAGACTTCATAGAAACTGAAGCCAGCAATTAAGCCCTTGTTAAGAAACAGGATTTTGAATAATCCATGAGGCTGGATATTTTACTTCTGGCATTTACGGAGAGCAGAGTCCGGCCAAGGATGATAAACGGTCTTTTTACAAATGAGGGAGCGGATGTGTAGCAAGAGGTGTATTTCAGGGAGGTGCGCTTTGAAAAAAAACAAAAACAGCTACCCTTCAATTAATCGCTCACAACTGAGAGGCTGGCTCAGCTCTGCCTGTCTGTTTCTAAAGAAGTCAACATTAGCCACCCAGCTTCACAAGTCTCCTCTGAGATCCTCAACGTCCAGGCTGAGTAACAGACAGCTCAGTAAGGCTGCCCAGGAGAGATTTCACTCGCTGCCTTCTTACAAGAGTATTTATCCCCCTTCACAAAAAGAAACCCATTTAAAACCCAATCTGTATTAAATCAACTCTCGGTTTAATCCACTAACTTCCTGCATCAGGGGCTCCCTAACTTGCCTGCTCACAGAAACCGCTTGGGGACACTTGCTAAACGTAGAGATTGTCAACGCGCTCTGGGCTGGCCCTCTCGAGACAGAACATCTCATTTTCAGCAGCTGAATTATGACGCTTCTCTTCCAGTGACTTATGTCTTCTGCACGTACACAAGCTCTTTTGAGCCTTTGGGGCAGTGATGAGTTAAGTCATTTCCAGAGCTCCCAGTCCAGCCTGCAGTTCTGCAGAACTAAAAGTGCCTCAGCCCCTCCCAGACATCCCCCAAGAACTCACGCCCAAACCAGTCACCCTGCAGGACGCACTTCAAGTGGCAGAATTAAGGGCGAGCTGCTGGGTGGAGCTCCTTGAACTGAAAAGCAAGCAGCACACTTCATACCATGTCTTTGCTGATCGTTACGAAGATCTTGTGAGCCTTCTAGAAAGAAATGACGGGGGCCTTAACTATAGCCTTAACCACAGGGAAATGTCTGGGCACTTCCAGGGGGGTCATGAAGAAGCCAAGAATACTTAACCTCAGCTAATTGACTTACGGTTTTATCTAGGTGGAGGAGCAAAACAAACAAACAAACAAGAAAAACAGGTGAATCATTTTGTTCCAAAGCTTGGGATTCAAGACTCAGAATATATGCGTGATGTTGGCGACGCCACAGCTGCTTCTCCCTCACTGCCCCCTCCTTCCTCCTCCTCCTCTTCCTCTTCTCCTTCTGATGATCGTAATTATCAGAAGAGGTGGATGAGAGGGAACTCACTTATTCCTTCCAAAAACACTTATTTGCGATTCCAGGCTAGATTCGCTAGGTCCTGGGGGAGCTGTGAGTGAGACAGCACCCCTCTCCTGGGAGCTGAAACGCCAGCGGACGTGCCGGCTCTCACCGCACACACACAGAGACGCTGTCACTTCAGAGGCATGGCAGGTGCTGTCACAGAAGTTAACACATTGGGGTGATTCAGGACGACACAATGGAAGTGGAACTGGAAAGAAGAGCCATCCACACCAAGTTTTGAGAAAGAACATTCCAGTCAGAGGGAGGGCAAGTGTGACGTCGCCGAAGCAGCAAAGAGCGTGGTGTGTCTGAAGCACAGGATGGCGCCACCACCAGCGAAACGCTTAGCTCCTGGAGTGCAACACTAGCCTAACTGAATCAAGAGGAAGTCCTCAGGGATGGGCTCAAGGCAGCAGCAGACCCTTGCGAGTTCATCTCCGGAGGGCTTCCCACGTCCCTTGAAACACAAAGGAGAGGCTCATCCAGCCTCGTGGGTCTGGTGGCAGGGGACAGCCCGCGGCTCTCCCTGACAGCTCTGTGAGGTCTTCCCTGCCACACCAGGAAGGCTCTCCCCCCAGATCAGCTGATGGATTGCGCTGCCCAGGCTGTCCTGACAGGGATGGCCGAATCTGACAGCTTGGCCATCAACTCTGTCAGCAATCTCTGCCCACTGACTGAGCCAGAGACAGCCCCTTCCTGCCTCATAACATCCCTGGTTCCTCCTCATCATATTGACTGACCTTGTACGATTCAGAACCACTTTCAAGGACTTGGTGAAGCGGTGCGTTTGATAAGGAGGGAAGCCAGTGAGAATTCTAACGGTGGGACTTCATTCTGCTGTTAAAGCAGATTTTTGTTTTCATCTCCTGTTTCATGTCAGATTTTTTTTTCTGTTTGTCACCAGGAAGAGTTCCTTACAGAAACCCACCATAGAAAGGTGACTGACAGCGGCCCAGGAGGCTGCTACGGGAGGTAACCAGCTCCTGCCCAGACATTACGAGCGGTGCCACTCTGAACACGCCCTCAGACACCACGTGCTCTTTCTTTATTCTCCCAGGCTGGTGGCAACCAGGAACCTCCTGTCCCAGCCCCTCAAGTAACCCCATGTCCACCCCCGCCCCCCGTCACTCCCAGGCCTGTGCTCCAGGTCTGGCCAGCCCATTCTCCAGCTCCATCATCACATCTATTGCAATGCCCTCTTTAATTTCTTTGAAGAGAATCTGCAACCCGCATCCCATAACTGCAAACCTGCAGTCCCTGTAGCTCTGATCTAGGATGCATTGCTTTTGCCAACTGTGTTTCACTTTGTTTTCAGTGATTCTGGAAGTTACGTTCTGCTTCTTGGAACTTCATCTGGGGAAATCCTTTGAGGCTTCTGTTTCGAGTGTGCTCTTCTAGAGAGGACTGGTACTTGCTTCTGCCCGGTACCTGGCAACCCACCACCTAGAATGCCTTAAAAGGAAATTTTGAATAAAACTGTATAGTCTGGGCTGCCCCAGACTACAGACTCTGGTCCCCAGACCGAGTGAGTTTGAAATCATGGTTAGAAATTCTTGACGACAGAGGAGGGGTTCTTTTTACCTGCTTTTTCAAAAGCAAGACGGCAAGCATGTCTACCACTTCCCTCTGTATAAATGCTTTGTTGTCTCAGCCCCTGCCCCGGTGCTGTCGCCGTCTGAGACCCCAGGCTTTATGCGAAGATCTGCCGTCTGACCTGCCACCCGCTGGGTCACGGGCTTCGCCTCCTGGTCTTCACACGTTGCCCCACCGGAACCCAAGTCTAGGCCGGGGGGATCTGCAGGCTTGCCTCTGGTTTACCGTTTTCTTGGCCTGGCTCCCTCTGACTGCCTCCACGAGAGGGGCACCGATCGCTCAGAACTGCTTCTCCTGCACAGAGGAGTCAGCGGTGAGCGCCGAGCCGTCCTGACCTCCACGGCACAGACTTCCTTCCTTCCTTCCTTCTAGAACTAGGACTGGCAGCCTCATTTTGATGGGAAGGCTGTCTGTTTTCAACTTTGCTGAACTATCCACGGTGGGGAATGAAGGAGGGTTTGACGTTGGAAGTACTTTTCCTGGCCAAGGAGATGGTGTGTGAGATGGAACTGAGAACTGACCTCGATGAGCTAAGTGAAACGAACCTGAGTAGACCACCTGTCCTGGGGTCCCGTGAGTCATTTAACTGTACGTCGTGAGCTGATGACAGCTGTGTGTGGCAGGCTGTACTTTCCAAAGGGCCTGAGTCCCCCACCGGGATGACTGTCCCATACTTTGGGTCCTTTAAGAGCAAAGAGACCCGCCATGTCCCCACAGGGACGAGATGTTACCGACACCCGTGCTCCCCAGCTACAGTGGACCTGTGCCCAGGCCACCCCCAGGCCACCCACCACCAGCCAGTCTGGATCTCCTCCTGAAGCCTCTCAGAACATCCTCGTGCTCTGTAGGATGCTTAACTCATGCACAGTATCTCTTACAGTCTCACCTGCATCATTCCCTTCCAAGGAGTATGTCCCACCAGCATAGCCAGACATCTCCCACCACCTGCGCCTGAGTGAGAATCACCCAGCAAGTCCCTCCCCCCACTGCAACAAAGGCGTCCAGTGACAACAGAAGAAGAAGGAAGGAAGGAACAATTTAAGATGTGCCAGACCCTGTAAGAGTGTCAGGAGACCTTGAGGAGTCACACTGAAAACTGCCTGGAAACGCAGACAAATGGCATTGCCAAAGCCGTCATTCCAGGATGGAAGCCTCGCACACGAGCCCAGTGACTTCCCATCCCAACCGTATTCTGTTTGAAGAGTCGCTTCAAAGCGCAGTTTTAGAGCTCAGAGAAAGGGCTGGTAAGCTAAGTGCACTCTTTCAATATCTGAGCAAGAACTGCCAGCTGAAAAGGAATTTAAAACCTGGCTCTTTGTAGAAGCCAAGATTTTACATGCAAAGCACACCTGCACAGAGGAATTTAAAGCTCAGAACGAACAGAGATGTAGGCACTGAATATATCTGAAGGCAGAGAGAAGGAAAGGGGGAGGAGAAACGTTTCAGATAAGGAAAAGGCAAGGAAAACCTCACTACAGGTGCCAAACGTGGGACAGGAGGAATCTTTCCCTTGAGCGAAGCTCCAATCCCATTAAGGTAACTCTCAACTTCCCCTGAAACTGGAGGGCTGTTATGAGGAGATATGGACAACATTAGGTCATATATGGCCCACAAACATTTTTAAACTTCACTTTCTACTCTATTTTAAGCCAAAGCTCTCAGCAGAGAAACTTACAATTGGCCAAAGGGGCCTGTGTGAATGTCCGTGATCACAGGAAGGAGAGAAATGAGAAGGTCTAGCTCATGATGGAAACAGATTTTCTGTCCGATCAGCAGTTAGCCTTGTTCTTAGGTGGTAACAACCACTCAGCCTTTCTCCCACTTCCCACTGGGGAGAAACCTGACATTCTAACAACTTCTCTGACAAAGTTATCTTTCTGAGGACACTCCCTCCAGAAGCTTTTCATGCCTTCTCTGGGGTCTGGGTTAAATCCAACTGTTGAACTTGTCCGCTCATTGTTCTGAGCCCCTCTCAGCACAACACACAGTCAACTGACAGAAAGCCTGAGAAATGAAAATCAAATGCATACAGAAAAGCAATAAAGTACAGAAAAAGACACCTAAGATCATGTTAAATAGACCCTCAGAGGCATTTAAATTTTCTTTACTTACAAAATGTTCACTGCACAAAATTTTCAGGGAGCCCCGTAAGCATGAAAACTGTAAAGCTGTGCCCCCCCTGCTTTCCCACTCTGTTCCTCAGTCATGCTTTGGATCTAAATCACACCCCTCCACTGCCAGCACCAGAAGTCTTGTCTGCTTATCTTTAACACTTTTCTGTAAAAAAAAATGCTCTCAAAAATGAATTGCTTCTAAGTGAATTATCGCTTATCTGTATAATAAAATGCCACGTAGCCAGCCAACATAAGGTTTGAGAATGTTTATTGATCTGGTAACATACTCACAACATATGAAGTAAAGAAAATAGAGGACAAATCATCACTTATAATGAATCCATTTTTCTAAAACTCAGGGCATAAGCAATGTGTGCCTGTGTGTGTACAAATGCACCACTGATGTAGGTTTAAAAGCACTGCAAAGACATGTACAAAATTATCAGCAAGGATTACCTTTAAGGGATGAGATTACAAATAATTCCTTTCTTCAATCTTTGTTTTGTATTCTTTACAATGAACATATATTTCTTTTGTGCCAATTAAAAAAAAAACAACAGCGGAAAGCCCACTGTTTTCAGAGCACCCCAGACCATGGGTGTCACCCCTACATGTTCCTCACGGAGTGCTGTACGCTGGAGCCTCGGCCAGGTAGGGGCCCAGATCCAGGTGGAAACGAGCTTTTCCGATCTCATTTCAGACCTCAACCCCTCACAAGCAGGATCCATCAGGAACCTCCTTGATGTTAAATTCCACTCTAGAGCAAGAGCTGTGACAATGGCCCTTCAGGCACTTGTAAGATGTACACATGTTGCCACAGCTATTTGTCCTCATGTGCTTTTAACACGTGCAAACCATCACACGTGGTTTACAAACTGTCCCCAGGGATTCACTTAGGTGTGTCCAGAGACTTGGGGAAAAATGTTAGATTCAAATAATTTTGTAAAAATATATAACGTTAATTATTCATAAAAATACGATTGAGAAATAACCTGCCTCTTATTAACACAGCTGAGACCAGAGAGGCACGACTTGACGCCACCCGATTCTCTTCACTCCACGCTGCCTGCCTCCCAGGTTTTATAATCCCCATTCCACGTACCACCCTCGGAGAGAACTCGTGCTCAAGCTGACTGATTGACTGTCTGTCTCCCCCAGCAGGACTGTAAGCTCCAGGAGAGCAGAGACCTGTGTCCATTTTTTCCCTTCTGTATCCCCAGAATCCCAGGACAGCATCTGGTACAAAGCAGCCAGACTTACAACACATATCCGTTAAATGAATACCACATTGTAAATTCAAATCTATCACGAAATTCTTATCAATAAAATACCATGTTTGATTATTTTCTATCATGGGGTCATTTTTAAGGGTTTTTTTTGATGAAAAAATATTTTTACTGCCATAGGGGAAAAAAATCTGTATAAAATGATAAGTTCTGGACACAAGTTGATGTGTTCGTTATAATTTGGAACTATTTGTAGTGCTCAGCATAACACTCCGACAACCACCCTGATGACGCAAACCCAAAGGCCACACACTCTTTAGAAAAAGAGTCCCTGCTCCTCCCACTAGGCTGCACACATATATATAATAATTATGCTCTGTTTTAAGAGGAGTTATTTTTACGAATCTCCTCTGGGTTATACTGTAAACTTGATTAAAAAAATAAGGCCACCGAGGGCTTTCCTAAAACCGTTCCAGCCGTCTTTCCTAGCACTGACACTTTCTGCGATCATACATTTTGCCACGTGCTTCTGTTCACTCTGCCCTTTTTTCTCAAGCCACAATTTCCTTTGAGTGCACAATTTTGTGACATCTTCAAATCACCCACACATTCATTAAACTGAGTATACCTCTTTGGAAATACGTAACAGACAACTGATAACTTGTTGAGCTCAGCGCATCCACGTGTCCAAGCCATGGCGCATGCCCCACGCAGCTGACTTTTTCCTGATCAGTGAGTGCACAGCTCTTTTCCCCAACACCCTCCTCCCTCCATTCCACAGCACTTGGCACATATGTGGACGATTTCAGAACAGCATCACCTCCAAGTGAGCATTACAAGCTGGATCTTCATTAGGAACTGATCAGATTTTTAGAATCCAAAAGTGTCGATAATGCCAATTTTTAAATGTTTTTCTCTCAATGTAATCACTTCTTTAGCCTAACGATACTGCCTATCACATTAGGAGGAAAATCTGCAGAGTGATAATTTAATAACGCCTTTATTCCCGGAGCTCACAAAATTAAGAAAGAAGTATCTTACAGCAGCCTAGTCACTGCTGACTAATTTACTGTTAACGACAGCAGACTTTTTAACCAAGGCACAAGTGTGTAGTGGCTTTTTAATTAATGTATGCTATATCAAAATATATATAAATTGGTACTGTGACAGCAGAAATGAGAGCACTAGACAGAAATTATGGAGCTGGTTCAGCTGCATCCAATCCTACCTTGAAATCACCAAGGAAGTGTGAAGTCCAAGTAAATTTTATACACTTTATATAAAAATCAATAGGAGGTGTTTTATTTCAGACTTTGATGCTGGTGGTTCAAAGTGAGATGAATTTGCACACTTTAAAAGTTCAAGCATTCTACCCACCTATGTGTTATCTGTAACCATATCAAAAGTAGAAACCAAGTTTTCAATAAAAATATAAAACATCCCTGCGTCACAAGCCTGCAAACAGAAAGACGAGCACCTGGAGTCAATAAAACAGAAAAATCCATCAGCTCTGCTGATCTGAATGGGTTTATATCAAAAGGAAAAAAAAAAAAAACCAAAAAACTTCTGCTTGGTAGGATTCTAGACAACAAACTGAAAATTACGTACCACACCTCCATCAATTCTCCTTTAATCACATTCTGTGATTAAAAGGACACAGGAACGCACTTCTTTTTCTGATTTATTTATATCGAGATCTTAACCATCACTCTGATCTCTGTCATTTCCATTTCCTCCTCTGGCAGCAATCCTTCACTGCCAGGAAGTGCCAGCACGCCTTCATAGAAAGCCAGATTCCATGTACAGACCGCCAGCCTGCTGCCACTCCGTTTAAAACAATGAGCAAACAGAATCCCAGGTTCTATAAGCATCTCTCTCCTGCTCAATCTGTCATTCCAAAGAGTCACACAGGGTCGGAGACAGCGGTGGTCAACGTTTTTCTAGCTTTACCGGGCATAGTACCAAAGTCACAGAAAGTGCTGGCCATCCAGGGGCTACACGTGAGTCCTCATGGGCAGCTGGGCGCCACGGGAGACATCCACACCTTAGTCGTGGTGTGCTGAAAACGTGCCCATCTTCCACAATCAAAGAATCTGAAGATGTGCGGAGAGGAAACAGATTTGGGCTCTTAGTAGGGCGCTCTGTATCTTTTCCTTTCCTAGGTCAAAGGTCTGGCCGGAGCAGCGCTGTGCCCATCAGTGCTGCCCCGTGGCTTGACCCGTGGGGGCTTCACGTGGGCTAGGGATGGGAAGAGGTGAGAGGAATCGGGCTGGTGGGAGGGGCGTGGGCTGGCTGCTCTGTCCCAGCGATGCCTCAGGCTGTTCTAACAGGACCCTGCCTGGGGTTCCAAAGCTGGGAGCAGAGTCTCAGTATCCCCATTCCCTGCCTGACAACGTCACAGCGCATTCCTTCAACACGCAATGTCAAGGCCCCACTACACGTTCCCAGCTTGGGCAGAATTCTCTCAAACCCAGGAGCGCAGGAGGAGAGGAACACCAGATCATTCATGGCTGTAAGGCCTGGAGGTCACCACCACCACCTCTGCTGAATGCATGTAGCCAGTCAGCACAAACATAATTCAGTGCCTGGCGAAACAAAGAACAGGGACTCCATCTCCCGCCTGTGAGTTTGCAGGTGCACGAGAAGCACCGCGTTTCACACCTGGGGGAGGAACAGGGGCTGTGCGAGCCGCTGTATCACGAGATACCACTGCCACCCGTGTGGACACTCATTCCCACGAGAGCTTGTAAACGCACAGCGAATCAGTGAAGCTCTCCAAGCTTCACTGCAGTGAGACGTCTCCACCGCAACCACTTCTGCGCAAACACTGAAACCGACTCCGCTCGCTGACGCCTCCGAGGGACGAAGACCAGCGCCTGCGGCCGCGCTCGGCTCTGCCAGCGCCCGGCCTTGAGGACCCCGGGCTCCTCGGTCGCTCCCATCAGCCGCCCGACCTTCACCCGCCGGGATCCTCCCTAAACCAGAGGCAGCCGCTAAGGCGACTCAGAAACCACCGCAGCGAGAAGCCACGGCCCTCCCGCGAGACGCGTTCGGCCCGGGCGCCGCCAAACCACCGCGCTTCCGAGCCGAGCCGGGCCAGCCGGGCCGCGGCGCCCGCTGGGGGCGTCCCCGGCGACGCCCGCACTTACGTTGTTCATGTACTCGCTGAGCAGGTCCTGCAGCGCCTGGCGCACCGCGTTGCACTCGGCCACGATGCGCTCGCGCCGGTCGTCGCGCGTGCACGACGAGTCGGCCATGAGCGCCGCGCCGCTGATGATGCTCTCCAGCCGCTCCTCCAGCGACGGCCGGAAGCGGGCCTCGCTGAACGTCAGGGGGTCCAGGATGATCTTGTTCTGCAGGCAGGGCAGGCGGGGGAAAAAAAAAGAAGTAAAGAAATAAATAAAGCCAGCGAGGAGACGGGCCTCTGCGCCCTGCTCTCTGACCCAGCAGTCTCCGAGGCCGGGGCAGGAAAGCGGCCTTGGCGGCCTTGGCAGCCTCGGCGCTCTCTGCCTCGCCCGCATTCCGTCCTGAAATCTAATCTTCCAGGAGAAAACGCCACATTTTGTTTCAAGCATGCGTTCTTGGCAACGGCTATTTCAACAGAAGGGTTTTCAAATGAGATTGTGACACTGGCTTGACTTTTTTTTTTTTTTTTTAACGGTAGCCTTCAAAGAGAGCACGTTTCAGAGGCGCACTCTGGGGGGCTCTGGGTAGATTTTAGAGCCTCCGGACTGGAGCATGATGTGTGACCAATAATCTGCTTAAGGAGGCGTTAGCGGTAAGCAGTGTACACACTGCCTCCTCCCCGCCAGAAGCAGGGAGTCTCACGCCAGGACGCCTTCTGAAACGTGAGCAAACAGCACCCAACAGGCACACGCAGCACAGGTCACTTCCCACTAGGAGGAGTCTGTTTTGTACAAAAAGCTAGTGTTCTAGAAGGCTCACAACGTGTGCACGATTTGTCGCAGGTAGCTGGCAGTCTCCTGATAAAGGCACTAACGTGTTTCGAAGGAGGAGAAGACGGAGATGTTTCCTAGAAGGAAGGGGTCACAAGGAATTTAAGCTGAGTTTGGCCACTGCTAAGTCTGAGGACCCTGTAAACCTGCAGGTGGAGGTGCCTAGAGGTGGACAGGCATGTGCATCCGGAATTCAAGGGATGCGTCAGCCTACGTGGGCACACGGAATCATCAGGGCTACGCCGACACCAGGTCATGAACGGCAGACTGGCAAAGTGAGCAGAGTAAGAGCAAACCAGAGAAGGCCAAGTGAATCCCAATTTCCAAGGGTCTACAGGAAGATGAGAGTCAAAAAAGAAGATGGAAAATGCAGTCAGAGGGCAAGGAGCAGAACCTGGAGAATAGGATTTCCAGCAAGCCAAGGGGGCAGAGAGACTGACAGAGGGTGTAGTCACTACCCTGCAGGACGTGGACAGGCAACCCTGACTCTGCCAACCGCTGGTTTCCACTGGGGACCCTTTTCTGGAAGATCATTCCAACAACGTTAACCAAAGTGGAATGACCTGCTGCAGAAATGGTACGCTCATCTTCACCGGAGGTGAACACTCAGAGGTCCAAGGACCAGCGTGGTGGCGATGGAGCAAACGGCCTTCCAACCCCAGGATCCTTCGGTGGGAATGCCATTCCATTCCTCTTTCCTTTGAAGTTCATATTAAAACTGTATATATATATATATATATATATATATATATATATATATATATATATATATATATATATATCTCACTAGAAAACACACTTTACCAGATCTATAAATATGGTAAGACAGGCAAATGAGAGTAGGTGATTATACCACTGCCCCACCTGCCACCCGCTGAGTACCTACTATGTGCCTGCTACAATGCTTAGGGCCAAAAAGACAGTGAGGAGTGTAAAGGACATGTGTGTGAATTTTCTTTTCTAACAGGATAAAAAAATAACTTAGTTATGGCAAATTAAGTCTGAGTCTGTGCTCTGGGAAAGTTCGCTCTTAAACAAAGCATCCAAAGATACGTACTGAAAGTTGTGCTCCAAAATCAGTGGCTGCGATTCTCTGATTCCCGCTCAAATGCACATCTCCACAGAACAGAGATCGTTCCAGCAAAAAAAAAAAAAAAAAAAAAAAAAAAAATGGGGTCCTGAGAAATGAGTGAAGCAGGTGGTGTCTCAGAAAGAAGCACCCACTCAGCACCCACTCGGCGCAGACCAGGTCTGTGGTCCCCCGGAACTGTGAATTTTCTAGGAAATTACTCATTGAAAAATGCTCTCTCTTCAGTTTAGAGGGTAAATGCATGAGATTGTGCAACAAGAAGAGAAGTTATTCTGTGGCAGCTTTCGGCAGAAAGTCCACCTTCACATTGGCACTTTCTTAGATCTTAGGGAAAGGACAATTTTTACTGAACTCAGAATAGTGTTACTCAGATCCTGTCCCTTGTGCCCTAGGAACCCTCCAAATGGTGTCCAAAAATTACACAGAGGATGGCTTTGCTGGGTTTATCATACAGCTGAGATTCCTGAAGGAAAACTGAAATGGGGGGCCGTGGGTGCCCTGCCCCACCTGCCACCGGTACCAGAGCTGTGTCGCTGTGTCTTCAATGACTCTTCCTCCCACTGGGGCCCATCTGAAGTCTCTCTTTCTTGCTCACTCTTTCCTTCTACTGCTCTTCAGTTGATGCATTTCCAATAATCTTTTTACCATGTAACATGCATTAAGTACTGATACTGTAATTAAAGCAACACTGGATCAAAATCTAATTAGACTATTTTCCTTTACAAAGATTACTGATTTTCAAAGAACTCTTTTACAGAAACCCATATGAACATAAAACAGTGAAAAGTGTTTGCTTTGAAGTTCAGGAGACCTTCAGAGTCATATATGGGCTCAAGGATAGATTTTTATGATACTTTTGGAGTAAAAATATTCAGAAATGCCGACTTGATGGAAATATACTGAGGTGAACTCTGCAATAAGAGTAATTGTGAAACAGTTTCTCTGCCGAACGAGGAAAATGTATTATTGTCATGATAGCATTATGTCTTAAATTATTTTCCATGGAACACTAGTTTTAGAGAGGTAATGTTTTGATGAAGAAATGCCTTTCCCTGGCCAAATATGTTTTGGAAACACTGCATGGCCCAGAGAAAATTAGCACATGAAATGCTTTGGGGAGTTCTGCATTAAAGGAGTCAGTGTATTGCTACATTCCTCAAACCTATCAGCAGAGAGCGGGGTATGGGTTGTTTGTGTGTATATATGTGTGTATTTCCAGAGAACTGAAGAGATCTTAAACAGGCTTTATAAAATCAGAAGAGAAAACGAAAAAAAAAAAAAAAAAAAAGAAGAAGGAAGCCAGGGACTACACTGAAATTTAAAAAAATAATAAATGTTAAATAAATAAATAAATGGCATTGGTGATTCCCTAACTCATACTTTCAGGTCAGCAGTGTCATGATGCTAGAAAAATAAAACAACAAAATTGCAGGAGGCACGAACTAGCAGAACCTGCGGAACACACTCTGGGAAACGGGACACGAGCGAACCTGCAGCGTCGGCGGGACGAGCTTCCTACCTGCCGCGGCCCGGGGCTGTCTCGAAAGTAAAGGCGCTGAAACATGGAGCTTGAAAACCTCTGCATTAAAGTTACACTATTCATCACATTGTTAATGGAATTATTCATTATTTATAGATCACAGGGGAAAAGCTTTAAAAAAAAAAAAAAAAAAAAAAAAACCTCCCTGGGAAAGAATAAATTTACAATACTCTAATCTATACCGTGGCGGAGATGGGGAGCATTGCCATGATGGGTGGGAACAGCCAGCTGGAGAGGCGTCTCCGGGGGCGGGAAGCCACGCAGGCGAGAGACGGGGCGTGAAGGTAAAGGGGCAGCGCGCGCACCCGCGTGCACGTGCATCGGGGCACGTGCGCGTGTGTGTGGATCGGCTGTGTGTGTTCATCCATGAGTAGGTGGGTTCCCGCTGTGTGCACGTGGGCGGAGGAGGGGGGTGGGTGGGTGGTGTGTGTGTATGCGTGTATTTTCAGAGAACTGAAGAGCTCTCAAACAGGTTTAGAAATTCAGAAGGAAAAAAAAAAAAAAAAAAAGAACCAAAGGAAGCCAGGGACTTAGGGACTAGAGCAAAACAGACTAGTCGCTAAAGTAGCAGGAAAACAGCAAACACCTGGAGCTGAACCGTGAGCAAGAAGGACAGAGACTGAAGCCCAAGCGGAGTGGAGGAGGAGTATTGCTTCTGCAGTATTTGGGAGTGACTTAAAAAAAAGAAACAGCTGGGCAGCTTCTCTTTGCTAGCAGCCTTCAGGGTCCTTCCCCATCAGCAAACAGCTCAGCCCCCAGCGCCTGCCCGGGCGTCCGCGCCCTTCCGTGCGGCTGCCCCCTACTGGCCGGCAGGGGCGCGGCAGCAGCCGTCAGCAAAACCCCGCTCCCTGGTAACGCAGGGAGCACCTCGCTTTAACGTGCAAGCCCCAGACGGAAAAAGGCAAGGCCGAGGCTTTCCTGTCTCCCTTTAGGACAGAGGTGTGCCCCTGCAGGAGGGTTTTACGCTCTTAAGTCCACTGAGGTTTTTACATTTTAAATGTCTAAGTCTCTTGTTTGCATTCTTAAAGCTCATCTAATCTTTTTATCCTTTTGATCTTTTGTTCCTCTTACATTGTCATTTTAGTTCATTTTAAAATTGTGGGGCTGTATTTCCTACTTTATCTTCTTCTTCTTTTTAAATAAACCTTATTTTCTTTCTAGCTTATCTATTTTCATTCCCTTTATTTGACTTACATAATATTTTGGCGCCTTGTGATTTTTACTGATTTTATTTTTTTAAACATGTTTACTTTAAAAATTATTGTTTCCATTCCTACAGTTATGGAGCGGCAGTTAGAAAGCATGGCCATAAAGACAGCAGCTGCAGTAACTCACTCCCAAGCAGAGGAGGCTAGGGTCCCCTTCCGCCATCAAGCTGGTGCTGTAACGGCCTCTCTTGTCCCACATAATTGATCTATTTTTCCACCGTTGAACTCTGTAAAAACTTTAACTTGCAAATAATTCTGGGGACCAGAGAGTTCAAAACTGCTTCCCAGAATCATACATTTGCCTACATTCACATACAGTGGTGGGAAGGGCACTGCTTTTAAATGGCACCTGTCATCCTTTCTCTCTAAGGAGTCCTGTGATCTAAAATCGCAGTTCAGTCTAGGGACACTGCGCTACCCTTGCTGTAGGCTCCCACACCGCAGGACGCAGCAGAGAGGCCTCTGCCCCAGCAGGACGCGGAACGCATCGCACATGGTTTGACAGGGTCACGATGCTGCTCGCTCCATCTTACTGAAGAAGAGAACGATGCCAGAGATGTTCCCCGTGGCCACCCGTGGGGTCTAGGAAAGGGGGACACCTGGAATTGAACACAGGACCTTTGACTTGAAGCCCAGCGTTCCCGCCACTGTATCAGACTGCCCATATTCAGCTGAAATGAGTCCAACAAATCATAATTATAAAACTGTATTTCTTATTTTTAAAAAGCATGAAATTCTCCTAAACCATACATAATGGCACATGTATCATCTGTCACTTTTTTTTGGAGGGGGCTAATAATTAGGGTTACTGGGTTTATTTATTTATTTAACAGAGGTACTGGGGATTGAGCCCAGGACCTCATGCATGTTAGGCATGCGCTCCCCCACTGACCAATACCCTCCCCGCCTCCATCTGTCTTCTTTTATGTCATCTGGGTCCACTTCCCCTTCTAATGAATAGCCTGAAGTATAGCCATTCATTCAACAAATGGGTGCCAGTTACTGTGGGTGTCTGAGGGCAGAGCCTGAAGAATCCTTTCTTTCAAGAGGTTCACTGTCTAGTAAAAACAAAAAGATGTACAACCAATTGTAATTTGGGATATACTGACGATGTTAAAAAAAAAATGACTGAGTGATGGGAACGTGCGCTGCTGGGAGGCGGGAGGCAGTCACAGAAGTCTTTCTGGAGGAGGTTACTCCTCGGCTGAGACTTAAAGAGTAAAAAGCAGTGGACCAAGCAAAGTCAGGGGCAGAAGGAGGTGATGCGGACAGAGTAAGAGGTGGGAACAAATGCCTGGAGGTGAAGCAGGGCACAGGATGCAAAGGGAATTACAGGAGGTGCACTGGAATGAACTTACATATAACACAGAAACAGACTCACAGGCATAGAATACAGACTTGTGGTTGCCAGGGGGAGGGGGGTGGGAAGGGATAAACTGGGAATTTGAGATTTGCAGATACTGACTGGTATGTATAAAACAGACAACTCTATACTGTACAGCACAGGGGAATATATTCAGTATCTTACAGACGCTCACAGGGAAAAAGAATATGAAAAGGAATATATGTATGTTCATGTATGACTGAAGCACTGTGCTGCGCACCAGAAATTGACACAGCATTGTGAACTGACTATACCTCAACAAAATTTTTTTTTAAAAAGAATCAGAAAACAAAACACATAGAAAAGCACCAAGATGTCAACTAGGTACAGTAAGAAATGTGCTGAGAAGAGGTGACTAGTTGTCCCGGCACAGGCTCTGAATACAGGGCAGAGCCGGAATGGGCCGCCCGCCTTCTGGCCCCAGACTCTGCGATCGAGCCTCGCCCCTGCACCGTTTCCCTGGGGTATCCTTCTGCACGCACGCCGCCAGTCACCAGGAGGAAACTCACGCAACAGCCACTTCTCCACTTCAGACAGGGAAGTAACAGTAGCACACGATTCTTTCCGCTCGAGGAAGGTACGGAACAGTGGACAGCGATCAGAGACAAAAGCTCTTAAACTGCTACTTCTCCCTGCTTTTCATTTGTGACCAGTTTCAAACGGCTCAGCAGGTATCATAAAATACTTTTTCTACCACGAGCGAAAACACAAGTATTTCTGAGTCTTTCTTGAGCTACAAAGCCACCATCTTAAAGCTGAATTTGTATCTGACTGCACTCAGAGCCGTCACTGAGCAGCACTGGCCTTACCTGGTAAGATCTGGAGTGTAAAATTACATTTAATTACGGTCATGTCAGCAGAAAGGCTTTAGCATGCACAGAACGCTAACAGAGTGGTTTTATACCCAAACAGTAAGTTCCCAAGATTTTTGATGCACAGTGGAGGAAGGTGAAGGTTTTTTTTTCTTCAGTAGTCAAGAAACTGTTTATTAAAGACTAGGAGAAAATCTTATTTATTACCTTAAGATTTTCTAGCTTTCAGTAGTAACTAGACTCTTTAGACAGCTACTGAGTCATCTCAAATGTATGCAAGATTTTCAAAATGCCACAAAAGACAGCAAAGAAAACCATTTGCTAATATAAAGTAGGGACTGATCTGATCCACTGTCTTCCTGAATCTGATCCCATGGAAAAAGCAAATGCCAGGAGTAAGAGCGTGTCCCATAGTTTTCCTTGCTGTCTGCGACAACCCTGGAAGATCAATGCATCCCGGATTTTCACTACCTTCACAGTTCAAGGTATGGAAAGTAATAAACCGCCCTGCTCTACCTGATCAACTCCAGCCCCTCACCGCCTGCTGTCCAACACAACTATCTCAAATCAAACAAGCAGAAGAAGGAATAAATGTCAACATGCCCTTACACAGCCATTCACTTCCATTTTTTAAAGATGTTAAAAAAAATAGTTCCCAAAGAGGAAAGTGACATTACTCAAACTCATTCTTCTACAAGAACAGGGCATTCTGATGTGGGGTAATTACAGCAACGGAAATCAGAAAACCTACAGGACAATGCGTGTTTGGGGGGGGGGGGAACAGTTCGCCTTCAGTGATTCTGAGCTTTTCCCTGGAAGAGGCCACAATTTGCTTATCTTTACTTCCTTCCTTTGGCACCTTTATCATCACCCCATCCTCCTGTTTACCTCTGTGTGTTTATTACTTTTATTTTTAATTTTTTTAAATTTTTTTTAATTGAGATAGAGTCAGTTTACAATGTTGTGTCAATTTCTGGTGTGCAGCACAGTGCTTCAGTCATACAGGAACATACATATATTCCTTTTCATATTTTTTAAGCATAGGTTAAGAATACAAGATATTGAATATAGTTCCCTGTGCTGTACAGTAAAAACTTGTTGTTTATCTATTTTACGTATACTGGTATCTGCAGATCTCAAACTCCTAATTTATCCCTTCCCACCTGCCTCCCCGTTGGCAACCACACGTCTGTTCTCTATGTCTGTGAGTCTGTTTCTGTTTTATATATAAGTTCATTTGTCTTTTTTTTTAGATTCCACATATGAGTGATCTCATATGGTATTTTTCCTTCTCTTTCTGGCTTCCTTCACTTAGAATGACGATCTCCAGGTCCATTCTCCAGTAACATTCTACAGTTACTTTTTACATGCCTGTTATCCAGTTTAAACTATTTGACTAGTAACCCCCGAGGCAGTGTCTCCCAGTTTCCCATCAAAATGCCTATAGATAGAGGCAGAAAAAAGGAATTTTATAGCCCTGAGAATTAAGAATGAAAGACATCTTACAGACAATGAGGCATGATCATAATTCTGGCTCTGAATGCTTTAAATACTTCTTTTAAAGACTGAAGTCTGAGATAAAAGCATAAATCAAGACCATTTTAATAAATTAACCGAGGTGTCTAAACCAAAAGCGTGTTATTTGTTCTGTTTTCAACACTCATTCTCCCTATGGTGTATCAATAATTAACACAGATACATTTTCATCTTTTTCATTCTGTGCCAAGCTCTCTCCCAGTGAGAATCTTCCTACCTGCACATAAATTGTTTCTCTTGGCCTAACTGGGGTAACATTTGAAATGGAAACTACTAAAGATACTAACTTTTGATCATCTTTCTTTGTATTAAGCTACAGAGAAACATTAAGCTCCATTTTGGACTTGCCTCCATTTAAAACTGCACGGTGTCTCACGGACCTTCTATTCTTTCTTCTCTGGCATATCTAAAGATAAACTAATTATGCCATTTTTAACAGACTTAAGATATTATCTGCAATTAAACAGCTCACTTTAATTGGAAATAAATGACAAAGATAATGACTTGATAATTATACAACACATTTTATTCTTTGATATTTAATGCTTTAAAAAAACCCAGAAATCTAAGCCTACATTAATTTCATTTGAGAGAGAAGCTATTTTCAATTTTTTTTTTAAATTGAAGTATAGTTGATTCACAATGCTGTGTTAGTTTCTGGAGTACAGCAAAGTGACTCAGTACATACATGCTTTCTCAAATTATTTTCCCTTATCGCTTATTACAAAATATTGAATATAGTTCCCAGTGCTCTACAGGAGGTCCTTGTTATTTACGTAGAGACGCTGATACTCAGGAGGACAGAGTCACCTATTTAGCAAAGGTAACAGCTAAGAAGAGCGGCCCGAGGTGGCCCAGCGGCGAACCGCTCCTTCTGGATGCTGTCATCTCGGGGAAGCCGGTTTCGCCTCCCTAGTTCCCTCGTCTGCTCACCCCAGGAAAGCAGGGCAAAGGGCATCATCCTTGGCTTCACATCATGGATTGATCAGAAAGCAAATATTCAAAACGCACTCAATAAAATCGAGTCTTTAAAGGGTCAAAAAGTAAAACTGACTGCTTCTGAGTGAACACATGGTCACCGTGTGACTTCATTCCCCCTCTCTGTCTATCCTGTTGACCATCTGTCTGCCCGGCTGCCGTCCTCTGCGACCTCAGTGTGGCGCCTGACTCGATCTGCCATCCAAGCCTCAGACTAAGCCTCGCCCGCACTTAGGGTGAGTCTTACATTTGGTTTCTTCTGCTGCACCCAGCTGAGTGCCCTGCACATTAGTAGTTGATACATAGCTGCCAGTTAGCCGACTGAGAGGTCGTGAGCCAATTACATCCTTTTCCCAACTTCTATCAAAAGGCTCCTGGAACACAAGGGGGCACCCAGTGAATCCATCACTGCAGATGAACACACACGGGCAGCCGTCCAGCTGGACATGCGTATTTTGGTTTGCACTGATGTCTGACGTGGCTCAGTGAGCTTGAGATTCCAGATTACCGGGGCGGAGGCACATCACCACGCGTGGTAACAAATGTTAGTTCTGCCTGCAGTGTGAGGCGGGCGGGCTGAGGCTGCCAAATCGCTTGGCTGGCAGACTGCTACTGTAAAATCCTTGATCCTGATCCATCCAGAAAAAGGAACTAGTTTAAGTTTCCACACAGTGTCAACGAAGCCAATAGGCATTCACAGTGTGTGCGTGGAAGTATGGAGTATGTGTACTGCAAACAGGAGACTGTTATTGAAAGCAGCTCTGTCACTGACATAAAAATTCCACAAATGTTTGAAAGTCTCATGTGAAGGTTTGATTAAACCAAGGTCAGTAAACAATGGCTTATGGGCCAAATTAAGCCTGCTCTCCATTTTTGTATGGTTGACAAGTTAAGAAAGATGTTTTAAAACAGTTGACAGACTTGTAGACATAGTAAACAACCTTATGATTAACTGGGGGGGGGGAAAGGGTGGGAAGGGATAAATTTGGGAGTTTGAGATTTGCAAAGGTTAACCACTACACATAAAAGTAGATTTAAAAAAAAAAAGGTTTCTTCTGTACAGCACAGGGAACTATATTTAATATCTTGTAATAACCTTTAATGAAAAAGAATATGAAAATGAATATATGTATATATACACATGACTGGGACATTATGCTGTACACCAGAAATTGACACATTGTAACTGGCTGTATGTCTATTTAAAATAAATAGATAGATAGACAGACAGACAGATAGATAGATAAATAAATAGTAGAAAAAAGAAATACCACAGGCCTACCAACATGTTACATTTCTGTCTAAAATCCTCTCCTTCATTACATCTTTAAATAGTTAAAAAAAAAAAAAAAAAAGATAAGCAACCAGAGACAAAGATAAAGATACGACATGAACCCAATAATCCAGCAACTGAATAATTAGTTACTGGATTATCAACGGTTTAAATTTTTGTAAGTTTAATAATAGGAAAAATAAACTTCTTAACCCCCAAATTAGTTACACTCTAGGTCTGTGGTTTGGAATGTTAAATTGTCCCTTTAAGACAGAAAGTCAAATTATATTTCTCAGAAGCAATTATGACTTAATTGGCGTTATCAACCTAATAAATTACTAGGTGATTTCCACAAACTGGTCAGACACTCAGATTTCATGTCTGATGAAAGGGTAACTGTATCCATATTCTGCAAATATGCAAAGGAAATTGGTTCATTGGCCACAAGGGAAATGCACACACCTTGAGTGTGAACTCATCGATCTTCTTCTGTCTGTTTTTAAGCAGGCAAATTAAGACGGGAAAGAAACAGTTTGTGTCTCACAGGAATAATGTGCGATATGTTAATTGCTTCTCAAGAAACATAGCATGGCTTGAGAAGTACTCTTTGTGCTTAATGAGGATGTCATGTTCTCCCCCAGACTCTGAATTCTGATGTTCATCTGTTGATGATAATTTAAATCATACAGAGTCTTTGGGTGACACTGGAACACAGACACCCAAAGAGGTTTAACCCAGCAAGGAAGATAATGGACGCCCACTGGAACACAGCAGAATGCTGATTAAGGTGGGTCATGTCTGTCGCGGGGAAGCTGACAAGCCAGATGGCACCACCCACAGGGATGAGAAGGAATCACGGGTGGATAAACCAGAGCGCCACTAAGACCAAAACAGTGAGCATATCCACTTCTGTCTCCGTTCAACAAAGTTACTTTCTGTCTTTGTGCTAACCGTACTGAGGAGAGTATGAATCGGACCTGGTCTCCTTCCTTCCAGGGCTCACAGTTGGAGAGACAGAACTGGAAACAGAATAATATGTTTAATATTAATATGCACAAAGTACAGTTGTGACGTAGAAGGAAGCAGTGGTTTGGCTGCTAGGAGAACTGGAGACAGTTTCAAAAAATAGGGCATCTTGGTAAGAATGAGTATAAACTGATTAGAAAAGAAAACGAAAAGGAAGTTCAGACAGAGGAAACGTCACGAGAAGGAACGTGTGACTAAAAGAGCAAGTGTCCATCCGAAGAGTAATCAACAGGTAATTATGACAGAACATAGAATGGAATGTGACAGAAAGGAGGATGTGAGATGAAAGGGGCAGTCAGGGTCCTACTGAAATGACCTGATGCCGTGCTGAGCGCTTTAAAGTTTATCCTGAAGACAGAATTTCACTGGTAAATAAAAGATAGTACCTGACTTGCATTTTTGGCAAAGCTAGGCTGGCAGAGGTGATGGGAGGGAGGGGGGAAGGGTTGGGAGCAGGCAGAGCAGCCAGTTAGGAAGTTGTTTCAATGATTCGGGCCAAAGCATGGGCCTGGATACACGGTGGTCATAAACGAGAAGGTGAGAGGACCACGTCAAAGATGCAAAAGGAACCGAACTCAGAGGATTCTGAGATTAACTGGAGAGGGGAGTGGGTGAGGCTCTCAGCGTTCTGGATTCAGTGGCCACCTTCAAACAGGTCATCTCTTTATCTAAAAGAAGACATCCCAAAAGGAAGGTTAGGCTTGACAGAGATAAAACACCAGACTTAGTCTGAGAACATGTTAGATGCTTAGAAGTCATCTGAGCTAACACGTCACACATCCAGGTGGACCCAGGCCTGGAGCTCCGGAGAGGAGCTGGGACCAGAGAAACAGACGTGCGGTATGTGTGGTCCCAACAAGGGAGGCCCTTTAGTGAGAACTGAGTGGGGCAGAGGACAGAACTCGAGAGAAAAGCCGCAGTTAGGGGGCAGGGGAGGAAGCAAGTCCCGGAGACGGAGAGCGTGACGGTCAAAGAGGTAGAAAAAAATCCAAAGTGCAACGCAGTCATTCTCGGAAGCTGAAGGGAATGCGACCTTGAAGAACAAAGCAGTTTGAGGAAAGAGACGCCTCAGTGCAACGGGGCAGGACCCTGCAGGGCCTTCCAGGCTCAGACCCGTCCCGTGTCCCCTGCGGCAGCTCCTCTCTGAAGCACCCCCGTAATAGTGCCTCATGCATGTTTCCTGAGTTTTTCAGATGCTAAAACCCACCACCAAAGGGAAGACATTAACTACTTGATGACTGTGAGCATGTGGGCCCCAGGTCCTGTGGTGCCCAGGGGTGGAGAGTGTTGACCACTCTGTTCCCCCGACACCAGCCAATCAGAGGACGGTGCACGAGCTGATCACACATCCTGCGACCCCCTCCCCTACCTGGACTTCAAATACGCTTTGCTGAAACCCTTTGGGGAATTTGGGGTTTTCTTGGGCACAAGCCACCCCATCTTCCTTGCTCAGCCCTGGAATAAACCTTTCTCTGCTCCAAACTCTGATATTTCGGCTTGTTTGGCCTCGCAGTGTGGCGGGCACGTGAACTTGCCCTGGGTACCATCAGCATGATGACAGTCAGCAGAGGAGGTAAGCCTCCACAAAGGGCAGCTTTCTAAGACACAAGGCTTGATGACTTTTATTTAAGTTTGCCAAAATCCAAGATATATTGATTTAAACTTAGGAGCTGAAGCACACGGCAAGGTCAAAGATGCACTATTGTATTATCTTTGTTCTTATCAACAGCTTTGCACTATCAAAAAATGCCTTTTCTCCCTCCTTAAATGTAAGTAAGTTTTAACAGTAATTATAACCCTTCGACTAAAGTGGCCAACCCATCTTGCTTAAACTGCTCTCCAGGAGACCCTGTCATGCGTTCTTTCTTTCACTCAACAAATGCTTACGGAGAGCTCACTCTGCACCAGGCTTTGTTAGGCGCCAGAAGTAAAACTGCTACCACGCTTTTTTTTAAAGGCAAATGAATTAAAAGGCTATGAATTAAAACACATGAAACACAACGCATCTGTTCCCTCTTTTTTTACTGTTCATGGAAACTCCACGTGGAGAGTCATGGACTTGTTGCGAGACAGGAGCGCTGCCGCTCGTGAGCAGCTTGCCCCCTCTGCTAGCTCCCTGGCCTAAGTAAGTGCCATCCACTCTCCACCTGCGTCTGCAGGACTAGTGGTCATGTCAGAGCAGGCAGACAGCTAGGTCTGAGCAGAGAGAGGGGGACGCAGGCCACAGCGCAGGACCTGGGCAGAAAGGTAGGGCTCAGGCCAAATGCAGGAAACCACACATCGTGTGAGCACCAGGGGTCCCTGGGCAGAGAAAGAAAAGCAGGAACCTCTGGGCTGATAGGGGGCCACACCTTTTGGGGTGATGAGCAGTCTGGAGTCTGACAAAGAAAGGTGGGGAAAGGCAGGAATCTCCAGGGTCCGAATGTGACCTTTTGTCCATTATGCCCTCATTTCAATAAAATCAGCCTTGCAGATCAGAAGTACCCATCCTGCACCGACGCCATGAGACTTTTGATCCAGGCTAAATATGGACAAAAATCCCTCCTCCCTCCAGGAAGGTGGAGTTGGGATGATAATCAGGGAATATGACCCCAAACCCCTCCCTCCCTAATAAATATTCTGCCCATTCATTTTTACACCCTCTGTGACCAACTTGCCAAAGAAACTCAGGGCAGCCGCTCCCCTAAGCCCGCCCACCCTCCCCCTGAGTGTGTCCTGTCCATCCTCTAATAAATCCTCACTTTGCTTTTTTAACCACTACCTCTTGTCTCTGAGTTCCTTCGGGGACGGCGGGACGAGAACCTGGAGCACCGGCTGCGCCCGCCGGCGGCAGTCGGCGCGCCCCTCGTGGTCTCCCCCCTTTGGCTCTTCCCCCTCGACCTGAGCTGCTGCGGTTTTTGCAGCTGAGACCCCTTCCTGTTCTGCTTTCTGCCCCCCAGGCCCCACCCTCGCCAGAATCCCCATCACTGGGAGACCTGCTGGCCCACCCCTCCCGCCCTCCCGTCCACGCTGCACACGCGCCCGTGTGAGGCCCCGTCGCAGGGCCCCGGGTCTGAACCGCTCGAGTTTAAACCAGTGACAGCGGGCGTGGTCTCTCCCGAAGCGCTGCTCTGCTCCGGTCTGGCAGAGAAGCAGCCTCTCCTCACTACGATACACAAGGTTGTGCCAAGCTTGGCTAAGCGGAGTCCAGAGCCGGAAAGCGGCTAGGGCCTGACAACGGGTGTCCCCGCCGCCAGCCCATCCCTGAACACGGACATCCACGCCGAGCGCTGATGTTAAACCCACGACTCCTCACACAGGGGCGTGAGCCGTGGTCACCTAGGAGTGACCATTTTATAACGCGTGGCAATTACTCTCAGATAAAATGAATCTAGTACAAGTGGTTTCTGCATAATTATAAATGCACAGTTGTGAACAAAAAGTGACAATAAAGAGCACGCTGCTGAATTAGAACTATTGGCATGAGCAAAAGCAGCAGGTGGCACATCCAAGTGAGGAATTAGAAGGCGATTTGTTTGAAGGTTTGGGGCCAAAGACTGATACACACAGTTTATACCTTATTTCCTAGGATCCCATTTGCCAGTAACGAACCCTTTATTTACTTTTTCAGGCGTATGGCAATCTGACCATTACTTACGATCATAAATGTCTAAAGTTTAAAGTCTATTTTGAGGGGTTGGTCAATATTAACTAAATTTACAGTATAAACTTTGTTAAAGTAACACGTTTTGAAACTTCATCTTTTTAACTTTCAACCAAAGAGGCAAAATTTAGATCACTTTCTAAAGATAAATACATCAAGGTTAAAAAATATATACTGCATTTTTTTTTTAGTGAAAAATGCAGTAATAGAAAAGCACCCATTTCTCACCAGCACCAGCGCTAATGGGTATTTAGTGTTGGGTCAGCCACCCCATGAAGTGTTTCTGTAAAAGATTTTAACTCTCACAGCAAATCTATATATACGGCCACATTAGACCCACGTCACCTATGGGAAAAGAAAGCTTACAGAGCTACTCGGTCACCAGGCAAGGCCAGGAGGCAACAGGACAGCCCCACCGGAACGGCAAGGACCAAAGGCTTCCTCTGCTTCCAGGCCCGTAAACAGCGGCTGATCTACCTGAAGTGAGTGGGACGCTCAAACTCTCTGGTGTAAGCAGAGTTTGCTCGTGTGTGTGTGTGTGTGTGTGTGTGTGTGTGTGTGTGTGTGTGCGCGCGCGCACGCGTGTGTGTCTGTGTGTGTGCACATGTGCGCGTGCATGTTTACTTCATCACAAAATCTGAGTAAATCGTACCCTATAAATCTGTACCCTGCACTCATTACTGTGCCATGGGAAACACACAAGAAGGGAGCACTAAGTAAAGGCAAACACTTCTAACACAAGAAATCATGAAAGAAACAAGAATACGGAGGTAAACATTTTAAATAAACTACACTTCTCACGAATAATTCACTAGATAAAAGGACTCGTTTGGGTCCCAAATTTTAAAGCATGACTCATAAGTACATGACAAGCAAAACGCTGTTTGCCATCACATGTTTAGACAATTAAGAATACGATAATCAATTATGTCAATGTTCACTGTTAGTACTAATCACCTGAAATAACAGTGAACTCAGAATCACAGAATAAGTCAATATTCTTAAAAAAGAAAGTTATTATCATGGGGAAAATACAGATTCTCACATTTTCCCTTGTGAGAAGAAAGGAAACAAGATTGGAAATACAATGCTGTTGACTAAAGATGTCAGGGAGGCAGATAAATGAGAATTTGAAACATAATTTTCAAAAACGGTATTTCAAATCTCAGAATTGTCATTTCCCTGATAATTTTTTTTATAGCTCCACATTTACTAATTGAAACGTTGAAGAGAAATCAAATTATCTTGGGGTATTTCCTTGGTAATTATAATAAAATATGATAGAAAAGTAAATGATACAGTCAGGAAACACTGCTAGGTTTATAACACCTGAAGAAACGAAAGCTTCTTGGCAGCAAGAAGATACGGGAGGTGTGAGTCGTCCAGAATAAATGATGATAAGGGATAAACGGGTCCTGGCAAGGATGTGGCATGGCTCAAAAAGCAGAGAACAGCTTGCCCAGATGCTCGCGACTGTCTCCCACTCCGCCAGCAGAACCACCTTCATCTCTCCCCCCTGCCTGGAGCGTCTCTTCCCCAAAACTCATCTGTATCCACATTTACCACCTTCCCAGGGCTACAAACATTTCCAAAAAGGATTAATGCGACTTCCAGTGCATAACATCACTGTACACAAGGGTGTGGTACGACTAAGAGTTCTCTGAAGGCAGGCAACGCCCCGTCCAGGTCTGCATCCCCTGAGTTTGCACACAGCGCAGAGCACTCAGGTTGTGCAGGGCTGACAGGGCGATGGAAACCCACTGGAGGATTCCTTAACGTTCCGTTTGGCCACCAGATGTCAGTGTCTGATAAAGAATGCCCAAACACCGCTGCCGGTTCTCAGCTAGACTCCCGCAGGATTAAGAGGACATGGAGATTCTCTTTTTAAGTGAAGCAAGTCAGAAAAGTACCGTATGACATCACTCATACGTGGAGTCTAAAAGTATGAGACAAATGAACTTATTTACAAAACAGAAACAGACTCACAGACATAGAAACCAAACTTACGGTTACCAGGGGGCGGGGAAGGGAGTGGGAAGGGATACATCGGGAGTTCATGATTTGCAGTTACTAACTACTTACTATATAAAAATTAGATAAACAAGAAGGTCCTACTGTACAGCATAAGGAACTATATTCAATACTTTGTAATAGCCTATAATGAAATATAATATGGAAAGGAATATATATATATATATATTAAAAAACTGAATCACTATGCTGTACACCAGAAACTAACACAATATTGTAAACCGACTATACTTCAAAGAAAAATAATTTTTTTAAACCTGAAAAAAAAGGACATTTTGATGAGTTTAATTTGCCAGAGTGAAAAAAAAAAGAGCAGACACATTCAGAGGCAGTCCGTTGGAAGAAGACATGAGAACTGCTGGGCCCTACTGACCCCCAGGTACTGACATGACAGCCTACAGCATGGGAAAATCTGTCTCTGCTTTTTAAAAGAGTGTGTCTAGAAGTGGGTTTTTTTTTTTTTTGTAGTAAAATGAGCATTCGTAAGTACATACTGATAGGAGGTCAATTCAACGTTAAGTAACTTAAGCTAAGTTAGAAAAATCCAAGACGCTGAAGAATGTGGACGAGCAACGTTCAAAATACAGATCCACACATTACCAGGCGTTGAATAACCACACTGGTGGGAATGTAAGTAAGTAAACTAAGAGCCAGAAAAAAAGAAAACCATACAAGAAAGTTGTATTTGGCAAAAGATCAAGGATTCCACAAACGACTGAAAGTTCTCAAGATTTCCTCATCGGAATTGCAAAAAAACATTTTTTTCATTAATTAGAGCCTCCTGCACAAACATCAACCCTTTTGATACATGAGGGTGGGAAGCGTGGTTCCTGCCGCCTGGCGATCCCGCTTCCTCCACGTGGTTTGGGCCACGCACGCGCTGCTCCTGGGAGCTGCTCGGACGTTCGTTACCCCCCACCCTAGTCACCCTCTCTGGGCGGAAGCTTCGCCTTGTTCGAATCCATTCTCCAGCCTCTCCAGATGGATCTTTAAAAACACAAATCTAAACTAAATTTTAAAAAGAAAGAAAAAAATATGAATAAATAAAAACACAAATGCAACGAAAGAAAAAGAAAGAAAGAAAAATAAAAACACAAATGTGACCATGCGTTCCCCCGCTGAGATCACCAGCAACTTGCTAACACCATCAGGTTGAAGCCCAGCCCCCTGCAAGACCAACACAGCTCTGGAACCTTCCTGCAGCTCGCGGACTCAGCCAGATTTCTCCCTGGGCTCCAGAACCGAACGGTCCTGCCCACCACGCCTCTGCGTGCAATGATGTTCTCTCTGTCTGAGAAGCACTCTCATTCACACTCATCATGCTAACGCCTACGTGTGTGCCACCTCTTCCAGGAAGTCTTCCGTGATTTCACCGTCCCTAATCTCACCACCACCCCCCACAGACGGTGAGGTGCATATTATGTACATAGACGCACACCGCACACTTAGGCACTGCAGTAACTAAAGCTGTTTAGTAAGCATTTCTTCTTCATACCCCGTCAACTTTCATTCTAACATCTCACGTGGCATGCTTTAAGCACTTAAGGAACGCTCTCAGCTATGCTTAAACTTTATTCCAAGGCCTAGAGAGGCTATCTCAGTAACTCCAGGTCACACATCTTTACAGTTATGTACAGAGCTTGAAGTAGCAGCCAGACACCTGAATCCAAGTTCTGGGCTCTCCCCAGTGTCCCAGGCTACTTCCAACGGCCAAGAACCACTGTCAGAACCGCTCCATAGGAATACAGCAGAGAACATTATTAAGGAATACTCATAAAAGCATCAAAGAATAAGAGACATAACAGTACAGATGTTAAGCCTTCAAAAACACTGGCTCAGACTCAGACGGGCAGCAAACTGCTGAGTTTGCCGGCTCCATCTTTTTAGTGCCTGAAATAGAAACCTGAAATTGCTTTCCAAATGCTAAATGGTCCTGCCTAACTGGCTTTCATTTCTATGCATTTGGCGTCTACCTTCCTAATTGCTTTAAAAGACCAGCTACAAATTGCATTTTCCTTACCAGTGTGTTTACAGCATTCTGATAGGCCCTCTCCTCTCTCTGCCCTCACACTAATGGAATGAAGTGCATAGAAAACGTATGATCTTCTTAACCCCATATGGGAGTTCCCAGATGTATGCAGTCAGAATGACTCTGGGGAACATCAAAGAAGGGGTAAGCCTCTCTGATAAATAACTCTGCTGATTTCCACAGCAAAAGGGAGGGTTAGGCCTGGGGAGGGACCGAACAAGGCGTTCTGTGATAACGTATTTCTCCAAGGAGGCCTTCCTCCTTCCCAGATGCAGTGGAGCCCACGAGCCAGTAGGATCTCTTGAAAGAATCCCTGAGCCAGCCAGAATTCCGTTTCATGACTCCTTATGGGACCAGGACTTCCACACGGGCATCTATTTGGGCTAGTCAGGATGATAAGAAACTATTATTTCCTACTCAAAAAGGTGAGTGATATTTGGAGAAGACAGTCAGCTGGAAAACTCCTCCTTCTCCAGGCTCCTTCAGGGTGGATCTCTGAGGTCACATGCTTGGGCCTCTGACCTAAGTGGCCCACGTGGCCCTCCAGCTCTTTACTGAGCTGTCTTCCAACACGATCTCAAGCCCTCGTCCACGGATGTTCATCCTCCTGGGTACCCAGAAAACTCGCCCCCACCTCCCAGAAACGGGCTGGGGTTCTGCTGGGAAGCGACCTCTCCCACCTGGGTGACTCCTGCTGCTTCACCTCTGTCTCTGGCGGAGAGCTTCTGGAACACAATGCACGCCTGAGAAGAGCTCACCGCTGGAACAACCCTAGGGAATGAGCCCCGGAGCACGGAGGCGCTCCCCAGGGCAAGTTCCCTCACCGCTGCGGGCAGCCTCGGCCCCGCAACACCGCTGGATTACAGACCCTCGCCGTCCTCATTGGCCCGCGACGTAGCTGTCGCATCATTCCTGACCCTCCCATTCCAACACTCCCGCCCACCGAACGCCAGGTCAGTGAGGGGGTTAAAGCCAGATCCAAGAAAAGGAAATCTGTGCAAAGACAAGAAGGAGAAGCAAGGAAGAAAAGCCAAGGAGGTGGAGGGGAGGCACAAACATGAGGCAGGAATGAAAAGGGCGACTTGGGCGGAGCCGGCACGGCACGGCGACACTGCAGCTCAACTAGTTGAGACCAGATGGTCCTTACTTCTTAGGGCCAGATACTGAAACCCGGAGAGTGAGAAGTGGTGCCATGAAAGAGAGGGTGCAGATAATACTAAATGTCCCCCCTTCCAAAGTGGAAGCAGCTGAGAACTAGGGGCTAATGAGTGAGGGGTCCCTGGAGACCCTCAGACACAGAGTGGGGGCGGGAGCAGAGGGCAGATGACAAGACAAAAGCAGTCAGAGCCTTAGATTACATCAGAATCTACTTCTTACAGAATTCTTTAAGGGGAAAAAAAACAGTGAAATATGAGACTATGGTAAGCATGGTAGTCAAACATTTTATTTCATTTTATTTTTAAGTTGTAGAAGACAAGTGCATTTCTCTGTAGGCTGAGGGGACCGAGCAAGGGGGGAAGGCGAAACTGAATATACAAGAAAAAGAATTACCGATCAAGCAAATTCCCAAGGGAAACAGGAAAAGAAAGAAGCCAAACCAGAAGGAGAACACTTCAGTTTGGAGGGATTTGAGATTAAGATTAGAGAAGTTGTCTGATTTAAAAGAAAACAGTAACTTTAAAAGGGAAATGGCTATCGATTATGAAGACTGGGCTGCGACTGGTGTCCATTTCCATTTTTCCAAAGTATGTTCGTCCTCGAAAGAAGCTTCAAAAAACACGGTATGGTACAGTCTCTTCTCTTTACTAAAATAAAGAAGTTCTGTAGGAATAACTTTAATTTTCCTCTCTCCCACTCTGGAAAGTTCCCCAGCAGTCAAAGCTGACGTTGTAACATGAGGTACCTCCGGGCAGTCATTAAAACTTGTTTAAATTCTTCTCAGTATTCCTTAGTAGACAGTTTCACGAGATAAAATTAACTACCTCAAGCTGCCACACTTTTAAACAGAGGTGGATTTTCCCAATGATTAGCAATCATTTTACTTTCTGCTACTGTATCATTACAGACTCTCTTGACAGTTTCGAGTTGTTAAAATACTGCCTTTTTCCCCTCAGTCTTTTACTTAATACAGCGCTGCATCAGCTCTTCCCGTAGGCAGAGTAACAGTGCCCCGAAACAGGTCACCAAGCGCTGAGCCCCAGTTATAAATCGACCCTGTAATTTCAGGCAAATGAATGTAAAAGACAAACATACTAATTTTTGCCTTGTTCTCAATCAACTATGAAACTCTAAGCCACTTCTGCATCAAACCTCCCACAAAACGGGGTTTGACATAATGATGACTATTATTATGAGACGGACTTCAAATGCAACATTAGGGGACGCTGGCTATGCTGACTGAAAAAACACCTCATATTTCTACGGTTCCTTCCACTTCAGAATCTCAAAGATGCTTTACTTTTTCAAATCCTTGGCAAGCCATTAAACCAAGCATCAGGAAACAGTATCACCAGAAGAAGTAAATCACAGGAAGTTTGAGTCAGTTTCCCACCCGATGTAATACCAATTCGTTTAATATCTGAGAATCGCATTTAGGATTCAAGACAGATGCCTGTGAATTCTAAATCAATTTCAAGTCAATTTGCCTGGGAAATAAAAAAAAAAATACCAAAGCACTCATTATGCAAATATAAAACAGAAATCTATAATTCTGTTTCAAAGTAAAAAAAGTGGAACATTATTTTTAAGAGAAAATTTCAAGTATCGTTAAGGACTGCCTAGGTGTGCTGGTATCAGAAAGGACACAAAATCTACAACTGGCTAATTATCTTGTATGTTTTAAGGTTCTATAATATTTTCCTAGCATTACAACTTTTGAGAAAGTACCGAAATTAATTGCATTTACTAAACAACTGTTTTTAGGGAACCACACCAAATGGAATTACTACCCATGACTTGCCAGCTGAGACAGCTCCAAATGCTGATTCGCCAACTTCGGAGAAATAAATTTTTAAACATCAGATGAGGCTTTACACAATTTACATAGCTCGAGAACTAATATACATTTAATAATAAAATATTACTTGGTTAATATACTTAGCTAATATACATAATTACTTAGTTAACATGTAATATATTCAGTTAATGTAAGTAATAAAACTCAATTAATATATACAATATATAACAACATATTTATCAATTATTGCTATATATTATATAACTATTGAATAATAATATATAAATTAATAAAATGCAGTCAGTGAATTACTTAGTTAATATGCCATTTTTCTATAAAAACATCTGATTGTTATATTCATGTGTTATCTCCCTAACACCTCACTTGTCCAGCATGAGAAGATACCACTCCATTAGAATGGCTGAAAAATACACTGACATACTTTGCCAGCAGACCTCCCCCATGTGGCCTTGAGTTTTATTTCAGGAATCCAAAGCCCTAATACTCCAGGGATGTCCCAGCTGTTAAACCCACTGCTGGTAAAAGCTCCTTTTACTGACAGAGTGGGAAGCTGCAGTCATCACTCCTGGGCAGAAGGTGGCAGCAGCTGAACTGTCTCAACTATCCTTCAAGAGCGTCCTCTCTAGGCCACACTCCAGCTCTGTTACCAGGTCCTCACTTAGGTTTTATTGTTTACTTTTTGATTATTAAATGAACCCTGCTTATAACAGTGCAATTGTCAAAATGTGACTAAAGCGTCTAGCTATTCTTAATTTTAAAAAACACCATGAGTGCATGACCTGCTCATTTTTGTTTCTTTAAATTATGGGCCCATCCATTCTCATTCCAGAAAAAAGAAAAAAGAGGGGGAAAAAAAATTTTATCATCACTCTGTCAAGTTCCAAAAGAGCTCTCCTAGAATTTTTACAGGGATAGTCTCAATATTATAGAACTTGATAGGGTCAATGGTTTCCCTACCTGGGGTCATGACATCATTTACCAAAAACTTACCCCTCATAAAGTGCCACATAATTTCCCCTCTTAGGTCCCCCACGTCTCTGTCAGGATTATCGCTAACACATATAACCATATGAAATTAAATCAAGCAGTGACATAGAGCCAACAAATTATTTTTATTGTTTCCTTTGTGAGCAGGATCTCTTTTCCATTATTCTTTCTTCTTCTGCATTATGGAAATCTAGTGACTTCTGTATGTTTATTTTAAAATTGACAACTGAAGTTATCTTATTACTTCCAATGAATTTTCTGGTGTCTCCTAAATCATTGTGAATACATTACATATTAAGGCCCCATTTCCGTGGCAAATACTTTAAATTTATCTTATTTAATCCATATAAAACACTTTGGAAATAATATATGGTCTGAGTTCTTTCTATTTCTCTATCTATACACATATGTATGTAGACAGACATATAGAATATATATATATAGAGAGAGAGAGAGACTAATGCAAAAAACAAGGGAAAGAAACGCCTGTGAAAACTAAAGAATTACGTGTGTAGAGCTTGATAATGACCCGTCCTTCGTATCACCCACCTCCACGCCCTTAACAGTCATTTGCTCTGGGTCTCTTTTCTAGCAGACAGCCCTCACCTCCTGCCAAATACTCATGTCAACACACCCAAAAGCAAGCTCATCCTTCTCCACAGCTGGGAAGTCACAGATCTCTCTCCTATGAATTCCTGTTAACATTGCATTTTATCACCTAAAGAGCCTTCAGTACATTCTTCTTCCTTTATCTCCCCGACAGGAAAACAGAATGCTTGAAAGCAGACGCTGATTATTTAAATATTTCTGGAGCTCACAACACACGCAGACTTTCACCGAAAAAGGGCAGAACCTTCTCACAGGTGGTCCCGGATCCCGACCCCGCGGACGTGAGGGCTGTCATCCTGGGCTGTTGATGACACGCGTCCTTCCTGCTCACTCCCTTGCCTTAAATACGGCCAAACACAGTGAGCCTCCCTTCCTCTGCTGCCCTCACTGGGACACACCCCTGGAAACAGCAGGTGCGGAACGCGGATCACTCACGGAGGTACAGAGATGCCCCACGGCGGGGCCGATGCCAGGAAGACCGGCATCTTGTGTGGGACGGGAGGGCGGCGAAGTCCACTTGCCGCTGACTTAACATGAAGAACTGAGAGCAGTTTTCACCCAGACACAACGTAACTCAGAGGCAACTACACTCAGGCTGCCCATGACATCCGCCTCTCGAATACCAAAGGTGATCACACCAGTGGTCAGCCGTCCCTAGGACAGCCCGGGAGGTAAGGAAGTCACAGTGTGCAGGGCTTCACCTGCGTGGGGTCGGGCCCTCTTGAACACACTCGTCAGCTCCTTTAAAGACTGGCAAGCAGGTTCTGCCAACACGCTGGATTCCTAGTAACAGTGACACATCGGGCCATTTATCTTGCTACCAAAGCCTCCAATGGGGTAAAGCAAGGTGTTCTATCTCGGTGGCCTTTCATCCCCAGTGCATTTCTCCCCTGGAAGCACACACCGCTCCCCCACCCCACAACCGTGCCCATCACCCGGCTGCTTACGTCAAACTCATTCAGAGCCGCGGCCAGCTCCCCGATGCCCGTGTGGCCTTTGGCTTCGTCGGTGGGCGAGGTAGCTTGAGCAGCATTGGAGATGCCGGCGATGGCCTCCTGGACTTGTTTGAACACGTAATCTCGGTTGGCCCTGGTGGCGGCCACGTCCGGGTGGCGGAGGAAGGCCTGGGAGGCGGTGTACAGCATGGTGGCGTTCTTCTTCAGAGCCCCGCGGGCGGCTGCCATCTCATCCCGACAGTGGGGGTCCTTCAGCTCCTGCGGGTGCAAAGCACAAACCTGTCACTTGCATGAAGCTGGCCATGGAAGTGTCTGCAGCAGAGCCTGAAGTCACAGGCCTACAGAACCACGTGAACTTCAGAAACCATCTCCTGCCCCTCGTGTTCGCTGAAGTTGCCACCACGTCCCGTGTGCCGCTCTTTCTGTGTGAAGGGTCTGAGCGTGCCTCTCCCACCCTCTCCTTTGCCCTGATGGGGCTGGTCCTCTGAGAACCCACTCTCCATCCAGATACGCCCCTTCTATCTACTCCCACAGGACCCGCTTCCCTCTCATAACCCGGCAGGACCCTGCGGGATGTTCCAGGCTCAGACCCCTCCCCCGTGTCCTCTGCGGCAGCTCCTCTCTGAAGCACCCAGAGCGTAGTATCTCATGCATATGTCCTGAGTTTTCCAGAAGCTAAAAACCACCACCAAAGGGAAGGAGTGAACTACTTGATGGAGAGCACGTGGCCCCCAGACCTTCTGGAGCCTGGGGGTTGACGGCGTTGACCACCCTGTTCCCTAAACGTCAGCCAGAGATTGCGCACAAGCTGATCCCATATCCTGCGACCCCACCCTTCCCTTATCTGGCCTTAAAATATGCTTTGCTGAAACCCTTCAGGGAGTCGGGGGTTTTATTGGGCACGAGCCACCCAGTCCTCCTTACTCGGCCCTGAAATAAACCCTTCTCTGCTCCACACTCCAATGTTTCGGTTTGTTTGGCCTCGTGGTGCGTCGGGCACATGAACTTGCATTTGGTAACATTATCATTAACACGCTTCACGCTGTATTGTATTTACTTCTTTAAGTTTACATCTCTCTCCTAAAAGGTACGTCTGATGAGAGCACAGAGCGCTCGCCACCTTGCTCAGGGACCGTTCAGTCAACCGCACAGTGTGTGGCCCACAGATGCCTGCTGCAGGGGCGTGAAAGCTGAGGCACCGGCGAGGCCAGTGGCTCGCACGGGTCCGAGTCCGTCACCAGCAGACGGAAGACCCAAGCTCCCGTCCTCTGATACGCGCTCGCCTCCACATTCAGTCACAATCACAGGCACAGGGAGTCAAACTCCCCAACCCTGCTCAGTGCATCACTGCCACTCCATTATCATTTTCAGAACAGAGTTCATTTTTCTAAAAAAAAAAAAAAAAAAAAAAAAAAAAACTATCTTTGAAGGCACATCAGTCACTGAGTTTAGGGAATAATAAAAAAATATATATATGCATACAGATCAAGGATGATTCACTTTCCTAATTTTGGACGCCAAGATAATACCCCTGGGGAGTCTATTCTCAGCTTTAAAGAGTATTGTTAAGAAAACACTCACGTCATTTCTGGACGTGTTGAAGGCAGGGCTGCTCTCTGGGCGCCACGTGGCACTGCCAGCTGAGTGTCTCCGGGAGAACCTTTCTCTAACCTCAAACGGTATCACTAACGGCTATGTGAACCACTGGGGTTCTATTCCTCCTTGCTCACTTGGTACATGAAAGATGGATGACCTGGAAAAAGTGAACTACATCTCTCTCTTGTGGGTCAAAATAATCCTGAGACAAGCACATTACAGTATGTGGTGTCCAGCATTGTCAAGACAAGCTGACAGTAAGTAATGAACAACTGTCTGGCCCATCCATTCTCCTTTGCTTAAGCACTAACAGATCCACGCCAGCCAACACAATTTCTAAACTGGGGTGAATTATGCTTAGCCCTAAAGATCAGCACAGATAAGGAGGGACCCAACACGTGAGGGCATCCTCTACGCAGGTAACAATCTAGGTGGGGCAGATACAAGTCTCCCCCAACTCGTCATGAAGGGTCTTATCAACCTCTAGGACACCTGGTCCGGAAACTTCATATTCCATTCTGGGCTATCTATGCTAAAAAAAAACCCAAAAAAACCTAAATATGAAAGTGAGAAAAAGGGGGGGTGGGTAGTTTTTTCCATAAAGATAATTTTAGAAACATTCTTAATCACATGAAAAAAACTGTAAACAGTGTAAGTGCTGATTTATGGAGAACTGGGTAAGGAAACCACTGAGGCTTCCATCTGACGGACTCTACGTGGCTATTAAATAAGTTTCCATAAATGTGTTAACATGGACACTGTTTATGAGATAAATAAAAAAGACAGCGTGCACACTTACATGCAGGGTATGATGGTGACTATGTTACAACAACTGAAAGGCAACACCCCAAAAAGAACAGCACACGGTGTTGCTGCTGGGAGAATGTTGTTTTTTTCTTCTTTTAATTCTTTCTTTCTAAATTTTCTTGAAAGAGTCTGAAGCAGTAATTAATTAAAACCAGGAATGAAATAAAAATAAATTATATTAACGAGCATCCTCATGTACATTTCTCACACATACACGTGGATGTTAATGCCAGCTTCGTGCAGACAGCCCACGTTCTCCTCTCCAGCCCACGTCTCTCTTCGACGTGGGCATCCTACACGCATCTCAAAACGTATCTAAGTATGAAACCTAGGTTTCTAATAACCCTCTCTGGCCCCTCTCCAGGCTTTCTCGATCTCAGTAAATTCACCGCCATCCACCCCCTTGCTCAGACAGAACCTCAGATGAGAACTGGTGGCTGTCGCTCCCTAAGCTCCCACATCCAATCCAACAGCAGGTCCTGAGTTTCTCTTTTCCACGTAAACGCAGGCTCCCTATGCTTTTCCACGTGTACAGTGGAGACCACCACCACCACCCCTCACCGAGACCCCTTCAGCCCCCTCCCAACTGCGACCACCACCTTCTCTTCCACTCGACTCCCTTCTTTGCGACTTAATTAGACTAATACTAAAATACGAATCTGGGGCTGTGATGCCAAACTATGAGCTATTCAGCTAACGCCCCTTCCCTTACAAAGAACCCAAACACTGTGAGCGTCCGGGCCCCTGTCTCCCTCCCCAGCCTCCCCCTTGGTTTCCTGAGATCAGGTGCTTAAACGTGCTGTGTGGCTTTCTGGCCTCAAACCTGTGCTTCAGAGTAACTCTGCTCCTAAGCAGATTGCAGATGGGCTGCCACACAAGACACCACTTGGACAAAGGATTCCGCTGATACAAAATACTTAAAATAATTATGTACGTGAAAATCATGTCCGTGTGCTTATCACAAAGGACACTGGGGGCTCTTTAGGGGAAAGGACGAGAGCTTGGTCAGGTTTCTAGTATCAGTGTCACTTCAGCCTGGCACAGATGACCAACAGTGTTGACCACAATTTCCCTGATGGTCACAGAGAATCTTAGAAAAAGTCACTAGGAATTGCCCAAAATGTTGAAGAATCCTGGGAGCAGCCAAGACGATGGGTGAAAAGGATTTTAACTAACCCCCACCCCCTCCCCCGTATCTTAAGATTTTTTTTTTTCTAGGAAGAAAAAAAACGCACCCTTCGGGAACAAAATTCAAATGATACCTAATGAACAAACAGAGCTGGCTGCAACTGAGGGTGGCGTCTTCAGACCAAGAGGAGGCAGAGGAACCCCAGGCCAACGACACCCTCAAAGGGACTCACCCCTGTGCTCCCGGCCCCGCCCCCATCCCTCCCTCCCCCCTCGCCTCTCCCTCTCGCTTTCCCTCCATGCTGCCTCTCTCTGTCTCTGCCTCTCCTCTGCCTCTTCCCTCCTTTACTTAACCTCTTTCATCAAGGCTTCACAGAAGGTTCACTGCACGCCACGCGCTAATCTCCTCTGTCGTAAGTTTCACCCCAGCCTTCACTCTCGTTCACGCAAGTCTCAGTTTCATGAAGCCGCACACTTGGGGTGTGCGTATGCACGGTGCTGTCCGCAGGCAAAGAACAGTGCCCAGAAAGCGCCAGGGCGCCACACCACAGCGTGGTGTTTTAAAATTTTGCCCGGGAGCTTTTTCTAGGGTGAATAAAAGATTCCTGGGGGCGGGGGGACGCGGCAGCGTGGTTCCCACCAGTGCAGCAGGTGGCCTGGGACCGACTACGGATGCTGGGCCGGCGAGTCCCCCAGGGAGTCCCAGCCCTGCACGGTGATGCCTGGCCTGGCCCAGGCAGGAAGCCACCTTTGTGGCTCAGGCTCTCAGGCACTGATGACCTGGTCGCCAGCAGATGCAGCTCATCCATCACTCAGACCCACAAAACTACAAGGTTCCTTATAGTTACTCATTTCCTCCCCTCGATTTCCAAAACCTTCCCCACCTGTTGTCTTCTCGCAGCTACATAGTTCAGTTTCACCATCTCTTTTCCAAATTCCTTAAAGCGATTTGCAAGGTCTTGCTCATTTGTAGCATTTTTGACAGCTTCCAAGGCCTCCTCCACCTGAAATGATAAAAAAAAAAAAAATCTTTATAACTGGATAGTATTTAAATATCAGTAAACATGTTAGAAATGTTAGTCTGTAAAAAAAATTCATGCATTAACATTTAAATAAATAATGGAGAAAAGTACCCCAATGAGTATTTCTAATCAGAATAAATATTTGTTCAAGATTTACAGGATATTTTGTATAAAAAAGATCATGACTGCTGAACTCTTGTATACAATACGACATTGAATTTTGAGTTATGATTTTGATAAGTAAAGTAGACTTCTGATTTCAAGTAGAAAAATATACTTAAGAAGAAATATGGAATTGAAAAACAAATTCTAGAAATCTTCAGAGGGGGAAGTGCTTTGCAAGTGAAAACTGGGGGTCCTGGGCTGCTAAACCTTTGAGAGATTTAAATCTGCAACCAGTCTTCTGGGCAACATCTCTAAATCTGGGACTAATGGGACTGTAAATTTTAAGCAGAGTATACACCTTGTCATCCAATGGAGAGAGAACACACTAAGCCTCGAGAAGCAAGTGGATTGTAAGTTTTGTTGCCACGGAAGGTGGGTCTCAACCAGGGAGGACGGAATAACAATCAGCCGAAACAGCCAAGAACACGATTCTGAGCAAATAAGGCATAAGGCAGAACCATGCTTGCAAAAGCAAAGGTTCTTAGTTTTGAGGGGAGCCTGATTCTCAACCAGAACAGGCTCCTGAGAGGGGCAGCAGAACAGGAGAGACGGCTCTGAGTGATGAGAGGTACAGAGGATGCAGGGACCCACTGCAGAATTCCAACTGGCTCTGCTAGCTGAGACCAAATCAAAGGACAGTGAATAGTCAGCTTTTTTTTTTTTTTAATTGACGTACAGTCAGTTACAATGTGTCAATTTCTGGTGTGCATCACGATGTCCCAGTCAGGCACATACATACATATATTCATTTTCATATTCTTCTTCATCAAACGTTATTACAAGATACTGAATGCAGCTCCCTGTGCTATGCAGAAGAAACTTTATAAAATCCATTTTTATGTATCGTAGCTAACATTTGCAAATCTCAAACTCCCAAATGTATCCCTTCCCACCGCCTTTCCCCGTAACCATAAGATTGTTGCCTATGTCTCCAAGTCTGTTTCTGTTTTGCAGATGAGTTCATACTGTCCTTCCCCCTCACTTTTTTTTTTCAGATTCCACATATGAGTGTTATGATATGGTATTTTCTTTGTCTTTCTGACTTACTTCACTTAGAATGATGATCTCTAGGTCCATCCATGTGTTGCTGCCAATGGCATTATTTTATTCTTTTTTATCGCTGAGTAGTATTCCACTGTATAAATATACCACAGCTTCTTTATCCAGTCATCTGTGCATGGACATTTAGGTTGCTTCCATGTCTTGCCTATTGTAAATAGTGTTGCTATAAACACTGGGGTGCATGTATCTTTCTGAATTAGAGTTCCCTCTGGACACATGCCCAGGAGTGGGACTGCTGGGTCATATGGTAAGTCTATTTTTAGTTTTTGATGAATCTTCATACTGTGTGCAAGTTCAAATGACCACTAAATGGCTAGAAAAGGGCACAGATTAACACAGTACTGAGATACAGGGATACACCTCTGTTGAAAGTTGACACCACCACAAAGGTTAGCCTGATCCAATTTCCTCGCCAAGTTTCACCAAGTGGAGGAATAGTGTATATAAACCAGTGACCACGGATATCATCAAATGTTTTCCTCCACAGATAGGATAACACTGTTCTGTTGACTAAATAAGCTAACTCATCTCATGAAGGAGAGCCCTGCAGCCAGCAGGGAGGCCATTCAGAATGACGGTGCTGGGGGCTCAGTCCAGACACCAGATAAAACTGTTCCCATTCTCATCTTCTCTGGAAATTCTGCATCTTTTTTTTTTTCTTCTCAATTGTGAAAACATAAAATAAATTGACTCCTCAATTTTAGTCTTTCCAATTGCTATCCAGGCTGTAATCCTGCTCAAGGCAGAGACAGAAGCATAGATGAAAAAAGAACGGCTGTGTCAGGATGTTTTCAGGCACTCGGGTCACATGACATTTTATGGTATAAAACGGTCCACTTAAAACATTTCCATGGTTTAAGGAGAATCTCAAACCTCAAATCTTTAAAACAAATCAGGGATGTCTCACTTTCTAATAGATTTATAATCGTTTCACCGTGGCCATCAGCGCCACACTGAGAGGGCAGCTCTTGGCAGTTAATTTGTTCCTACTGCTGATTTGAGCTGTAAGTCTTTTCTCAGGACATAAAATTGGGTCCCACGGAAGAGCAAAATAATTACCTCAGAGGGAGCTAAATCCTGGGTTTGTTTTATTATATACACATATGTATATAAAGTTACATATACTAACATTGTCAGTTGTTAATCAGAACAATTTGGAATATTTATTTCATTCTGTTACACATAACTTCCTTTCTCATTGGCTTTCTTGGAAGAATCCAGATACTGGTCTGAATCTATGTTTCTGATTCAATGAAGTTCTTTGGAACAGAAACACCAGTGAAAGTGTCTGTGTATCAAAAAAGTAAAAACAGACCTACCATATTATCCAGCAGTCCCACTCATGAGCATATATCTGGAGGGAACGCTAATTCAAAAAGATACATGCACCCAATGTTCATAGCAGCATTATTTACAATAGCCAAGATATGGAAGCAACCAAAATGCCCATTGACAGATGACTGGATAAAGAAGCTGTGGTATACTTATACAGTGGAATACTACTCAGCCATAAAAACGAATAAAATAATTGGCAGCAACATGGATGGACCTGGAGATTGTCATTCTGAGTGAAGCAAGCCAGAAAGAGAAAGAAAAATTCCATATGATACCACTCATACGTAGAACCTAAAAAAAAAGAAAAAAAGAGGACACTAATGAACTCATCTACAAAACAGAAACAGACTGGCAGACATACGTAAACAATTTTATAGTCACAGGGGAAAGGCGGTGGGAAGGGATAAATTTGGGAGTTCGAGATTTGCAAAGGCTAATCACTGTATATAAAAATAGTTAAAAAATCAAATTTCTTCTCTGTAGCACAGGGAAATTTACTCTGTATCTTGTAATAACCTTTAATGAAAAAGAATATGAAAACGAATATATGTATATATATGCATGACTGGCTGTGCACCAGAAATTGACACATTATAACTGACTGTACCTGAATAAAAAAAGTAGTCTGAGAATTCATTTATTCACTAAATACTTATTAAGCACCTACTAGGAGCTAGGCAGGCATATGGGGATGGCAATGGTGTGGAACAAGGATCTGACCCCACCCTCCTGGACCGTGTGACCTGGTTCTCCTGTGCACACTCACTGCCCACACCGGTGCTATGAATCAACATTGTTAAGATCACCTTTTCTGTTTGGACACACTGACCTTGTTCCAGGGTCCTCCCCTTGATACCCAGTTGAGCAGATTTTAAGTGACATTGATGAAATGATCTCATAGGTTGCCCGATAACTCTCTCGTCAGGATCTGGATTTACAGCTAAATTAAAAATGTTGTCTTGCAAACAGGAGGTGGCTAAGTGAATGAATGAATGCGTATAAGATTCCACATTTAACTCCTTCACTTGTCTGGCCATGCGCTCTGGTGTGGCCCTGGGGATCTCAGCACTATCACACTTTATCTTTCTGCCTCCTCAGGGTAAGCTGGCCTCCCTGAGTAAACCTTCTGGTTTTATGTTCACAAGTGAACACAATGATCTCACCAAAAAGCAAGAAGGACTAAACGCTAATGCCATTTATTCTTAAAGTGCCGTGTTTTGCACAGCACAGCAATAACACAGCCCGCCAGAGCTGCAAAGGTATTTTCAGCTTGTGTAAGTAAACAGCCCTCGCCCGTAAGTACTTAGAATCCACTTTGTTCTCATGGCCTGCAGGTATCTAATCTGGTCCCGAAAAACACCTCTTTGAGGTTGACAGTTTTCTTGTTTCGACTTCACAGAGGAGAGAGAGACGCTGAGGCCAGGGGGTTACACGCACGCCAGCCTGAGAGGTCTGACAGCGAGTGAGAGTGGGAGCCTGGACCTGAGCCACGTGGTCTGTTCCAGAGACCAGGCGTTGATCCCGGGCTGTGAGTCGGGCTGGGATTACACTGACCAGCTGATCATGAAGAAGCATGTGGAGCCCGGCCGCAGCCGGTGGGTGTCCAGGTTCTCACCATCCTACCCCTTCAACGTCTCTAGCGTCTGCCCCCTCCCACGGCACCGCCATGGCCTCCACTCGGCTTTCCTTTCCCGCACCGGCTGGATAATCTCAATGATCTCTCTGTGTTTTGTTTTGTTTTTAATTGAAGTGTAGTCAGTTACAACGTTGTGTCAGCTTCTGGTGTACCGCACGATGTTTCGGTCATACAGATACATACACAGATTCCTTTTCACATTCTTTCTCATTATGGGTCACTACAAGATACTGCGGACAGTTCCCTGTGCTACACAGTAGAAACCTGCTGTTTATCTATTTTATATACACTAGCTAATATTTGCAAACCTCATACTTCCCAATTTACGCCTTCCCACACTCTTTCCCCGCAGTAACCGCAGTTTGTTTACTATGTCTGTGAGCCCGTTTCTGTTTTATAGATAAGTCCATTCATGTCTTTTCTTCTTCTTTTCTTTGATTCCACATAAGCCAGAAAGAGAAAGAAAAATACCGTGTGATGCCACTCAGTTACCTCTTAATCCGCCCCCTTGCATGGGCTCACCTTTCTCCTAATTCCTTCTCCACACGCTACCAGAATTCTGTGCCTAATCCCGAATCTGGTTCTAATGCTCACAGCTCCTCAACGGCTCCCCGTAGCCTCTACCTGGAGTCTAAACAAACTGGTGGAGTTCAAATCGATTACTGCGATAACCGAGACATTCTGCCGTGCGACTCTGTCACTGCCTCTCACACCTGACCCTCCGCGCTCCAACAACACAGAACCTGTCCTATTACTGTGAGCGTTCCAAGTCCCTGTCTTCCCCTTGCGCTAGGGAAGAACAAGTCTGACTTCACATTAGATCTGCTCCTTCGGCTCTAGCCCTGGCCTCTGTTTCCTGGGCTCAGTCACGCTGGTTCTGCACCTTTTGTAAAAGGATGTTGCCTTTAGCCTGAAATATACAGAGAGCCCATTCTCAAGGATCTGACCTTTAAGGTCTTTTTTCCCCCCATTTTTTCCACTTTTCCATTTATATATAGGTAAAAAATTGCAGAAGAAAAAATAATATTTATCTTGTGGGAGGTTTACAGGGGCACCATGACCTGATCCACGTGGACAGCTGCAAGAACAAAGGATTCTGACACCAAGAAGTTTGCAACAGCCAACCACACCCCCTCCCCTTTTTACCATGAAAGGAGCCTGAATTCTGACTTGGGGAAGATGGTTCTCCAGGACACCAGTCCCCCATCTTCATGGTCTGCTCTCTTTCCAAATAAAGTCGCTGTTCCTTGCCCCAGCACCTCGTCTCCTGATTTACTGGCCTGTCGTGCAGCGAGAAGAGCGAGCTTGGACTCAGTAACATCCTCACACCCTCATTCTTCCCTCGGTTTGTGAGGCTCTGTAGGCGAACCCTCTGGCCCCCCCCCAAATCCATCCTATGGCAAGAGCGCCCCGGCCGTGAGCAGTAAACCCCGCCGCCCTGGCTGGTTATCAAATCCAAACACCTGCTCTCCACCTGCCCTGTGGAAACGCGGCTGGGCACTTTAAATATTGCTTTTCCAACGCCCGGCGGCCAGCGGCACCCCTCAGCGAGGGTGATCTTGTAGTGGAGCGCCTCCCGTGAGACACCTCTCCATGAACCCCAAAGGGAGATTTCCAGAAAGTTCCATTAGCTTGTGTGGTACCTGGTGACGTCCACGTCACCCAGGGGACTAGGAACGCCTGGGTCCTGGTCCTGGTCAGGCGGGGGCTCGCGTGGAGAGTTCCCTCGCAGCCCGGGGTGACAGCTGCCCCTCTGTCACTCCTGCACTCCTTAGCACACTCTTTACTTCTTGCTAGCTAACCCCTCGCTCCTGTCATCTGCTGTTCGACTTAATAAGTCTTTATATTGCACTTTCCCTGCTCAAATTACCGTGCAGTTTCGCTCTCACTGTTGGACAGAGTGGTACCTGCCCCCAGCTCCTTGGACGGACCAACCTCCTTCCAATCACCCTCCACTCTCAGCCCCCAGCTTCAGGCCTGTGACCCCAGCCTGTTCAATCCGGTCCAAGCAATTAGCTCAGGGAAAGACAAGCCTCATTCAGTCCAATGAGACGCATCCCCGAGCCCTCCCGCGCCCAGCCACATCACCCTCCTTCACAGTACCCTGCGTCGCCCAGCAGTACAGCTGGGTGAACTGATCCCATCTTCAGCTTGGGGGCTGGTGGGGGAGAGGAATGACCAAACCAAGACATCAGCACATCTCATTCCTCCTCTAAATAATTAACTCAGAGACATGTACTTAGGTAGAAGCCAGGAGGACTAACAAGCTTGTGGAACTTTCATTTGCGCTGTCAGGGAACAGAATTTCTTCTTTCTGCTATCTTTAGTCTAGAAGCATGTACCTTGAGAAGGTTTAGCAGGCCTCACCTTGAGACGACGAGAAAAGGGCCCACAGAGAAGAGGGCCCTTAGAGGAAAAAGAGATAGAAACCCGGTCCTTGTCACGTTTTTATACCTTGATTAAGCCTTGCCTGAAGCTCATTCGTTCTGGACTTTCAGTTGATGAGCTAACATATTCCCTTTTTGAAAGACCAAGTTGAGCTGGGTTTCTGTTATTTAAAACAGAAAACGTCCTAATGATTATGTTTTCCTCCCACAGCAGTATGCACATTGTGCCAACATGCATTGCACTTAATGTCTCCCCTGAAAGCCTATAAAATTTCAAAGGCAGGAGCTGAGTCTTGTTTACCCTGAAGTTACGTATATCTTGGCACCACGTCTTGCACATAGGAGGCATCCAGTAAGTTACCTCTTGAAAGAACAACTAATAGATAAATTCCAAACAGCCCAGCTGCATGAAGTAAATGCCACGATCGGTCTGACAAAGAAGATATGCTAAGAACCCTGGCAGTAATTTCTCCCTTTATAACCAGAGGCAAGGGTATTTTATGACAATTGATGGCTGTTACTCAAACGTAAGAGCCACATTAGAGCTGCAGGACTGAACAGCAGACGACTGAGAAGTCACGCCATTGAGGACTCACTAGACCATGTGACGCCAGCGCCACAAAAAGCACAGGTCAATATTAGACTCACCCTCCAGACACCGGGGCAGCAGCGTTAGATCTGGCCCCTGGTAGCCTCGAAAATAATCAGAATTTCCTGAGACGCTGACTAAAGGGTTGTGGTTTTTATTTTGTTGTTGACTTTCCAGAGAGAAATGCTGAGGAAACCGAGAACATCATTATTCCAGGACTTAGCCTGGGCACAGGAAGAGAGGGACCGCTTCCCCGGCACACAGAGGTCAGGTGCGTGTGTGTGTGATGCCGTCACCAGCGCGAAGGAACGACAATGCAGCCTGATTACATTAATTCAGAGCACGGGGGAAATAAACATCGCCCTCCCTGATCGCGGGCTGTAAGGCAGGATTCCTTTACACGTGCGAAGGGTCCCGTCTCAGCGTAACACACTGACAACGTCGCCTGATTGCAGGAAACGCCAGGTGTCCGCAGGGAGGCAGTCACCAGCGACTTCAACAACGCGAGTGATTGCAATTCAGGAGCTCTTAAAGATGTCTGATGTGCAAACGCCTCCTTCAGCTTCGCTCAGGAACATCCAATTCCCACTCTGATGATAACTCGGCTTTGAACTACATGTTACTCACTATTCCATCACCGTCCTCCTGAATTCAAAGTAGCCGCAGTAGCAGAAACCCCTTGCGGTCATCGGAATCCGTAATATGACACATTCAACAGGGAGCTCAACAGCCAAGCGCACGCGAAACCCTGCATAACGTAGAGCTTAAACGAGCATCTCGAGGATCTGTGTGCTGTGGGAAAGGACGGACTCTTCAGAGTCCTATAAGCTCAAGTTTACAAACATAATTCTAAGGTCGGAGAATGCAAACATGCAAACACCGATATGCTACCAAACCATCCCGTGTCTGCAGGACCCCAGCTGCTCACGCGGTTTAGAGGCTGGATGATACTTGTTCGCAATTACTCACTTTGCCAACAACTACCTGGAGGGGACAGGGCCGAAAACGAAGGCGGGTATCTTAGGAGAACAAAATGACTCTCCTTCATCTACTTGGTGAATTACTGATGGAAAAACAAGAAAATAAGTTGCTGATAAGAAGGCAACTCCCTCTGTGTTCCTGTAAATGACTCATAGATGAGAAAAGTCAGTATCTGCAAAGAAGAGCAGTGAGATCTTGGCAGACAGCCTGAAAGATGAAAAGTAACATATTATCTTTTAACACTTAAAGGTAAAACAGCGACATAGTGGTTGACACGGCAGGAAACTACGAAACTGGACAGGATATGAATCAACGCTCCGACCCAACAGAAAATCAAGTCGCGACTTTATCATCCTCAGAAAGCGCCTGTCACTCTTTCTCATTTACGTTCTGTCCATGTGGTGAAGAAACGCTTTCATCATTTGGAAGAAGCCTCGACAAAAAGTCTAGGGGATAATTTCTAACCTGATTTATCAGAATACATAAAGATTTCTTCCTTCATCTTGAGTTAAAAACACAAACAGATGCTGAAAAAAACACCTGTTTGTATAGGAGACGATGTGCTTCCATGGAAAAGAATAAAAATGCTGTTAAGTCGAATCATATACCATGTTGATTGGCAAAAAAATTGTTGATACATTGTCTTGGGGCGGGATTGCAATAGTCCTATCCTATGAAACCCTGAGCGACCTGAACCCAAGTGTGACCCAGGCCACCCCTAGAGTCACCCAGCGACAGCACCAGAAACCGCAGTTCCCCATTTCCTCCACGAGAGGGCGGCCGTCCACCACCGCTGCTCCCTGCACCTGCTGCGCTCTAAGAACAGATGTGTTACTCAGTCTACGATCATTTTTAATGTTACTGACAGTCTGACAGGACTACTTAATATTGCTGGGCTGACCTTTCCATATTTTGTGCTAAATCCTTTTTTTCTTTTTAATTCCCTTAATCTGCCGTGTCGGGAAGGGAATACACATACCCTCGAGGCCACGTTAGGGCGCGCTGCGGGGATGGGACCAGCTCACAGCACTGGTGGAAACAGGCGGGTGGAGAGGCAGGGCGCGGCCCCACGCACCACCTTAGGGCCCAGATGCCTGCGGCACCCGCCGTGCGTGGGCGGTCCGGCGAACACGGGCCTTCCTCACTGCCCAGGGGGCGCTGAACACGCTTCCAGGGCCCAGGCAGCAAGAACACGCAAGGTGGGAAGTTCGCTTCCTGAGGTTCAGCCCTGTTCTCCTCCTGGTGGAGGAAGGTTTCCATCTGGGGGAAGAGCTTCCTGAAAATGATGCCTTTGAAGACTCAGCAGGCCGTGAGAGAAAGGTACCCGAACTTTTTTCTCCAACACACGCGAGCAGGAAGCCACCTGCGGCTGACAGGTGCGCGTTAGGGGCAGGGCTGTGCGATGAACGCTTTCTAGGGTTCCCCCGCTTAAACCTGCCCGCGCTCCAGGGCTGGGCTGTCATGAGCCCCACAGTGACAGGTGAGCTGCCGTCTGAGACGCTCCGGGCGGTGGGCTGTGGGGGGCTGGCCAGGGGACACCAAACCAAGACAAATCGTAGCACGGGCAGGGGTGGGAGGGGACAGACTGGGAGTTCGAGACTTGTGGGTACTGACTGGTATGTAATAAAATAGACAAGTGTATACTGCACAGCACAGGGAAATATATTCAAGATCTTTTAGTAGCTCATGGTGAAAAAGAATATGAAAATGAATGTATGTATATTAATGTATGACTGAAAAATTGTGCTGTGCACCAGAAATTGACACAACATTGTAAACTGACTATAACTCAATAAAAACAAAAACAAAAAGAATATGAAAACGAATATATGTATGTATATGCATGACTGCGACATTATGCTGCACACCAGAAACTGATTGTATTTCAATAAAACTAAACTAAACTAAAATTAAATTAAATTTTTAAAAAAGAAACAAAGGCATTAGAAGGAACCAAACTCCATGGTTTCTCAAACTGTATCTAATACAATTTTTTAAATTTAGATAAATGAAACCTCAAGAATTAAAAGGAAAAAAAGGAATCAAGGCACCTTGACAAGCAGAGCACACGTAACAGGGTCCTAGGGGCCGGTGGGTCCCATATGAGCCCAGAGACCCAGTGCCAGGCTTGGTGCAACAAGACTGACCCTTGTCATCAGTGCTGTGGGCAGGGCTGCTCTTTGCTGCCAGACTAAGGTAGGTTCAAAGCATATAATTCTACAAAAGGGCAAGGCTGGGACAGTTAATAAAATGTAATTCCGCGAAGGATCTACATCAAGGTGGGCAGAGGCGGTCAGCACGGCCAGCTCCCCATACGAGCCGGGTCACCGCACGGGCCAGCACTGCCCCGAGTCTCAGGACAAGGCCAAGGCAGGTGCACCACGCGGGCCCTCTGCAGCCTGACAGACGCACTGTTCTGTCTCCAGGGAGTAGAGAGGAATCCAGACTCCGTTCTGAGAGGAAGAAAACAATTTCAGGGAATCTTCTGACTTTTTAAAGCAAATCATTAGATACTATGTTGGTATTAGAAAAACTGGGGGACACCCCTTGGGTGAGTAACCAAGCGATCTGGTGAGCAGTGAAACGTCTCCAGTAGCGATCAGTGCTGCCACACCCATGGCCAATGTCGGCACCCCGGCAAAGCAGGTTTTGGTAAGTTTCTACATACGTACAATTTTCAGATGCGACAAGAGCCTCATGACGTCCGCCATGTCCGCCAGGATGAGCAGGCGTGTGACCGCCGAGAGCAGGGCCCTGGCCGCCCGCACCATGGTGCCACGCTTCACGGATGAGCACGGGTCGTCCGCAAACTCCGATGAGGCGATGCGCATGGTCTCACCTGGAAGACAGACAGGGAGACGCACGTGGGTAGACGGGAGGCTCGGAGGCTGGTGACCGCAAAGACCCGTGGCCGGGTGACTGCTGCTCTCGCTGCGAAACCTCCATGACAGGGTGGGGGCTGCTTCCGGCTCCCTCAGGGCAGCAGAACCCTTCTGGTAAGGCGCATCAGTGCACACAGACAGGTGCAGGGGTCAACACGAGGCATGAAGTGATGCTCTTAGCATCGATAAGGGGCACGCTGAGTTTAGCCTGTCCAAGAGTTGAGCTGAATTTGCCTGACCTTAATCATCCTCACTCTGCATGTCGCTGGGAACCAATGATGCTGCTCACTAGGCTAGCTGCTTTCTGATGGTTCAAGAAAGAAGGTAACTGCTCCACAGGGGAATGCAACGCAAGCCCTTGGGGGCAGACACTGCACTCTTAATTGAGCTAATCAGGCAGCAACAGACTATGGAGCTACTCCAGGTCTGGTAACACTGCTAGGGAGCTATTCTCCAATATAATAATAGAGAGTATTTACAAGACAGCTGAACTGATTCAACAAACGCTTATTAAGCACATACTGGTGTCAGAGTCTCTACCGAGGCTCTGGAATCGCAAAGATTTCAATTTTGCAAAGAGTCACAGAAGGTGACTAAGAACGCCCTGACCTCAGAGAGCTCACAACCTAAAGAGGAAACACGTTGTAAACACGCACTCATCATGCGGTGATTATGTGCCAAAATGGACACAGGATTAAGAATTGCAGGCGAAGGAGAGAAGGAAGTGATTTACTCATTTAGTGTGAGGCTGGCGGGAAGCTGTCAACACTGACGGGCTTTGAAAAACCAAACGGTGTCCACCAGGAAGACAGAGGTGGGAAAGGCGCCCAGGGCGGCGGGAACACCACGTGGCTCTAGAGCTGGGCGCCGGGCGCCAGGGCGGGCAGGGAGCTGCGCCACTGGGGGGTCACAGCCAGGGAGGGGCGTGGGGAAGGGGCGCCGGGGCTGGGACCCCGTGGAGGAGGTTCGGACCGTGTCCTCGGCAGGGATGGAAATGACTAACAGGTTTTTATTTTGGCCGCATTACATAAAACAAACCGGAAAGGACAAGACTAGTGCGAGAAAACAGGCAAACGTGGTTACTATTGGAGACGGCGGTCGTGAGGACGTGGACCGGGGTACAGAGGGGAAGGGGCATTATTGAGATGCGCGGATCTGGGGTTGATCAGGTACGGAATCCAGGATGGCGGGTATGGACACAACACAAAAGACAGGTGCACATTTGCCCAAAGGGATCCCGGAGCGGGAAACAGAGAGAGCTCGTTAACCACAGAGGCCGGCCTCTTATCAACGGGGTGAACAGCCACTGGGGGTGGGGGGGCAGAGGACCAGGAAAAAGCGTAAGGAAGTTTCGCACCGCGGAGCAAACACAGTTTCCATACACCTGACTTTCAGAGTTAATCGGACCGGTTACTTAATTCAGGGCGACACAATTCATTCAAGATATCATGTATCAAGTGACAACTTCTCATCTATTCATCAAAACCGAGTCCATTTAAATAAAGTCAGTTACATCACTAAAAACCTGTGCCTCCTGTAAATTATCCTAAGATCCAAGGGAAAATTAAAAGAAAAAAAAAAAAACTTCTCACCATTTTCCAGGCAGGTCACAATATAATGTAATTCCCTCCGTGTGAAGTTACTTAAACCCTAACAGTGATCCTTTTTACACTTAGGAAGGGCGGCTGTGTATGGAAACACATCGTGCTGTTGGATTTTCAGAGCGGCCACCATCTATGGTAAGCACGTTACATGCCAGCCAGCTCTGCCTTCGCACCCAGGCGTGAACAGCTCCACACACGGCAACAGACAGCCTGCGAGAAATTCTAAAATTCATCTTTGGGCTGGCATCGCGGTGAATTCTCAAGATGCGCATCCCTGGAGGAGTAAATAAACTTTAAGGCAGAGGCTGGCAGTTAGGAGACACATGTTCAACCCAAGGGTCCCACCCGTGCCACAGGCTTACCCAGCCTCCCCTCTGCCACCGCCCAGCCCCCAGAGAAGACCCAGCAGCAGACACCTGTGCGGTGCGGGGAAGCCACCTCGTCCTCACCCTGTGGAGTGCGGCGAGAGAGGACCTTTCACACCAAGGTGAATCCGACGAAACACTGAGAGGGTCACACAGATAAAGAATGGATGCACTTGTACACGGGTAACAGAAGAGAACAAATCCGACTCCATGTTAGATCTGTTCCTTTGGCTCTAAGCCTGCACCCTGTTCCCTGGGCTTCGTCTTGCTGGTTCTGCACCTTTTGTAAACGAAATGTTGCCTAGAGCCTGACATACGCAGGAGAGCCTGTTCTCAAGGCTCTGACGTTTTTAGGGCATAACACTTCTGCATCCATATAGAGATTAAAAAGTTGCAGAATAGAAAATAACATATTTCACTGGAGGTTTACAGGGACACCGTGACCTGACCCACGTGGACGGCTGCAAGAACAAAGGATTCCAACACCGAGAAGTTTGCAACAAGCACACCTCCTCCCCTTTTCAGTATAAAAAGAGCATGAACTCTAACTGGGAGGGAGATGGTTCTCCAGGACATTAGTCCCCCATCTTCTCGGTCTGCCAGCTTTCCAAATAAAGTCGCTATTCCTTGCCCCAACACCTCATCCCCTGATTTACTGGCCTGTCCTGTGGCGAGCGGAGTGAGCTTAAAACTTGGTAACATACAGCGTTGACAGGTAAATCAGCTGCTGTTGGCACGGATCCACTGACTCAAGGCAGGGGGGAAGTTCTTCTGTAAACCTAGGGAGCCACGCGGTTGACCCCAAATTCTTCAGGCTGAGTTGGTGTGCGCCATGTCTCATGAGTAACAGCAGGCTCCTCGGGTAGGGCTGTTCTCAGCGGGGGAAAGGGGCCCTAAGAGGAGAGCTCAGTCGCACCCCCTTCCACCACGTGGGGAAACCACACTTAATCAAATTGATTTTCAGCATCAGGTTTTCATACAGGGGGGCCGCATAATGGCACGTCACCCAGATGCTGACTACCCGGTCAGCAGTACTGCTTCAAAGCCCATGGAGGACATAGGACAGCACGGGGCTCGCAGGTGGAGCTATTCAGCGTGGGGGACACAGCGGGCACTACTGGAAGGGGCTCAGGAGACGCCCAGGAGGAGGAGAATGAGGCAGGGACAGAGGCAGGTCCACCTTAGCGGGTGAGCCTCTGCCAGTGGAAATCTCATGCCACGTTCTGAGATTATCCTAAGATAAATAAGAGACGATGTAATCCAATTTAAATTCAGACTAAAAGCTCAGTTGAAGCAGATAACCAATGATTTCATGGTATTAAAGATTCCCAGGGAAAAAGGCAATCTGAAGTCAGCTCTAACTGTAACGCGTTTTGATATCCCTGTAGTTTTAGGATTACCAAAATAAAACGGAAACCTATATTACAAAATGATAAGCGGGTTTATCAGAACAGAACCAGTTACTTCCCCAGGGAGCTGCTTTTTCTATAAGACTAAAATGTTCAGCTAAGAACCAGCGTGCATGTGCCGGAGAGGGGAGGGGGCAGGGAAGAGAGGACAACAGAGCCACCCGCCTTTTTTACATACAAGCGTATGTGTTCAAGCTCGTTAACTTGGCTACAGACTTAAGCTCAGAGCAGGGTTTCTGTGATCAAGCCTTTGACCCTCTCAAGCCACTACCACCTGCTGGAAAGAAACAGCTCCAAATAAGTGACTTAGGGGAACCAGGAATAGTTAACGGGTACACACAGTGCTTCTGTATGAAGGTTTAATTACGTAAGAGTGCTTCTAAAAGCGTTACACATATCAACCCATGGGTTAACAGAGCAGTTACACCTTCAAAGTCACAGACACCACGGATCACATCCCGACTCCTCCCCAACTGTTATGAAATATGAGAGACCGGTGATTATCTAACTTCCGTGTTTTAGTCCCCTCAAGTGTAAAAGAGGGGTGAACACAGTGATGGCTACCTGGCAGACTGTCATTAGGGCTAAAATGAATGAAATAATCCACTCAAGGTGCCCAGCACAAGACCTTACGAGTAAATGGGCTCCACCCGTCATCACCATTACCCACCGCTACCACTGTCACCGAGATCCTCTCCAACACGACAATAATGGTGGGAGAACTCCTGGTCAAAGGTTTGGAAGTCCATTTTGTGGTTGACTTCAGTGCTTGTGTACATAATAATGTAGAAGCAAGAAAACATTTGCCTAATAAAAAAACATTGTTCTAAGGCAGAATGTACACCCGACCCTCCCCAAAAATGGTGCTGGTGCTTGGTTTTTCAAATTGGCGCTAGTTCTGGTTCTTATGCAAAGGTCTCGGGACCCTTGCAAGGACCTGTTAAACGTAGCAAGAGCCACACTGCATACAATGGTAATTACTGTCTTGCTCAAAGGCAGCAGAAAACCATAAACTTGGGAACAGTAAACAGTGATGGCTAAGCTTATAAGAAAAACGGAGTGCAGAGGATCAATGCTGAATCCAGTGTCACTTAATACGTATATAAAAATAAAGAGAAAACAAATTGATGAACATGTAAATTGCACTGCGCAGTGAAAGTGTTTCTGAAATAACTAGTTAGCTTGTAAAGCAAATAAGCACTCAGTAAATTATCTTTTCTATAAATTCAAAATTTCAATAACCCCTGTATCTGCAAGGCAAGTCTTTCTATCAAAAGCAGACCATTGACCTCTTTATATCTGTAAGTCAATAAATGCTTCTATTGATCAGTATCTTTATTCTAGTACAACCATGACTACAAATCAAAGCCCACTGAAATGTGAGCAGACTGAGAACGTGGCACCTGGTAGTTAAAATGTGATTTCAAAAACCTTTTAATGTGTTGAGCAAAGAAAAACTGTCACAACTGGAACCTAGACTGAACAGCAGAGATAATATGATCGTCAAAAATGCTGTCATCTAACTCTGAATGAGACGGCTCACCGTCTCAACATGCAAAGACAGAGGACACCTTGGTTTCCTCTTGCTAATTAAGATACTGTGTAAAAAAAGGCAGACTAGGAAACTGGTGGTAGGCTGAGGAATGAACGTCCAAATTCATGAAGGATGGAAAAGGGCAGAAATAAGATACAAACCTAGAATTGGCTGAGTCCAGAGCCAAACTCCTACCTAGAATTGAACTGAAGTTTATCAAAGTTTTCTGCTTTGGGCTTAAAATTCCAATTTTCAGTGATCTTTTATTGATACAGGAACATTCAGTAATTTGTACAGTATTTTAAAAACTATTTTTCTTTGTCAGTTTCTAAGTAACTGTTGTAAGATTTAAGTTAACAATTAACAGTCCATCAGAAAATTATATTTTTCTGCTTGGGTGTCTTCATTAAAAAAATGGAAACACTATCAAGACAAAAACTCTCATTTTTAAAAATCTTCTTTTATTCTGGAAATTTTCAAAAATACTTTGGGGACATTATGCAGCCTAAATCTTAGCAGATGCAAAATCCCGGTGTGCCCTCTGAGGCAGGAACCCTCTGCCTCCCTAGGAAGCCATGCCAATTTGAGATAGCTCTGATTGTTAAAATATTTTTCTTCAACTATTTTAGTCTTCCGTATGTTCTCTTGAAGCACACATAAAAATCAAATCCCCTCTTCGACAGGATAAACCTCGAGAGTTTTTTTTTTAAATGTCCTTCAAGGAGAAAGGAAGTAACAAAGCAAGCATCCATCGGCCATTGCCTGAGAACCAGCGCCGCCGCCAGACTACGAACACGGCAACCCACAGAAATGGGCAAGCAGCTCCGCCTCCTTCTGCAAACTGCTTCACTAGTCATCCAGGTTGGGATGACGTGTTCGCCTTTTACAAACTTTAAGGCAAAGGAGTAGAGTAAACATTAAAAAAAAAGAAAAGCACTGCCCATCACCTCTGGAGGAACAAATCTGGTTTCTGGCATGCTGTGAAAACAAACTGATGAGACAGAGAGCAACTGATAACAAGCCACTGGGATCTATTTCAAGACCTAAATTACTAGGTACATTTGAAAGAGACTGAGTGTGAGCTCATTGGTGGAGCCCAACTTCTTAGTCTCAGGGGAGAAAAGAAAAAGTATCAAGGACCATACGTGGCTTGCTCAAGGTCACACAGCTGATGCACCCCAGAGTCTAGGCCAGAAGGAGGTCTCGACTCTGAGTTTAAATGTGCGACTTACCCTTGTAGTGTATTTCTTCAGAAACCTTCTATTTTTGTGTGGTTTCACAAATTCACAACAGACTGTCCCCAAGTCAGTCCGAGTAATTTAAGCCTTTTTATACCAGTTTGGATGTCTTGATATTATGCTCAGGTGCAAACATACTTGTAAGTTCCCACGGCATCTTTGTCATTGGTACAGTGTCATTAGTACAACTGGACAATACTTGCACCTCTGATTTCAACCAGCTTAGATATAAATACAAAAAAAAAGCAAACAGGAAGTATTTAAAAAAAGGGCACATTATGTAATTTGCATCTTACAGGCTGCAGACAAATGAACTACGCTTGAAATTGCTGCGCTGCAAAGTAACAAGCCAACCTAACTTCTTCCGAAGGAGTCTTTTTGGTTAAACAAAGCGCAGGAGCAATTCTCATAATGAGAAAAGTGGATTAAGGATAGAAAACTACCGATAACATTTCAAAATTAGAAACAAAACAAAGATGTTCCAAGTAATTGGTATCACGAACGTGGTAAACACCGCAATAAAACTACAGCTTAATTCAGCTCTATTTTAAAATACACCATGGAGAAAACTGATTTTCTTCACTAGTTTGAGGGTAAAAAAAAAAAAAAACGAAAAAACCCAGAATGATCAGATTCTAGGGTGGAAGTGGCAGTCTTTGCTTTATTCTCTGAACTGCCATTGATTTTGCAGTCATCACAGAGAAATGGCAGTTTCTTCAATGCAATTATAGCCATGTGTCTTCCCTGCTGAACTGACGGGAGGCATCTGTGTCACCATCGTTCTGGCTCCAATATTAAGAGAGCTCACAGAAGGACCACGTCTAAATCAACACCAGTGTATCAACTGACACAAAACACAGCCAACAAAAACAGATTTGTTCGGTGGGAGGATGTAGCAATAGGTAACGAACAGAACTGATTTAAGATAACTCCAAACCCTACATTCAGACAGACAGACTGCCAAAACGTGCTCATCAAAGCTTTCTTCAGTTGTGTGATCGACAGCTTGTCGCTAGGGTCTTGATGGATCTCAGACAGCCCTCCCTCCTTCCAACTCAAAAGTACATTTTAAAAATAAGTGAAATAAGGTTAAAACAAACATCAACCTGGAGAGGGGAAGACGTCGCACAGGGTGGCACGTGGTCTTAAGGGTGAGGAGAATGTGGGGAGTCGGAGGCAGGAGAGCAACCGTGCTGTCTGCACGGTCTTAAGTCTGTAGGGCTGATGGCATGACCATTATCTATAAATGTGCGTCACTTGGATAAAGAGTTATATCTCATTTCACTCATCCGTTTATTCATTCAGTAAGCACTTATTAAGCACCTGCTGTGTGGCAGATACTTGCTAGGTTCTGGATATTCAGGACGAAGTCATGATTCTCGCCCTCTACTTACCAGCACCCTGTCTTTTGGGAAGACTCGCTAACAAGGGTCATCTACAGAACACCTACAGAGAGACCCCCACTGATCAGGCATTCAGTTCAAGGAAGAAGGATCTGCGCTTCAGGGAGCTGGGGACCGTGAGTGTGTGGGGGACGCTTCCGAAGATCTAATAATACGTGAGAGTGGCCAAGAAGGACGTGTGTGTACGTGCACCTGTATCCACACCGAGAGAGAAAGATGAGGTTTCCTTTCTTTGTCCCTGCAGTGTATAGCTTTCAGCCATGGCTCTGCAGGGTGGCAGAGACCAGCTGCACACTGCTGACCCTCTTCTCCACCACTTCCCTGTTAGGGTTCTAAAGAACAAGGAGTGCAGACGAGAATGTCCAAGACGAACACGCTCTTCACCATCAGTTAGCTCCTCAGCCCCGCAGTGGGTGAGTCTGGTCAGCAGAGAGATTTCAGGGCCCCTCTAATCCCATGACATCAAGCCCTAAATGAAGGAGACCCCATCTTACCACATCGGTTTCCTGAAATTGAAGGCAAGTATAGAGAGAAAAATGAAAGGATGACGACTACGGGAAGTCAATGAATGTTAGCCTTTCCTCCCATTCCACTGGAAACGTGACCCATGACCACAAGCAAAGTAAGGTAGGATCCCTCACATGTCAGCAAAGATAACGCAAAATTATTTTTTAAAATATGCTAGTTGCAAATAATATTCTCAATACGTTAGAGCAGGTAGAGAGCTAGATACGAGCAGAGAAAGGGGGGCACAGGCCAAACGGCAGGAATTGGGCAGAAAGGAGGGGCCCAGGCCAAATGCAGGAAACCACACATCGTGTGAGCACCAGGGGTCCCTGGGCAGAGAAAGAAAAGCAGGAACCTCTGGGCTGATAAGGGGCCACACATTTTGGGGTGATGAGTGGCCTGGAGGCCAACAAAAAGAGGTGGGAAAACGCAGGAATCTCAAGAGTCCAAATGTGACCTTTTGCTCATCATGCCCTCATTTCAATAAAATCAGCCTTGCAGATCAGAAGCACCCATCGTGCACCGACGCCATGACACTTCCGATCCAGACGAAATAAGGACAAAAGTCCCTCCCCCCTTTGGGAAGGTGCAGTTGGGATGAAAATCAGGGAATATGACCCCAAACCCATCTCTCCCCAATGAATATTCCACCCATTCATTTTTACACCCTCTGTGACCAACTTGCCAAAGAAACTCAGGGCAGCCGCTCCCCTGAGCCTGCCTGCTCTCCCCTTGAGAGTGTCCTGTCCACCCCTTAATAAATCCTCACTTTACTTTCTTCACCTGTGCGTCTCATCCCTGAATTCTTTCTGGGACGGGACAAGAACCTAATCACCCGCAACGCTCAGGGTTTAATGTTGGCTAACGTTTAAGTCGGCTTTATTTCCCAAGAGCAAAACAAGGAAAACGGGATGGCTACCATCAGCAGCAATAAAAGGACAAAAAAAGATTTAAAATTCACAAGGAGAGTGAAAACACGATGGCTGATGCAGAAATGGCGGACACACTGCTGACACGGTCACACCTGGCACCGGAGCTGCTGAACCAGCACCGTGAGTGAGGCCCGGTGCGGGCACACACGGTGCCCTGGACAAGCGCTCCCCCCTTTAACGTTCACTGACCCAGGGATGCACGTGCTGTGACTGGAGGCTGAAATGACATCGCACACAGGCCTGCTTTTGTTTAGATGCCTATGAAGACAAAGGGCCAAGGCCCAGTGCCTCTCAAGGTCTCTTCCAGCAAAACAACGCATGATGCAGCCAATGCCTCAATTATCTGTATGAACATAATGGCCAGAAGCTGCCAGGTTCGTGGCAGGTAGGGGGAGACACAAGATGGGCCGCGTCCATGTAATGGAGTAATATGGAAGACAGAAGTGTGTTTGTCATGTAGCTGCCACAGAAACCAGTTCCTCGGGCGGTCGTTAAGGAAAAAGCACATGCAGCGCTTGGTGAATGGGACAAATCTGCCAGGCAGTTGAGAGCACTGGATTAGTCAATGCTTTACAGAAATCAAGGCGGCCTAGACCCGAGGCAGCGCGTTCCCCACAGGGGCCTAATCACGCACTGTCTCAGGTAACAGCCCTGGAGCACTTCCCCCGGGCAGGGCGGGAGCACTTCCCCCGGGCAGGGCGGGAGCACGACCCCCGGGCAGGGTGGGAGCACGACCCCCGGGCAGGGCGGGAGCACGACCCCCAGGCAGGGCGGGAGCACGACCCCCGGGCAGGGTGGGAGCACGACCCCCGGGCAGGGCGGAAGCAGACCCCCGGGCAGGGCGGGAGTGCCTCCTCTCACCAGCTGCCGCACCTTGAGCTTGGCCAGGGGCAGCGCAGGCCGTCCTTTCAGAAACCCATCCTGCGTGTCTGATAAATGGCTTGACGCGGAGGCTGTCACAGGGTGAGGGGGTACAGACCCAAACCGAAAAGCTTAACAGGAAAATGACTCTAAGCACTTTATTTGAGGGCCAAATCTTGAGGAAAAGCCAATGGCTTTCAGGATTGAGTGAACTACAATTTCCTTTCATATGCCTGAGATTATTGGAAAAAAAAAATAAAAACCCAGAAATGTCAAATGTCAACAAGAAACCGAAAGCAAACAAAATGCAGAGATTGTTAACCATCTGCCTGAAATTTACTGGGATATCTGAAATGAATCAGAGGCGACAAGAAGGAAGGAGGGAACGAAAAGAAACGTCAGAATGCCAACTTTTTTTTTTTTTTAATTGGAGGTTAGAAGGTTGAAATCTCTCTGGTGACGATTTTAAAAATGTATATTCTCAGGGGATGAATAAGGGGGACCAAAGACTCCATCCAGTGAAGGGACAGGAGGAACCGGGGGAAGAGGCACCGCCAACAGCTGCATCACCAGCCGTCTCGCCACAGCCTCTCAGCGGGAAGCCCGCGACGGCCCCGCGAGTTACCGTGCTTCCCCAGACGACTCTGGAGTCAAACTGTATTAAGAGAAAAATACGGGAAGCATTCAGGGCCTCCCAAGCTATGCGAAGCAACACAGGCAGAAAATACCTTATTTATCCAAAACACTGGAAAAAAAGAAAGGGGGGGGGGAGAGATTGAGACAAAGAGAGATTTGAATTTGAAAAGGAATCCGGGCTGTTCCAGTTAAGCAGCTGAATGATACAAAGCGTTACAAGGGGAACATGGTAAGTATGATCACACTGGAGGCGGCTCAAGGGAATTAAAAACGAAAAACCATTTAAAAAGTAACTGTGATGCGCTTCAAGGAGAAAAAAATAGATGTTTTTCTTATTTCACTTATTCCCAAATTTATTTTATTTTATTTTTTTTTGTCTAAGGACTGAAACCAAAGTTCACAGCTCTTCTAAATTTACGATGAGAAACTTGTACATTAGTTTGTAAGGAGAAAACAGAATTTTATTTTTTTATAAAATAATTCAGCAAAGTGCAGCCATCTGGCCTGTTAGGTTCATATGGATCCAAAGGACAGAGTGATTTATGATTTTCAACACTGCACATTTAACAGAGCAAAAGGAGGAGGGGAGGAGGGGCGGCAGGTCACACGTGTGACTTAAAAGTATTCAAGACAAGCCGGTCACCATGAGCACCTTTTTCAATGACCATGAATTAATAATTCTAGTATTTAAAAAAATACACAACTATTATATGTAAATATATAAACAAATTTATATATTTATATGAAGTTTACATATAAAATTGCATACATACACATTTATATATAAAAAATAAAATACAAATATATTTTATACATATAAAAATATACCAAGCATGCTATTCTGGCAGGGTAGAATATTAAAATAACTCTGGAAACTCACACTATTAAAACACCCTTGCTAAGTGTCTGGGAAGCGCCAGTCCCGGTCACAGGAATGGCATCGGATCAAACCTGGGCAGGCTGCATCTAGTCTGCAGCCTCCAGGAACACCAGGGTCCCGCCTTGCACTGCCTGCGTTTGTCATTCTGAACGGAAGCCCGGAGCTGGAGCTTTCTGCTTCCCGCTTCCAGACCAGCTTGTCAGACACCTCAGGCCAGGAGCCATATTGCTGTCATTACCGTCCTGGGGTGGACGACCGTGACAAGCGCAGGTGAACATTAAATAAATGCTCCTGGATCAGGAGAGCCAGGATCACGCCCGACGGCACTGGGGAGCAGGCAGTTTCCCCTAGGGAGTCCCAAGATTCCGTTTTTGGTTTTGATTCGGGTTTTTTGGAGAGTCTACCCCACTTCCCCTTTTAGGGGACTGGCCTGCCCCCCACCGACTCGCTCACCCTCTACGGCCCACCAGACGCTGCTGAGCCCGGCCCGTGTCTGTCCTGAACGCTTCCAGCCCTGTGTGCCGCTCCCGGGTCAGCCCCAGGCCTCTTGCCCTGGGCCTTCTCTGGATTTCAGGTGGAATAAAGCCAACCTCTACCAGCCTATAACCAGCGATGGAGAGAAACTGGTAACATCCTGGACAAACACCCCGCTTGCTTTAGGCCTCCCAGCAGGGCACCTCCGAGACGGGGTCCACACCGCGTCCCAGAGGCTCCCAGACAACAGGAGCTGGGGCTGGCTCCCTGCCCTCGTCCGTCTCTGCGTCCCATTCCCCACTGATGCTTCCTGGGCTTGTCTCCTGAATGAAGGACTTGTGCTTTGGAATCCTTTACTCACAAAGTCAAGATCGTCAGGGGGCGCTGAAACAGACAGAGTCCCATCACGACCCGGGGCCATTAAACGGTGGAACAAGGCCACTTACACCCTACCCTGCTTTTAGGCCAACATGTCTTACCTGTTTTTGAATAGCTGGTATCTTAAGACATCCACCCACAAGGATACAAACTGCCCTTTTTAAAAATAGACACGAATTAGGAGGTGACTCTGAGGCATTTTGTATGTGAGGAGTACGCGGCTTCCCACCGTCCTCCTACAAAGCCACCTCGGACCATCGCCTAACGTAAGGTTCAGTTACTTAAACTAAGAAGAATAACGTCTCACTTTTGAAGTGGTCAGATCTCGAGTTTCTTCAAGCAGAAACTGACCTCTCAGAGAGCTCAGCGGGCCGGGCATCCTAAACACGTCGCTTAAGCACATCGGTGAGTCAGCGATGAGAACTCCTGGGATTTACTCTCTGAACAACTGCCACGTGTCAATATGCAGCAGGTTTAATTACATTCCTCATGTTGTACACTGCACACCTCATGTCTAGTTTATAACTGGAAGCTCCCCCACCCCTGGCAACCACAAGTCTGATCTCTTTTTCTATGACTTTGTCTGTTTCTTTGCCTTTGAAGGTATTTTCCCAAAAAAAGACATACAGGTGGACAACAGGCACACGAAAAGATGCTCAATGTCGCTAACATCGGGGAAATGCAAGTCAAAACCACAGTGAGGCATCACCTGGCGTCTGTCAGAATGGCTGTTACCAAAAAGACAACGTGACAGGTAAGAACGCTGAGGAGGGTGTGGACAAAAGGGCACCCTCGTGCACTGCTGGGGGGGCTGTAAATTGGTGCAGCCATATGGAGGACAGGATGGAGAGCCTTTCTTCCCCCCTTATTCCTCGGCTTCTATGAAGTATTGTATCTCTTGTTAAAATGTAAGGCTCAAAAAATCACACAGTTATGCCCAAAAGTATAGAACAACATTCCTTTCCGGGCCATCAACAGAGTTGCCTCTTTAGACGAGGGGCGTATGTGGACCGCTGGCTGTGAAGACCGCTTCTGACTGCAGCCGGCTCTTCGGGTACACGACACACCGTTCCACCCGGCACACGACGGGGTCATTATTCAGGTGCAAGTTCACTGCCCTTCGTGTGAGACGTCTGGCAGTTTGTATTTTGGTCTCAGAGAGACGGCTCCCCACACTCCTGCGCCCGCGAAGCCTCCCGCAGGACCCCCTGTGGGTTTTTCCACCTGCCGGCCACGTAGGCTCTGTCCAACTTTGCTGGACAGCTGTGTTCAACCAAACGTCCTGATTGGTTATTTGCCTTTTTAAACAATTAAAATCTAATTGTTGACTAAATATTTTAAAGCTAGCAGAACAGTCTGAGCTTCATTTTCCTACACTCAAAAAATACATAATTGCCTTGAAAAACGACATGTGGCTTTACGCCACAAGCCTGGAAGTCTTTAATTAAGTGAACGGTGCCTGAAGCCAATTTACTGACTCCTCATTGTCTTCCTGAGTCTGGAGGGGATCCAGCTCCTCTCGTGGAACTGTGCTACTCGACGCCCAGCTGGAAGCTTGTCGCAGTAAGCCTCTATTCCGTGTCCTTGTGACCGTGTTTAAAGGTGATCGTACTTGTGAAGTCAGAAAGGAGCGTGGGCGCAGAGCCCTCACGGGCAGACCATGGGCACAGCGGACATTTGTCTCACGAACCTCTCACGGGAGCACGTGCACACACGCACAGTGTCCTGCTCCTCGGCGTTATGGCTTGTGGCAGCGAGGGGCGCTCTGAGCGCTGCTTCGTGCTGGGTCCCAGAAGACACCTGGGTGGAAAGACGACGGTGGCCCCACATGCTCCAGGGGGCCTGAGCACTAGGTCTGGCTGAGGCCAAACCGCCACGTCTTAGATCCGTGTGACTGCCCCCTACACCACGTACCAGGACTGTGCACCTGCAGGGGAATCTGGGCCACAAGGGAGGACAAATGCCTTCTCATGACATTGTCTCTGACAAAGTCCAGACACGTGTCTCTGATCCAACACATCACTTCTCTTTCTGCATCTGGATAATTTTACCTGGCCATTATTAAGTGTTCCTGTGGGCATGCATGTCCCTTAGTTTTCCATTCTTCATTTCTCAAAATAGTACTTATGAAAAGAAGAAATGTGCTGTGTAAGTGGTCCCCTAGGAAACCTGAGTGACTCAACTAATTACTGGTTTTTTGTGTTTTTTTCTTTTTACCTTGTACTGGGCGATACTAACATTCAGAGTAGCACATGGGCCGGCATTTCCAACACCTAATTATTTCCATTGCTACCATCTATGTCACTTTTTTATATGTGTCTAGGATATATTCCATAATACCTTTTATTTTAATATTTAGGGAAAGCGAGTTCCATCCAGAGACCCAAACAAAACGACAGAGGTGGGGAACGGCATCTATGGCTCTTCCACCTCAGCCTAATGTTACAACACCACGTAATACACAGCATCACTGTAGTATTTAATGATATGCTGGTGTTTTCAGCATTACGTTGTGATAAAGCGATCGCTCATTCATCCAGAGTAATGCGAAATGGGCAACTGTGTCTTCCTCTACATGCTGGAGACACTCAGCGTATGGTCCAACTGTCTTCACCTCTCCCTGTCCACATTCTTTTCCGAGCTCAACCTGGCCATCCCTGTGACCCTAATATCTTCATCTGATACCTCCTAAATTTTCCTCTCCAGCCTTTACCCTGTCTGTAATTCCAAATTCTTAGTTCCAATGACGTTTTTATAACCCCGTTTTTGTGTCAGAGTCAGCTTAATCCCAAACTGAATTCTCCATTCCACCCTCTCCCCTACTGCTCAGTTTAACCCACACCTTGCCTTCCTCCTTCCAGTAACGGCGCAACCATCTCCTTCAGTTGCTCAAGCCAGGTAACTGGGAAACACCTTTTACTTTCCTCTGCTCTCCACGCTCATTTTCCGTGGACACCGGACTTCCCCTAATCACCTCTGCCATCATCTTGAACCACCTCCCCTCTCCCTCAGCGCATTAAAAATTCCAACGGGTGCTTCACCACGTCTTCCCCAACCCGTCTCTCAACACGGCAGGCAGAACAACCTCCGGGATTTTGGAGCATCCTCACGCTAAAGTCCTGCAACGCCTCCCACTGGACTCCGCCTGAGCACTTGTCTTGCCGGGTGCGCGACTCGGTTCCGGTTGCCTGCCTCCGCCGCGCTCTGTTTCTGTCTTGCTGTCTCTCCAACTGCAGCTGCGGCAGCCCTACTTCACTTACTGGAGCTGACCAAGCACCTTCCTCCTCAAGACTTTTACTGCTCAGGCTCTTTTTCTGCCTGAAAAGCAACTCTGCCCCTCTTCTCATCGCGATCATGCAGTAACACAGGAGAGCACACCTCGGACCTGGAAACATGCAACATGGTTTGCACTGTTCTCGAAGTGACGTTTCACTCTAAGATGCATCGTGATGCTCTGGAAAATCACCCTACGACCCCAAAGCAGCCCATGGGCGCCCTCATTTATTGGCTCATGAAGCTACTGAAGATTATTTCCAACCAGAGTGACCCACGCTTTGAGGCACGATAACTACAAAATAAACTGGAAAGAAAAGAAGAAAGGAGGACGGTGTTTGGCCTCCGGGTAATTCAGAGAGACTGTATCTGGCACCAGTAAGCAGTGAAAACCACATTTATCGGTATCAAAGCTGGACTCCGGGGCTGATGTGAGGCGGGGGCTGTTACTCGGGCTCTCAGATGTTCAGAAGCTGGAGCGCAGCAGATTGCTTGAAAAGATAAAGACTGGGCTCTGCCTGTTTTCATTTCTGCCCACATGCTCTGCAAGATCTCATCTCATTTCCTCTCCCTCTTTTAAGTGCAGTTTCTGTCTTCTCTCCTGAGCAGACGCAGCTCCCTGGATTCACCACTATCTTAGCTTCTTAGAAAGTCTTTATGTATTTAATCCTCCGGCATAAACAACCTTCATTCTCTCTACCTAAGACTAAGTATACCCAGGGCCTAGGGTTGTCATCTACCCAGAGCAACTGGTGGCATTTGGGGGGCGGGGGTGGGGAAGGACATTTGAAAATGATAAGCAACTTTATTCTCCATGTGATTTTCCGTAGTTATTTTCTGTAGCTGATACTGTGATACACAACAGCATCTCAACACTATTACGGCTAGGCAAGTATGATTAATTTCTGGTTAAATGACAAAATTCTTTAGGGTTACAACTGAACAGGAGTTTGACCACAGAATCCAGGAATATTTAAGCTTTTATCTCTGTCTCTCTGACTGAGAGAGACAGACCACACATGTTCTCCATGAGATGGCTTCGTTCTGTCTTTTAAGTAGCTCCTATTCATAAGGTTTAAAACGTACGGCCTTCTCATTATTTGCAGACGTAACAGGTATTTACTGATGGCCTGTTATCCTTCTGACTGGTTCCAACACTCAGGCAAAAAAATAACCAGACAGACACGGCTCAGGCCCTGACCAATGGAGCGAGTCAGTGCAGACATGCTGCCCTGCTCGGACGCTATCATGGGAGGAGTCACGGCATCAAGGAAGCCTTGACTGGGGTCAAGTTAATCAAGAAAGTCTTCACTGAGGAAATGACGTTTCACTGACACCTAAAACTCGAGGAGGAGAAAACTGGAGGAGGCAGAAGGCCAGCCTGTGGCAGAGGAGAGCCCGCCACGGTCACGGGACTGAAGATGCGTGTGATCATGGTCTGAGCAGGGATGACGGCGTGCAGAGTGACAAGAGAGGGCACGAAATGCGTCCCAGGGAACGGGGAGGAGGAGGGTCGCACACGGCCTTACAGGCCACACTCAGGAGTTCTGTCTCCAACCTAAAAGTGCAGACAGTCCCCGGCATGTTTTAAATCGGGAGCCCAGGTAACGGGGAATGTGCACTGGGAGGAGCACAGGGGCTCGAGCAGGGGGTGGGCAGCCCTGGGAGGGGCCCTGCAGCGACCAGGGAGCAAGCCATGGTTTGGAACCAGATCCAAATCTGCTGAGGGTGGACAAAAGCAGAACGAGTCGAGGGCTATTAGGGGCAAAATGAGCCAGACCTGGGGGTAAAGTGGGCATCAGCGTAGAGGACGACGTGGAGCACGTCCCCTGTGTTACTATATCCGTCACACCATTTAACACGGACTCCACTTCAGTAACAGATCAAGGTGTAAACTGTAGGCTGACACGGAGCTACACCACGAGATGTTTATGCTAAAGGTGAATGCTTAGATTTGCACAGTGGAAAGAAGTACTTCCTTAGTCTCAAATCCCTTTCCTTCAAATAAACAAGAGTTTTCAATTAATAAAAAAAAAACTGTCCTCTAAACTAAATTAGCAGGAAAACACGCAGTGAGTTTACTGCAATAACTTTGTGGAGAAAAAAAAAAAGCAGTAAATTTCTATTACATGTAGGGAATTAATATAACGTAATATTAGTTTCTTAAGCATGAAGTTTTTATTAATCACGGACCAAGAAAAAGAAACACTGGACTCAAATACCAACTCCCAACTAATTGGCAAAAGAATTCCTGCCAGCGTGACTGTAACGTTCAGAGATAAAGCTGCCAGGGGACGGGCAGATCGCTTGTCCTGAAGCGTCACATCTGAGCAGCCAGGCTGGCAAGAGCATCACACTCTTTCATGCAGAATAAGTCATAATTGAATTAATGAAAAAAGGGGAAAGAAAGCACTCTGCTTCAAGATTTTAGTAAACCAAGCTGTCCTTGGCCTATGTTTTAGTTTGTAAAATATAACAGAGCTCTCGGCTTCCGAGTCTAGCAGACACCAAGTTACCCTCCCACGTAGCAGGTGTGGAAGAAACACCAGGTAAGAGGTGCCCGCACCAGGCTCTGGTGCTGCGACAGCGCTGAGACAGGAAGGAAGGGGGCCGGCCACCGCGGTAAAGGCGTGATGCTGCAATGGCACCACGACGGCGGAGAGTCCAACTCCCGAGAGACCTTGAGGCCCGAGACGGCCGGGGATTTGGCTCCCAGTGGGCCTGGAGCATCGTGATGCTCTCACTGTGACACATCCGCAGGGCCAGCGACACTCCCACCACTGCCATGACAGTTCCGAGGTTGACCATAAACAGCCAAAAGGGGGTGAGGCCCAGTTTCTGGAACTCCTCGCCCCTTCCCCCAAATGGTTGGAATAATCCTCCGACGTGTCAGCACAGGAAGCCCCCAGCCCCACACCTCGTGGCCGCTCTCCCACCTGAGCGAGGGGGCCCACGCTCGGTCTATGGAGGGTGCATCTACCTTTACCTTAAACGAAACGCCAGCCCCACACCTCGCGGCCTCCCCGCACTCCCACGGAGCGGGCATCTCTCTGAGAAGCTCTCCTTCTACTCTACTGTGGCTCGCCCTTGAACTCCACCGGTGACAGGGGCTCTCCCCAATGGGTCGCATCGCAGGGATGCGCCCAAGACCCGGGACACGGCCACCCTCCCGTGCCCCGTTGTCCTGTATCGGGACAAGCCCTCTGGGCTCCTCTCTGTCCCTCGCATCTGTTACCTCTGTCGATGACAACATGCACAATGCGTCCCTCCAGGAAGACGACACACATCGCTTCCTTCCCCAGTATCCGGCATGCAGCATAGCATGCACCTTCTACTTTCTTTTATTCCTCATTTATTTTACATCTCCTGTTCAACGAGTTTCATGCACAAGGCGATTGTTTTTCCCTCATCATTTGATAAAAAGTGTTCCGCATCTAAAGACAATCAAAGCACAACAGGTGGATGGATAAATGGACTTTCTTCACCTTACAGGGTGTTTACTGGTTCACACCGACTTGTATTTGTGTTTTTTTCTTAATACGACAAGTTAAAGAAAAGTATGGGGTATCCTTAAAATGTTCGGTTTCCAGTTTTTGCACCATTTCTATGAGATTTGTTTTGCTCGTGTTCTATTACTGCTAGGAGAACCCTGTGAAGACACAAACTGAATAACCGAAATGGAACCGACGCTCTAGGAAATACGTAAGATACAATAATACCACTGACAATTTTCTACAGGGTTTCCGTTTGGAAAAATCCTTTCTCGTGTGATTTTAAGGGAAGCGTATTTTGAGCTGGGAATCCTAGCATCAGCTTCTGCAGGTGCCAGTTACCTGGGTCCCCTCGTCCTCGGCAGGACACCTGCGTTCATAACCCAGGACTGCCGTCGATACTGGGAAATAAAGATAAATAAATACTGAATGGGGGAAGAGGGGTCTGTGTCTAAATTACAGCTTTGCAGCTAAGCAGGATCTCCCAGCACAAGTCATCGCATTTTGAACAACTTGAGATTTATGGATGTTCACAGAGGAGTGTATATAAACTTCTCAGATATGCTTCACAATAAATACAATGAATTTCAAAACTTCCCTTCCTTTCTCCTCCTTCCCTTAATAATAACATTACGAGAACAATGGCTATAATTTGTTGAGTTTATATATGCATATATTGAAAATTTAAAACACACACATCACCGTGACTCCAGGGAAGCTGGCACTAAAAGATTCAGATGTTTTCAACCATTAGGAGCAAACTGAAAGACATTCCCAAGATGAGGACTTCAGCCAAGTGGGAAATCTGCACCTTCCATCTGTCACGTTTGAGCCTGGTGCCTGCTACAGGCCTCGTGCCTCCTGGTAACTGAACTTCCACTTTGGGAAATAAACCTCATTTGTGTGCAACGTGTGAATCAAGATGAACATTCCAGATGTGCTGAGAAAAAGAGAAATGTACACATAACACGTGAATCAGATTTCCCAGCGAGTTCACAGAGTGGCACTGCATGTGGAAGAAAGGAAGTGACACACCACGGGCCAGCGGCATCGGCCTTCACTGCTGGAAGCAATCGACGGCCTTTGACCAACTGTGTGGCATTTTAACGACTTTTCCGACTGAATTCCATTTTAGTTTTGGAAGTGTTTTGTCTTCCGTTTGAAGTTCTTAAAACCTCAATGGAAGCTGTCATTTTTTCTGATGTTCTTAACCCACATAGATACTCCAGTCTTTAAGAGACACAACATAGCAAGAACCCCAGGTATTCACGGGCTCGAGCCTGGTCATTCCTGAGCACAGGGCTAAGCACGTAACAAAAATACAGGTGGTTTCCGCATTCTAGGGCTTAGGGGGAGGGGGCAGAGAAGGGAACAATGAAGTAAATAATTATAAGAGACCGTCTCTGTTGGCCTAACAGCAGTACACACAGGAAGCCACGGAGCACAGGAGACCGAGTTCTGTGCAGTTATGAAGACGGAGGACAAATAGGAGACAGAACCAAAACAGTGCTCGGCTTTTTGTTTTGTTTTGTTTGTAGTCAGCACTTTGTTTATTGAGTTGGCTTGCAATCAATGCTCTCTATCTGTCTGTCTGTCTATCTATGTATCTATGTATCTATCTGTCTGTCTATATCTGTCACTGTATTTCAAATCCTCCAGTATGTGACACAAAATTTGCAGCAAAGCTGTTAACAAAACCTACAAACAAACAAACAAAAACCTTTCAAATAACCTGCCTCAAGGAGAACGCGAACAACAAAGGTACTAAAATTTCAAGATTCTAGAGTTCGGGGAGGGGGGGGTCCCTGGTGTTACCTCAAATCACATCATTAACAGTCATTTAGAAAAAAAAACTCACAATATCTATTCAAGAAAAACACCAAATATGATAATTTGGGTATTTAAAATCTATCTTAAGTACTACTAAATTATGAAAAAAATAATGCGAAAGTAAACAAAAAGTGAACTTCTTAATGAAATCTGTTGTCGTCTGCTCTGGTTCTATGATTGCAGGCATTGTTTGTAAGGTAAACTGCACTCAGGAAAATAAAGAGCAGCTAAGAACTATACAAATAACCTAGGAGCTCACGAGGCTTACGGAAAAGAGCAAATTAAAACCTGAAGCCAGAAACGCAAGAGGGTAAATGTGACTCTAGCAGAACAGCGAGATTCTTTGTCACGTATCTTCAGAAGTTCCCTTCATGAGAGAAAGGGCGATTTATATTGACAGTGTAATATCATTTTGAGTGAATGGCCCTCCAGCTGGATGCTTTCTCTCCTTTCTTTAAACCCTGTAACAATCCGTTGTCAGCATCACTCTGTCCTTTATTCAAGTTACCTGTCTGCCTCCTGGCCCTTTCACATCCTCAGACCTCAACAAAATCAAACGCATGTTGAAGGCAAAGCTCAGGTCCTGCTCATTTTGGTTTTGCCTTTGGTGGTTCACACACAACCTCATAAAATATCTCACAGGAGACGGTGACTGTGAGTTGGGTGCTGAAGTACAAGGGAGGTCACCCATCGCCAAGAGGAAAACCCATCGCAGACAGAGCACAGGGAAGGGGCGAGACCCAGGACGCGGTCCGCTGTGGTTACGGTACTGCCAGGGGAGCAACGCGCAGCACGGGCACCGCAGGAGACGAGGCTGAGAGTGTCGCCAGCAGCCTGATCACAGCCCTTCCCGTCCCACGGGCGGGGCAGGACCACCGGCAGATTTTAGACCGACATTTGGTCACCGATTTAACTTTAAAAACGGCAAAAAAGGCTGCCTCTCCATTTCCTGGTTTGGATCATCAGGAATATGAATCCACTTAATCCATGAAATGAGATGAAGAGATGATCTGATTTCATTTTTAAAAAAGCACTCAAATGACGCGAGGATTTACTTAATGACTGAAGCAGAGAAGAACAGGGCGGTGCAGACAACAGGGAGAGACGAAAGTCATGACTCATACACGTGCCGGTTTCGGGTTTCTTCCACCCGCTACGTGTGTCACAGGAAGGACGCTATTTTAACTCCAGTTTCTTCCTTTATAAGACGGAGATAATGAGACAACGGCTGCGAGGACGCAATGGCACGGTGCATGAAAGGTGCTCAGAAAATTGCATGAAGTCCCAACACGCCCGGAACGTGACCCTACTGCTCGCATCATCGGCGGCGCCGGGCGCTGCTGCGGGCGAGCACGCACGCTCGCTGGCTGCCAGGGGGCTCTTTCTAGAGCCTTCCTGGCAAGGCTGTGTCGCTCTCCTTTTCCCTGGCCTCCTTGAAAGGGGACACAGGCTCCGCTCACTGTCTCTCCTCGCACTCTTCGCCCCGTCCCTTCCTGAGCCCGTGCTCCAAATGTCGGTGAGTCCTCCGTTGAAATAACCCTGGAGGCTGGGCGCCAAGCGATTTTTGAATCCTCACAAGGGTCTGAAGCTGTTATGGTTTGTGTCCCACCAAAAAAAACCCAAAAAGCATGTTGAAGCCAAGCCTCCTCAGTATGTGGCTTTATTAAAAAGTTACTGCAGACATTATTAGCTAAGCTAAGGTCATACCAGAGCAGGGGGGGGCCTTAATCAATGTGACTAATGTCATGAGAACAAAGGGACAGAGTCACACAGAGCAGAACACGTGTGACAACCGCAGCAGACACAGGAGCGATGTGGTCATAAGCCAAAGGATGTCCAGGCCTGACAGCTACTGCAAGGCAGAAGCGGCCAGGGAGTAGCTTCCTGTGAAGATCTCAGAGGGAACACGGCCCCGCCAACACCTTGATTTCGCACTGCCAGCCTCCAGAACTAGAGACCACATACCTCTGCTGTTCTAAGCCACCCGGTTTGTGTCACTTTGTCACAGAAGCCCTAAGAAACTAACACAGAAGTATCTGTAAGAACGTGCTTTTTCCTAAAAAGAGAGTTTTAAGCCTCATCAGAGTCTCAGAGGGGCTTGAAGCCCAGGAAAGCTTCAGCCTCAACTGTTCCCCACACTCTCCTCTGGGGATCCCACCTACTCCTGGGGCTTTGGCTGGGCCGGGGTGTCTCTGTTTCTCAAGCCTGGACACTTACCCAGGCTTCTCCAGAGCTCTGGAATTTTATGCCTACTTGAAATCTCTGCTCACATATCCCATGCTGAGTGGAGGACATACTGAATTATCATTACCTCTCTCATTCATTAAATGGTGCCACAATTCACTTAGCTGTTCAACCCAACACTGAGAAGGCCCCAGTGAGCCATAACTCCATCCATCATTGAGCTGTTAGCCCAGCCTCTAAAATAAATCATGATGGCATCTACTTCTCTTCCCCGTCTGCTCTCACCACCCTAGGCCTGCCACTCTTGTATCTCTCGTGGAGTAAGGGAGATTGCCTCCCAGGCTGGCCCCCTGCATCTTCTTATTCATTGATGCGGTAAGGTGCCGGGAGAGAGGTTAGCATGAAGGAAGTTAGGCACTGAGTGCTCTCAGAATCAGCACTGGTGGGGAAAGGAGTGAAAAGCGATTTTGGAGACAGAGGAGCTGGCTTGCGAAGCTTAGGGTGACCAACCCATCCTATTTCCCTCTGGCCAACAGACTGAATGCTTTTCCCCTAACATCAGGAACAGGGCAAAGATGACTTCGCTTGTCTCCCCTATTCACCATCATAACAGAAGTCCTAGCCAGTACAATAAGGCAAGAAAAAGAACAGAAAAGAATACAGAAGGCATAAATAAAACTATGTCTATTCAAATAAAACATAGGTGTCTGCTAGAACTAATGAATGAGTTTAGTAGGTCACAGGATGTAAGGTCAATTCACAAACACACACACACAAATCTACAACAGCAATGAACAACTGGAAAATGAAACGTTTTAAAAGTACCATTTTTCAGTGAGCATGAAAAAATACTTAGGGATAAATATAATGAAATACATACAAGATCTATATGTTGAAAACTGATGAGAGATTTTAAAAGATCTAAGTAAATTGATAAATATACTGTTTCATAGGCTGGAAGTCTCAATAATGTTAAGATGCCAGTTCTACCCAAAATACCCACAGATTCAACACAATCCCAGTCTGAATTCCAGCAAAAATATGTTTTTAATTTAAAAAGCTGATTCAAAAAATTATACAGAAAATAAAGGAACTTAAATATCCAAAAAATTTGAAAAATAGATAAAATTGGAAAATTCACACTATTTGATATCAAGATTTGTTACAAAGATACAAGAATCAATATAATGTGGTATCACTGCATACAGACACATACCACACATACATGATTAACTGATTTTTGTCACAGGTGCAAAGGCAATGCCATGGGGAAAGGACAGTCTTTTAAAAAAATGATGCTGGCACAAACAGGGATCCATATGTTTAAAAAAAAAACCTTGATTTCCACCTCACCCATATATGCAAATCAGCTCAAAGTGAATTAAAGACCCAAATGTAAAGCCTTAAAGTATAAATCTTCTTATAAAAAAAGGGGGGGGGAGGATAAAACTGATGTGACCCTGGGTTAGGCAAAGATTTCTTAAATACAAAACCAAAATCATGATCCATAATAGAATTAAAATTGACAAACTGGACTTTATCAAAACAAAAATGTCTCCTCTTTGAGAGGCACTGTGAAGAAAATGAAAAGGTGAGGCAGAAATCAGTGGCATCCTCCAGCGGCAGAGTCTTTGAGACCCAGTGCAGCTTTCAAGCCAAAGACACACTTTCCTCAAGCAGGTTCACCAACGACGGGGGCCTGATCATCTCTGCTCGGTGAGTAATGCCTCTGAAAAGGCACTGCGGTTTCCCACAGGCTACGCCAAGATGTCTTCAGAGCTGCAGCGCGGTCCGAGGCTCTTCCTGCCCAACCCTCCTCCCCTCCTTCTACTCCTACTCCTGTTCCCGCTCCCATTATCTTTCATACATGCAGTCTTTATTTTTTTTTTATTTTAATTTTTTTTTTTGCATTTCTAACTCCAGAGGACCCAAACTGGCACAGTAACCAAGGCCTCAGTCACTTAGGGAGGGCACTGTAAGCCAAGGCAAGAATCTGGAGACCTATCCCCTAGGGAGAAGGCGTTCTGAGATACTTTAAATCACGCCCATCAGCATTTCAATTACAAACAGTACATTTCACAAGTGTCATGTAAAAAGTAATTTTTTACAAGCAGTTTTGATACCATAGATCATGGTGAACATCCTTAAAGGAAGCTAATAGCAGCAATAAGCTACTTAAAAAAGCCTGCAAAGTGCTGTATTTTGCAGGTTTGGGTTATCTACGTATAATTCTCACGGCAGTAAAGTAAGAAGTTTCATAAATGCATAAGAACAGGAAATCCAGTTACCATACTAGAAAAGTACAATTTCCTACTAACATTTTTAGCTTTCTCTTTCCCAGAACAGTATCTTGGTATTTGCAATTCACATAATAGCACTGTGTTTTTTACAACCAAGAGGGGCAGCTGTAACTTCAATGAAACATTTTAAATACATCAGCACTTTTGTTCCTTAAATGGATAATGTAACTGTTGTTCACTCAGTGTAAGCACTTTAATTCACTTTTTGAGAAGAAACTTTAACAACCTTCAAGGAACTAATATATTGCTTGAACACTGAACGAAATAAAATAAATGCAGTAAGTCTGTGAGAATTAAATTAACACTGCATTAAGTCAAATGAAATTTAATAGAACATGTTTTCAATCACAAGGAACAATTTAAATTATTTCTAAGCAGAAAAAAATGCTTAAAATTAAGATGAGAAAATTGTTTTTAATATGCAAAAATCAGATTATGACAAAAGGCTGATTTGGCAACAACTCAACAAACTATATGTTTGATTTTTACCTTCTCTAAACATCACTTTTCAACATTATAGGGTAAAGGAAAGAGGAGCTTAGCCAGTAGTCTTTTTAGAAAAAGGGAGGCAAGAATATTAAAGAATGAAAGCCATGTATCTGCAGAAAAGAGGAAAATGAAGAAATACAGGAAGAATAGGATTTCAAGTCTAACAAAAAAGATGAACAAAGTAATAAATATTAGTGCAAAAATGTGTTCTTTGGAGATCAAAGTGGGAGCAAGTTTCAACAGAACAAGGGCAAAGGAAGAGCTGGGGGTGAGGATGCGGGTGACTGCGTGGAGAGGGTAAGTGCATGGCATCCTCAGGCCACCTGCTAGTGCAGAGAAGCAGACTGAGGTGTGAACGGACTGAAAGACAGACTTACCATGTGACCCAGCAATCCCACCCTGGGCACATATTCCAAGGGAACTTTAATTTGAAAAGACACCTGCACCCCAATGTTCATAGCAGCACTATTTACAACAGCCAAGATATGGAAACAACCTAAACGTCCATTGACAGATGACTGGATAAAGAAGATGTGGTATATTCATACAATGGAATACTACTCAGTCATAAAAAAGAATAAAATAATGCCATTTGCAGCAACATAGATGGACCTGGAGATCATCATTCTGAGTGAAGGAAGCCAGAAAGAGAAAGAAAAATACCATATCATATCACTCATATGTAGAATCTAAAAAAAAAAAAAAAAAAAAAAAAAAGACAAATGAACTTATCTACAAAACAGAAACAGACTCACAGACATAGAAAACAAACTTATGGTTACCAGGGAGGGAAAGGGGTGGGAAGGGATAAACTGGGAGTTCGAGATTTGCAGATACTAACTCATATATATATAATAAACAACAAGTTCATACTGTACAGCACAGGGAACTATATTCAATATCTTGTAGTAACTTATGGTGAAAAAGAATATGAAAATGAATATATGTATGTTCATGGATGACTGAAGCATTGTGCTGTGCACCAGAAATTGACACAACATTGTAAACTGACTATATACTTCAAGAAATACACACACACACACACACACACACACAAACACAAAGAAAAAATAAAACAAACAGACACTCCCAACAGAAATAAGTTTGGGAAATAATGGATGTTAATCTTCCTCTTGGAGTTCATAAAGGAAAATACGTTACTAAAATTTCCAAAAAGTTCTGAAATAATAACAGCTTTTTACTTTGTTTATCTTAGGCTTGAGGTCATAGAGATTCCAAATCTTATCTGACTACAAAATCTTTTCTTCCCACAGCACCTGTTAACATTCCTAAAACCAGTGTTCTGAGGAACACACTACAAAATGCTGTCAGCAGAATGGGAACAAGGACTCTGCCTGCTTATCTCTGTACTTCCAATGCCTGGCACACAGTAATTTTAAAAAGAAGTAATTCACTATTTAAAAAAAAGAAGAAATCTATTTTACATATACAGAAAAGTACAGAGAATGACCTATGAACCCACTCCCTCATTTAATGAGTATTAATATTGTACAGTATTTGTTTCGAATCCTTTCTTTTTTAAACAAAAGAGTGATACAGATACCACCCAAGCCTTCTTGTCTTTAACTCCATATTCATTCTCCAAGGTAACCACTACCTGAAGTTGGTGTACATCCAACTCAATCCACGCATGCATGTTTTAGACTTTTACTACGTACGTATGTATTAAAATAATATATAATGTTTTCTATGTTTAAAGAGTATACTTGGACTCTTATAACTGAGTTATAAAGAAGATGAGAAACCCATTGAAAGTCAGGCAAAAAACTGGATTTCTAAACAAAGAAGATACAGGGATGGAAAAAAAGTACATAAAAAGATGCACAAAATCATTAGTCAGCAGGGAAACAAACAGATACCACTGCACACCTGCTAGAATGGCAACAACTAAAGGTGTGCCCACCACGTGCCAGCAAAGATGAAAGACCGCTGGAACTCTCACACATTGCTGGTGAACACTGCACGGTCACCTCGGAGAATTATTTGGCATAAAGTTGATAGGTATTTACCCAAAAGAAATGAAAACATATGTCAACACAAAACCCTGTCCATAAATGTTTACAGCAGCTTTATTCATAATGGCCTCAAACTGGAAACAACCCAAATGTTCATATCTGGTGAGCACAGAGACAAATATTCAATGGGGTCTTACTCAGTGGTCAAAAGAAATAAATAGTATACTGAGACCTGCAACAATACAAATGGATCTCAAAGGCAATAGTAAGTGAAAGAAATAGACACAAAAGCCTATATACTATGAGTCCATTTATATAACATTCTGGGGAAAAAAAATAATCAGATTAGTGGTTGTCAAGGTTTGGGCTTAGGTGAGGAGATTCACTACACAGAGGAGTGAGGAAAACTTCTGGAGTGTAGGAAATATTCCATATTTTGGTTTTACGATGCCACTGGACTTTTTAAATCTCAGAGCCACTCCTTTTAGAACTCATGAACTCCCACCCTTTCAGACAGTCACAGGACACCCAATGTCCTTGGCTCCTGCTTCTTTTGACTCACAACTGATAAAAGGAAAGATAACCCAATAGCACAAAGGCCTAACTGTTTTTATTAAAAATAGCCGTGTTTTGGTACAGCAATCTTTACACAGTGTACTCCCAAAAGACAAAGACCGTAAGCATCCAAGCTGCAACCTGAAGATGTTATCTACTGGAAAAGACACCTCTAGAAGAACTCTCTTTAACCTCACTGGAGAGGCCCTGTCAGTTACTGTGAACCAGCCTTTGTGCTGTCAAACTCCAAGGAACAGGTTCTTGGATCCACCTGATGTACCTAAAGAATGCACCGAGCCCTGACTGGACTGGCATGACATCCGTTAACTTGAGAGTAAAGATTTCCCAGAATTGAAGCAGATGGCATCCAGCGAAACAGCTTTCCCAAGATATAGGAACAAATTATGTTGGAATTTTATTGCCAAAACTTTGTTAATGATGTAACGCTCCAGTGTCTATGATCTTGATAATTATGGACCTCAGATAAAAATGCCTGAGAGTTCTGCACCCTACCCTCCTCATTACTTGCACATGATCTCAGGAGGTTTCCAATCTGTGTGCTTTCCCTCCAATGTGAGACCCTAGACCCAGGAAAGCTCCCTCCCAGCACTGAGGGACAAAAAGCTGCTGAAACGAGAAAACCTGACTCTTGATCAGCGATGCTCTGAGAAAAATCTTGATCAAAAGGGGGAAATGTAAAAAAGTTAATGAACAGAAACCTTAATAACCAGAAACTAACACAACTTTGTAAGTCAACCAGTGCTCGCTTCGGCAGCACACATACTAAAACTATAAGTCAACCATACTTCAAGTAAAAAATCAAAAATAAAGTTAAAATTAATTTAAAAAAGAATTGGGAGACCAGAATGGAGAGCTCTCACACCCTGTGATCACAGCAGAGCCCAAAGGAAGGAAAAAGGCTCATCTTTTTTTCTGACAAGGATTCAGCCAATAAAAAGCCATGGACACTGTTAACTGTAGCCCTCCCAACTCCCTTTTTCCCTTAACAAAAAGTATTTTCCTACCCTTGCCATGGGGAACTTGCACGTGGCTTGTCATGGCTGCAGACCCTGATTTGCAATTCTCTGTTGATCCCGAATAAATCCATCTTGGCTAGAGAAATATCTGGCAGTCTGTTTGTTTTTGATCAATAAGCTTCTTCTAAGCCATACCATAAAATGTACTTTATGCTCAGTTTACAGTGTACTTCTCATGAAACGTATTACCCAGCACCTTTGGTCATACTGATCTCGCCCTCCTCCCTCCCCAAATGATCGGCTCATTCTTATTCTTCAGGACCCTTCACAGGCGCCAACTCTCCTTAAATGGTTTCTTTGACAATTCTGCTGCTTAGAACTGTGATTTTTGAAGCATTTCTGGTATTTTCTTGAATAACCTTTAAAAACAACCCTTTCTCCACCATTCTAAATATGCTAGAACTTGCGTTTTAATTTTTTAGCATTTTCAAAGACGATATTTCTCACAGTCTAAATTTTAACAATGATGTCTTCTTAATACCCATCTTAACTTATGCATATTTTTCTTGTTTTATTCTTTAAGTACACAGAAAAATAGCCGGAGTTGGTTACAATCCTTCTTAGAATAATCTACTTTCATGTTTCATGACATGGATTAAAGTCAAACTATAAATTCCAATGCTTTTCCCACTGTAGTTCTTAACCTCAAGATTCGCTTTGTCCTTGAATATCAGAAAGAATTGGTCACTGCTGTAGAAATTCAACTACTCTAAATAAGAACTATATGTTTTCTTTTATTATATTTCTATTGCTCTAATTATTTTCATTTTGCTCAAAAAAAAAAAAAACCATGGTATAAACATAATAAATTGTGGCTGTGTAACTGTGATTCTGGCCAGAACAAAACAAAATCAGCTAGTGTTTTTATTCATCTGGTAGATTTTTTTTTTCCTAGAAATTCAGCACATGTTAAAAAATAAACATACTTTTTTAGGATTTAAAAAACTGGCAATATATCAATATAGTTTATGTAAGGACTGAATAGTCACTATGTGACAAAAAGAAGAAATACACTGAAAAATCAGGTATGTAAAAGAAAAATATCCCATATCTAGAAACATTAAGATTGCAATTTTCAACCTCCTTTGGGAAGAAATAAGCATTTTTGAAACAACTTTCTGATGAACTATAATTGATTCAAAACTTGGTTTGGGAAACCAGTGATTCAACTACCATATGTCAGCTGCCTCCACTTTATTCCAGACTTTTTATTTTTCTACCAGTGTAATAATTATTATCTAATCATTTTCCTGATTTGTAAAATGTCCCTACCAAGAATGGCTCTTCGAATTAACCTACTAGAGTGTTTTCTCTTGCATGCAAACTGTAATAAAACTTAGACACATGCTTGTAAGCAATTTGTCTGAGTTTTCTATAGCCAGATCAACTGAACTCTAAGGGACCGTGCCATAGCTGTGGGCATTTAACAAGCACACTATTTTTAAGACTTGCAAAAAAAAGAGCACAAATGAAGAACATAAAATCAACTATGTGTGAGGGAGACAATTTAAGGGAGATTTAAGTCTTTGAAAACGATGTTAACAATATATAATGTAAAAATTTCCATGAAAAACAGTGTAAATAAATACCAACTTAATAACACTATTACCAACAAAGCATGCGTTTCATCACTACATTATATGCAATATTAAATTTATACTGAACTTGCTTTCATATAGCTTTTAACTTTTCAAAATGTTTCAAAGCCATTATTGCATTTCATCTCATTTAGTTGGTGTTACAACATAATTTTGCTTTTCCTGTTCTTGCACATTAAGAACAAAAAGAGGAAAGATAAGACATTCAAAAGTAACTTGAAAAGCATTTGTCACCAGAAACATGTCATAAACAGGAACACATGAAGAGGCATGTAACCAAGACATTTTATCAAACAAGTGATCTTCCAAGACTCTTTTCTGCCACCATTTGAGTGTCTGTCCTTGCTTCATTCCAAATCCGTAACTGCTCCTATGATAACAGTCTTTCTTATCATTTTGTTCAGAGACCCTCCTGGGTAGGAACAGACCCACAATCCAGCTGCACAACCAGAACAGTGGGGGGACAAGCAGCTCCGTCCCTCAGGACCCCTCGACACTGCTCAGCCCCGGAATGAGCGTCACCAAGGCTCCAAGAAGAGTCATAAAACCAGCAAAGGTAAGATTCGGCACAATGGACTAAAATCCCTCAATTATGTGATGCTGCCAGTTAGCAACATCACCATCTTCCTGAACTGATGAACGCCTATGGCTTGACTTTGCAAACAGAGGAAGGAATATTCCACGTGAGAACGTGACTGGTGTTGCAATCCGTTACCTTTAAGACACTGTCCCTCTGTGCCTGGGAAGAACATTCCATCAGGGAGTCTGTAACATCTTTCTCAACGACTTACTGCGACCCCTGCTGCTAAAGGTGACCATTTAGAACAGAACTTGTCCCAATACTTATTATTATTTCCCATGAAAGACACTCAGCCTAATTTGTCATAATAAGAACCAGTATTTGCTGAGCACCATTTTGGTACCAGGCACAAGTCCGGCCCCTCACACAGAGCATCTCATTATAATCTATCAAGGAGTATTAACAGCCCAGAGACAGACACTGAGGTCTGCAGCCTTCGGCAGTGTTCTCTCTGACCGCGTGCCTTCAACGCGTCAGCCCTTCCCTCGCTACCATGCTGCACTTCCCTCTCTGTTCTCGCCCCTCTGGGGCCATGTGTCTGCCGTGGCCCGGGCAGGTTCCACGCTGCAGAAGGCAGTGGTGTGCACCAGCGCCAGCAGGGCCGGCACTGCGATTCTCCTCCTGGAGCTTATCAGTGAACCCCCAGCCCTTCCCTACCCATCACACAACTCTTGGCACTGCTGAATCTGGGGGTTACATGGCCTGAGTGACAGATTTGTCAGGATCCCTCTGGTTGTTTCAGGGGGTGATGCAGGTGAACTGAATGGCAAGATGAATGGGAGTCCCAAGTCCTGTGTGTCTCAGCGTCTTTGCAGGCGGCGCTCATCTACGCAAGCCCTCCTGGGACGCAGTGCTGGTTCTGATTTATCTCATCCAGGAAGGAGGGGTCAGAAGCTTCCACCTGCTCTTTCCTGTTGTACTGACTTTTGCTTCCACAGGTCAGAGAGTTAATTTGAGGGTTCCACCCCCTACTCAGAGTATCCATCCATACGTGGTACACAAGAACCAAGGAGATTAGCACAGAGTGGGTCTGTGAACCCCTAGACGAACTGTGAGGCAATTAAAGCAAACATGATGCTTCCGAAGGCCAAGGGTTACCACTCTCCTACCCAACACACCAGTGGAAGCATCTCTTTCGCATAATTTCAGAATCTCCCCCTGAAGGCGTGCTATCTAGGGCTGTTTCTAGTACCAGGTATCTTAGTCTGAGTTTCTGCAAACGGGACCCTTAAGAAAAGTCTCATGTTGCTAATTTGGGAAGCAATCCCCAGAATAAGTAGGGAAAGTGAATAATTATGGAAGGAGAAACAGAGTAAAAGGGAAAAACCAACCCAGTGGTGTAGGTTCAAGCTGACTCCCCGCGTAGGGATGTGGGCCTCAGTGCTGCTGGGCAGTCTGCAGAGGCATGGACGGACTCGAACGGACATCGAACGGACCTCGTCGATGCCTGCCCAGGGCGGGAAAAAGAAGCAGGTACCCACTGGCCCAGTGCCTCCACCTGTACGAGGGTCAATGACCCAAAACTCAACATTTATACAGGACTCAGTGTCTAGATGGTTCCCCCAAGAGTTCAGGAAATCTGTGACAGAAATGTGTCCTCGGGCAGAAAGCAAGAGAAAGTGGACGCAGCTGAGCCAGAGGCTAAGTTACATCCCTGGGGAGCCGGTCACCCCAGGGACTAAAGTCTATGAAGTCGTGAACGAGCGATTTCTAGCATATTCTCCCAACTTCTTCTAAAGCAGTTCGCCATCTACGGTAAGTTAAAAGGTAGAGAAACCATTCTCAAACCCTTTCCAGCTTTTCTTAGGAGATTTTAATTCGCAAATGAACTGCTCACTGTTACTTTTGCTTGGATGACAAAAAGCACAAATCTGGATGTCAGGCACTGCTGGATAAAAACGTGTTTACAGCTTCCCTGTGTATTAATCCAGAAGCAACACTGGGTATTTTTCAAGGTTCCAAGGAGCAGTTCTTTTAAGCCCATCCCCACAACCCTTTTATACCGTATCTAAATGATCTGTGCCTTTCTGACCGGATGCAAACAACCAATGGTCAGCACCACATTGTCACCAAATAACAATTAGCTACCACCTGCGAAATCTCACGAACAAGCATGCATGAGACTGCAGTTTATCAGGAAACGCACGGACTACCCAACACTCCCTCTTCTTCTGCCTCAATTCAGCGAGCCCTTGGTGGATTTCCGGCAACACGCCTTCCTAGATCTGAAGGCCCTCCCTCCTTGCCACCCCTCTTGGCAGGTGCCTTTTTCTGCAGGTGAGAGTGATCTGGTTTTGACTATCTCCCCAAGACACCTAAGAGAGGAGCCGCTGTCAAGATACCTGAGCTGACTCCTGGAGCTGGGCGCTGGCTTTAGTTTCCGATACTGGGGACACCTTGTGGAGATCCTGACAAGTGGAGGTCAAACTAACTGCAAACGGGAACCAACAAGGGAGTCCGCGTTCGCTCAGAGAGTGAATCAGAACTGAGCCTGAGGTGAGAGGCCCACGTCTAAATGCAGTGGACACTTGCCTGGAGTTTAGAACAGAGGTGAGAGCCAGGGGTTTATGACGCAGGGCAGCCAACGGAAAGGCTTTGGTTGATTCAACAGGAGCTCCGTAAGGGAAGGGCCCATCTCATCCTTCGTGTTTAGCAAAAGCAAGGCACAGCGTGCGCCCCGAAAGCACAGACTTCTCTTCTTTCATATTCGTTTCCCTGATACATTAACCTTGAAGCAACACCTGAATATTTTTGAAGGTTCTATGAATGAAAAATACTGCAAACCACATCAGTAAACAGAGAACGCTGAAGCCATCAAGCCATCAGCGGCTGCCCCACCCCCTGGTGAGGACCAGCCCGTGGCTGGGCCTCTGCAGCCACTCAGCACGGTGCCCCCTGAGGGACTCAGAACAAGAAAGGACAGGACACTGGTCCTAGACAGCTCGGTGCCTGTCAAAGGAATGGATTCGATGAGCCCAAATGCTTGCTTCCTCCCATACACAGAAAAGCGCTAAATTCTTTAACTTGAGATGCCTGGTTTTCTTTAGATAACAAGTCATCTTTTATTGTTCCAACTACCCGGTCTTTGCTGTAAAGCTCCTGTATATCCCAGCCCCTCCCCTACCTCTTCGGAGCAGTCCCTCAGGGCCATCTGAGAGGCTGTCATCCCAGCTTGAGTCCTCCCGCCAAATAAAACCACTCTCAACTTCTAGGCTGCGCATTTATTCCAGTCAACAGTTCCAAGGCGTAACCATAATCACTCAAGCTTCTCCAAATTACTGAAAACTATCCACCTTTCCAAACTACTTTAAAATCTCCTATTATAAAAATATTTTTTCTTTCCAAATTTGGATTCCAAATGCAAGTTCCCTCGCATTTTATTTGACAAAGGAATGACATTCAGCCAAATCTGAAATGTTGACAGAAATCGGAGTCTAGTCCACACGAGGATGTGAAATTCCACAGAAAACAAGCCTGTACAACATCCGGAAAATTGTGTCCGTCCTTTGGCCTTTCGGACCATGTGACTAATTCTCCTTCAATGCTCAGCTGCGCATCCCTGAAACAGCCCCTCCTTAGAAAAATCGACATTATCGCATCATTCCATGGAGGCAGTTACCGCTATGACCTCTGACCTGCGTCTGCGGCTGAGATGTTGCTTCCTTTATGACAGATTGAAAAAAAATATGTTTTCATAATGAGCGCTAACATAACCCTGCGGAAAAATAAAATTAAATATAGTTTATGAAATGAAAAGAATTATGCTAATGTGACATTAAGATCGCAAATCTGAGGCTCCTTTCAGTTCAATGATGCTAAACAATTTTAAGAAAAAAATTTAAAAGCTGCAGTAGAAGTTCTCTCGCCCTCTCCCCTTCTAAGCTTCGTTAGTTGTTCCAAAGACACATCGGCGCAGCTAATACCACCGAGTCCTTGCTACGTGCAGTAAAACAGTGGGCGCTCTGCACTTCTGCAGCGGCCTCTGCGGGCTGAATAAAATGAAATTACCGCACAGTGTCTTCCACACAGCTTACTTCTACCTGCCTCTGTCGGCTGAAGCAAAACGCACAACCTAAAAGTTGGGAGTATGTTTTATTCAGCGGATTTCCTGAGGAAGTAAGCCTGGGAAACAGCCTCTCAGATCCTCTAAGAGGCCGTTCCAGAGCGGTGAGGGAGAAGCCAGGATGGGGGAGGTTTTCGCAACAAAGACCTGATAGTGGGGACACCGAAAGATTTCTGTAAATTAAAGGAAACCAGACGTCTCAAGGTAAGGAATTCAGCTCTTCTCTGTGTGGGACGGTGCAAAGGCCTGGGCTCACTGAAATCACTGTTTTGATGTGCACCTAGCCGTCTGGGGCCAGTGCCCTGTTCCTCCACACCCTGAGTTCCCGCAGGGGCACCGCTGGGGGTGGCGGCAGAGGCCGGGCTGCCTGCTGGTCCGCGTCCTGAGTTCCCTCCGCTCACCGTCGGGGGTGGCGGTAGCGGCTGATGACTCGATGGCCACAGCGTCCTTTGTTTATGGATATGGCCGGCAATGTTGTCCATTCACACCTTTCCGGATAAGAAGACAAGGAAAGCTTTTGGAGGCCTCTGCGGAGGCCAAGGCAATGGAGGGTCAGTACCGCAGGAAGCCTGACCAGAGACAAGATGAAAACACCTGGACACATGTGGCGATGCGCATGGATACAGCGTTCAGATGTGGAGACGCGTACATCAGGAAAGGGGGAATGAGGGCTGGCAGGGCCCAGAATAAGGCCTGACATTACACTGCACTCTCACCTGCAAGCTCCGTCCCGAGCAATGGTTTTATTTCCCCAAAACCACAGGCAGGAGCTGCCCACAAGTTTCCCTTACGTCCTCTAATCTCAACTGGCTAGATGTCAAATGCAGGCTCCGGCTCACCAGAGGGAGCAAGAAAAGAGAATGAGAAAGGTCTTCATAACAGACATCCATCCACTTTCCCGCAAGAATACATCAGATGAGCCGTTTTTAATGCTAGCATGCCAACTGCCCCCTCAATGTCTTGAGAGATTCAGAGATACATCAAGGACCCCAGTCTTCTGCTCCTCATATTTTCTGGGAGTGAAAACAAATGACACCACGGTCCTGGGGAGGACCTGCTCTACAGCGACGTCCTCAAAGTCTTGTCCAAAACCTCCATCTTCCAAACCGATTCTCACATTCAGGTATTCAAGTGTCTGTCCCCTCCCTTCAGTTACTGAGACCCAGTTCGTCTGAGTCCCCTTCGAAGTCTCCGCTTGGTCACATCATAATTACTGGATGCCTTACATTAACTTGCTTTTTTTTTTTTCAAGAACAGCTTAATTTTTGTAAAAAAAAGTTCACCTTATTATATAAATTAGTTGATTTCTTACTAGAACCTGTTTCACCCAGGGCTTCATCTTCTATTCTGCATTTTGTGTTAAAAAGATTTTAAATTTTCAAGAAAAAAAAATTTTTTTAATCTAACTGATTCAAAAGGGAAGCAATGTTCTGTTAGACTATATACTGTAGTCCTGATGGGTTTGTTTTTTCTTTCTTTCTTTCTTTCTTTTTTGTGATGCAAGTGCCTGACTTAAGCTTTGGCTGCCAGCCATGCATTTGAAAGAGGCATCCACTTTAAAGATTACCTCAGGTCAGTGCACTGCCAGCCGGAGACCAGCTAAGGGCCACCTCCCTCACCTGAGGCCTCTCTGTTTTAGAGGTCTTAGCTGATTTCAGTAACTGACCATTTGGGCTATTTCCCCCCCCCTTCCTGTGCTTGAAATTCCCACTCATTTGTTTTAAATTCACCAATAAAGAGGGAGTCCTCGAAACCCCAGGCCCCGCCTTGACCCCTAAAAAACAGAGCCCCAGGCGCACGAGTGCTCTCTCTCTCTGCAGCAACCTTGCTGTGGGGCCCCAAGTGTGCCGTGTCATTTCCAGGTCCTGTAAGTCATAAGCCTCTTGCTTTTTTCAGTTTCCTGATGGTCACTGCGGGAGAGCATGTTGCAATTATAGTAAAAACCGCAACGACCAGCCTGCCCGCAACACTGGTTGCTCATAGGCTGAAACTGGCACAGAACATACTCTTAGTTCTGATAGATTTGGAAGCACTGAGTTTCCAAACGCCCAGGACCCACCAGGACACTAACAGTCATGTTCTTCATGTGAAGCTCAGAATAACGATAAAAGCCTTGGAGCAGGGTTCCGAAGGCCAGGGGCTCAGTCCCACCTTTCTTCACACCTGTTTCCTGAGCTGGAACCGTAAGAGCGAGACCAGACTAATGGATCAGAATCCCCTGAAGTCAAATTCCGACACCGATCGCTGGGCCCCACCCCAGAGTGACTGAGCAGGTCAGGTCGGGGGCGGAGGATACGCAGCCCTAACAAGTTCCCAGGTGAGGCCGATCCTGCAGGTGTTGGGACCACACTGAGGCCCACCAGACCAGTGAATGACAGAGATCTCCTTTGTCTCAGGGAATATAATACCTACTTATAAATATTGAATATAGACAGACAGGTCGCTCTCTGAAGAAGGATATATTAGTAACAGTGAGGGGGGATGCAGAAATACTTCACATAAAACTGGTATAAATACAAAGAAGAACAAACGATTAAGGATGTTTCATTTCATGAAGTTCACACCACAGAGCAAAGCAATCCTCTAAAGCATCTAGAGACGAACCATTAGTTTTTAAAAATGGAAACGTTTTCCCCCTTATGTTCACAAATAGGGAAAGTAGAACATATTTACCTCAAACTTTAAAAATCTTTTAACTCCTCATCACAGATTCTTTTTGTAAGTCAAACTGACAGAAATTTGCAAATTAAATTTGTAAATTTAAATTTCTAAACACAAGAGAAACGGCCAGAGGCGACTTTAGCTGAAGCCACTCTTTCTTCTAACAAAGGTTAGGTCTCCCATTTAAACAAGAGAAAGAAAGACCAGTATTATGTCCTTTTAGGTGACCACCTGGCCTGGAGAGCCTGGGCTCTGGCTGACCTCCCCACCTTCCAGCACATCCTGTCCATCCTCCAAGTGAGCTTCAGGCAGGTGACTACCTGGTTGTTTCCTCATTCTAGGCTTTCCTGCATTTTGCAGAACAAAAACAAAAGGCCCCTCTCATAGAAATCTCGCATTCCCAGCCTGGACTGGCAATGTGCTACACATTTGATACATCATTTGCATTTTGAAAGGTACCTCTTAAAGACATACAGTAATCATCTTAATGAGAATTTTGGCAACAGAGCTAGAAACGAAAGAGGAAGAAGGGAAGAAGGTCCTTCCTTTGATGCTCTGTGCAAATCACACTGAAAGTCATCCGCTTGACGTGCATACCTAGACCGCGAGCCTCGCGTGTCACCTGCGTCTCACCCTCCCAATTACATCACCAGGAAGGCCAGCAGGGAACCCGGGCCACGATGGGAACGCGGAACACACGCTGGGGGGGCTGCCTGCTTTGAGCTCCTACGGGGGAGAATCTTGCATCTGCATCTCTGGTAACCTACTCTCATCACACTGTTGCCATTTGTTCATTACCTAACTGATGCTGCTAAACGTATTTTTTCCTTCCCAACCTGATTCTCTTACTTGGCTTGAAACCCTGGACCTGCAAAGGCCACCAGCTCTGGCAGGTCCGTCTGTCGCTTCCCAGCGGGCTCCATCTCTGCTTTGTTGGATGCTGCTGGCCCTCCTGGTATTTTAAGGAACTCTAACTGGGTGGAAGCCAGGAGTTAGTTATCACTGCATGTGTGTGTTGGTTTTGGTTTTTGTTTCTGTTTTTTCCAAGGAAAGGAGAGGCATTTGTTTTTCTATTAAGTTTATCACCAACCTGGGCAAAGTTTAAAGAATTTCAAAATAGCTGTTGAGAAGATTATAATGTTAAAAGCTTTCTTTGGTTCCAGAAAAGTCTCCTATTTAGTTTTCTTCCTATTTTACAAGGTCTGCCTCTGTTCTTACAGTGGTGAGCAGGGTCCTGGCTCAGGGTCCCCTTGGAAGGCCTCAGATGTCACAAACACACAAAATACAAGTGCATTAAAGAACGACGGACAGCCCTGCCTCCTGGGACCTGGTGCTGTGAAACCTGCATCCCTAAACATCCATTCTCACTAAAGGGAACAGGACCCTGCGGGCCTCCCTGATGCAAATCCGTTGTGTCCCCCATTTCTCTTTTGTAGGAGCTAGCTTCACGCAGCCTCCTTGACCTTCCCTGAGTTCCAAAGGGCAGATCCCAACAGCTGCTGTTCAGGGAAGGGAGCAGGGTCCTGGCTCCTCCTGAAGGAATATACGTAACAGTATCTTTAAGTTCCTCCGCAGGAACTAAGGCCCCCCGCCTTGGCCCCCTCCTCTAAGCAGAACCTTCAGAGACCGCTCTCTGGGGAACACTGAGTCCACCAGATGGCCAGCATTCTGGCTGAAAGCGACCTTTCTTTCTGTTACCAAGGCTGGTTGCCCCCAGGATCACACCCCTGCTCCTCCGTTGAACAGAAACCAATTACTCTGCTCTAAGTCTCAGGAGGCAGCCGCAGAGGAGAAAGGAGAGCCGAGGGAGCCCAGGATGGTGCAGGGAGTGACTGCCAGCGGACCCTGGGCCTCCGCGCTCTCACTGCAATGCATCATTCGGCTGAGTGACACACCCGCCAGCGCCGTGACCTCTGCCGGCCGCCATGACCACCGAAAGGGCCCACACAGACACTGAAAGCCCCGTGCAAGGGCTGGTGGCTCCAGCACAGCCGCAAGGAGGGCCTGGCGGCAGAAGTCTCCCGTAAAGTCCACCTGGGCTGTCCCTGCGGCCCGTCTGGGCTGACGGCCCCCGACCCCAGAGCCTCGTCCTCACTCCAGCACTTTTCCTTTCCTTCTCCCCGCTCGAGCGCTTTCCTTCCTTCTCCTCTTTGGAGGGATAAAAGCGGCTTTCGTTCTGCCCCTCTGTCTCAGCTGTGAACCCTTCCCGCTGGCAGGCAAGGGCCCATGCTCTGGGGGCCTCCTCACCTCGGGGCCCCCCCATCCGCTAACATCAGAGACTTTTTAGGGCCCAGAGAAACCCTTTGCCATACCGATTGCCCAATGTCCTCAAAAGCAAAGGGCACCCGCCCATACGCTACGAACTCTCCTGTGCTGTCAGAAACAGGTACTTCCCCTGAGAACAGGACGTCTGAAGAGAAGAGTATTTATTTCACTAATAAGACAAATTAGGTAACGAATCCTTCCCCCAAGAGAGCATCAATCAACACACCAGATTGTTGCACAGAGACGTATTCCTCCACAGTGCTGTTCAGTGACTACTTTCTCCTTCTCTTCCTGTTTCAAATTGCGGTTCTGAGTCACACACAAAATACCATGATCTGCACACCAACTGCACATGGGGGCAGATAAATATAATATTAAGCAATTTATATCGCCCTTAAATTTGCAGAAATTTAGGTCCCAGTGTAGCATGTGTCAATCATGATACAGGTTTTTATTTTGGCAACTAGAAAGCCACTGAACAGAACAATTGCTAGTAATTTCTTTTCATAAACAAATTTAGTGAGAAGTAATTTAATTTTTTAAAAATATTATCTAAAATTATCAGCTTGATTATTTTAAAACTGATTAAAAATATAATAGTCATTATTATTATATATCTATTGTGCCCTTTAACTTTAGAAGCTACATTTGAATATATCAGAGGAAAAGTAACTTTTTAAATCATCTATGCAAAATATTTTATACTTTTTACATTGTTCCATTTTAATTTTTGAAAAAAACACATGTAGATTTTGTGTATTTGATTATTATTACATTTTTCTATCATTTAGATCACTCTTAACACAAAGTATGTGAAAATCTTTACTATAATAACATAATTTGTGATTGTGCTGAAATGAAGGCAAGAAAACAAATTTTATGCAAAAATATACCATAGTTTGTACACATGACTTTATTGTATTATGTATGCGGCCCATCAACAGAACACCCAACTGAGCAGCAGTATCTGAAGTCAGTTGACCTGGAAATTTTGCTGACTTTGCATCATAAAATAATCTAGTACTGCCTGTATCTTTCACCAACGTGAAGCTGAAAAATGTTTGTCAAGACGGGAGGGCAGAGCATGCACGTTTTAATGGGTAGTTTGTCAGCCTGATTCACAACTTTAGTGTCTAGACACAGGGCAGGTAAGCCTCCAGTGAACGCCTGCTCCGGGGCCACAAACACTAAGAGCCTGTCCCGTTTCACTGCAGGAAGTCAAAGCAGCCACACGGGACCCATTCGTGCCAGCCTAACGGTCAACAGAAGAAGGAGCTGACGGTAGGACGGTGAAGCCAATGATACGTGTGAAGAGAGATAAGACTTAGGTCTTAAACAAGGCAGACATATCCGACCCACGATGACTTGGCCCCATGCACACACTTACTCCTTCTCACGGGCCAGAACCCCACTGAAACGTTCGCTCTGACGTTAGCATCGAGCGCTCCCGTCTCTCAGACGCCTGAGGCCGCGCTGAAATGAAAGCCCCAGGTCTGCCTCCCCGTTTATCTGTCTCTGAAGTCTTACTTCCTTTGTCCTCCAAGCCTCCACCTTTGTTTTTTTCCCTCCTTTCTTGCATGTTCTATCTCCTTTGTGTGTGCCGGGGAGAGAGGGTGGGTAAGGTACTGGGGAGAGTTGGAAAAAGAGATGAAAACAAAAATGAAGAATAGGGGACTCTTCTGCAAGGATAAAATCTGATTATGCATTGTAATTTCTGCACTAGAGTTTAGGTAAATTGTGAAGGAGGCTAAGATTTATTTTAAGATGCCTCTCTTGACACAGATGAACTTATTTGCAAAACAGAAACCGACTCACAGACACAGACAAGAAACTTAAGGTTACCAGGGTCAAAGTGGGCGGGAAGGGATAAATTGGGAGTTCGAGATTTGCAGATACTACTATATGTAAAATAGATAAACAACAAGTTTCTTGTGTAGAGCACATGGAACTATATTCAATATCTTGTAGTAACCTATAATGAAAAAGAATATGAAAACATATATATAATGTATATGTATGACTGAAACACTGTGCTGTACACCAGAAACTGACACAACAATATACTTTAATTTTAGATAGACAGACAGATAGCAATATAATCGTATGACCCTTGCCTATTAATAATTAATGAGTAACTCACAGGGTCACCTCTCGCTTAGTTATATCCTTGCCAACCTTTGAGAGAATTCTGAGTTACGAGTTCAGGTATTTCCTTATCTCCACAGTTAGAAGGAGAATTTAGGAGATTTATCTAGCAAATTTAGAAACTACACTAAGACGTAAAGTTCTTCCTATTATTCTAGAGCAGCCCACGGCTCCTGTCGGGGGCAGTGGTGCTGGGAATCCCGTAGTACATGTAACACCAAGTGGAAACACACAAGGGTGAAGATAATGAAAAGAACAATAGAAAATGACATTCGTTTGTTTTCAAAATACGAAAACCGTTCCACATGCTTTCTCCCTCTCTGCTGTTACCTTAACGGGCCTCAAGTTTGATTTTTTAAAAATACTAGAACTTCCCCTTAAATTCTAGTACGATTTGATTCTTTGTATTTGCCAATTTTGGCTTCAGCCCCTTGAGAAATGCTAATACCAGTGATGTCACAGTCTAAGGCAGTCACTCTATTCCAGCAGCATGGCTGAAAGAAGACAAATTCAAACAGAGGGCAGATAAAAAATTTAGATAGACATAATGGTCTGCATCCTCTATCATCACAATTCCATAAAAATGCAGAATCTTTAAAACAGAATATTAAAAGATCCAGGTCTTTAGCTGTTCTCAGATCTGCTTCCTAAAGTGTCATTCGTGCCTCGTCGACCAGACCAAATGGCTGGAACCCAGCACCGTCCATCTGTCAGCAGCTGCCGCCATCGTTAGGTCTCTCCTAAGAGCATTGCCCCGTCGCAAGCAGAGCTCCACCTAGACGGCCTGGCAGTACTAAAGACATAGTCCTGCCACAAGGGACGGCTCTGAGAGATGCATCGATGACACACTTCACGGCCCATGTGACTGATGCCAGCTGAACCACAGGGAGTAATTCACCTCTGAAAGTCACAAATGTCCAAGGTAAGAGGAAATGTTACCCATGCCACAGAAGCTCAGGGACCAATCCCTTCTTAGTAAAGCAGGGTGAGAGTGAAGGACAGAATAAGGTACAGAATACCTGAAATTGGATGTCACAGACTTTACGCAAATTGAATATTGTTTTGGTGGGTGCATTTCAAAAAAAACAAACGTCCCTATTTTGTGGATATTCGATGATTTAATACATATTTTAAAATTCAGTCTTAGTGCCCTGTTGGCTCCTATAACCACACCTTATTCTCAGAGCCACTTCCCGAAGCTCTCTTAGGAGTGGTGCCTTCAACCAATTCTACTCACACTGATTACTCAGACCCCAAGTTCCTGTGTGACTCCGTCCTCGACACACAATGACTAGAACAAGGTTGTCCCAGTTACTTCCTGCTGCATCAAAAACCAACACACACACAAAAAACCCATTTTTATTTTCCATGACTTGGGGTGCGGAGTGGTAAGGGTCCCCTGAACTTACACATGGTCACATTCAACCACAGGACCCGCTGTGCTGGAGGCTGAAAACGCCCTCACTCATGTTTAGCAATCGGCACTGGCTGCTGGCTGGGGACCAGGGTCGGCTGGGGGCCAGGGTCGGGTGGGGACCAGGGTCGGCTGGGGGCCAGGGTCGGCTGGGGGCCAAGGTCGGCTGGGGGCCAAGGTCGGCTGGGATGGCTCCCTCCTTTTCCTGTTTAGTCTTTCACCTAGGGGCCTTCGTGCCTTGGTCCTCTAAGGCCAGCATTATGACAGGACAGAACGGAAAGCTACAGAGTGTCTGCAGACCTGAGCGCAAAACTCACTCACCGTCACTTCGGCCACAATGTGCCAGTCAAAGCAAGTGACAAAGTAATCCCGGATTCCAGGGGTGGGGAAAACAGACTCCACCTCTCGGTGACAGATGCAGAGGAGCCACCCTGCAAAGGAACAAGGAAGGACTGGGCCCGGCCACCTTTGAAAACAACAATCAAGGGGCTGGCACCTCACCCAAGGTGCGCCTCATCACAGCGGCTCAGACCATGTCCTAACTCATCCAAGGTCGTGCAGCAACACTGCCTCTCTCTGTGCAAACTCAGATTGCATCCACCTCGTTAGCGCTTTGTGGACAGAAAAACAAAAGAGGGTTATGAGTATGAAAAAAAAACACAGCGCAGATCATGAAGGGACTAGGCTGAGATACAGAGGGAGACTCAGGGCATCTCAGTTTTTATCCCCAGCTTCCCCTGGGTGCCTTAAGATCCTCCTTATCCATAGGACACCTTCCCCTCTTGCTGAACCTAATCTGGATTGGATTTCTGTCACATGTACCTAAAAAACAATCTTTAAATGTGGGGAGGGTATAGCTCAGTGGCAGCATGCGTGCTTAGCAGGCACGAGGTCCTGGGCTCCATCCCCTGCACTTCCATTTTTTTTTAATTAAATAAATAAATAGATAAATAAACCTAATGACCTCCCTCTCCAAAAAAAAGAAAAAATAAAGAAAAACAAAAACCAAAAAAACCAAAAAGTTAAAATTAAAATATTTTTAAAAAGTTTAACCCAGACAGATATACATATATATGTGTGTGTCGTATGCAGATATATATGTTTGTTTATCTATATTTATGATCAATATATTCATGGCATTTTCAGTTTATAACATAGTGCTGTTCACTCTGATTTTTCTAGTTTTCTTGGCTGTTTCCAACTCACTGGATGCCTTTTAAAAAAATGTTCCAATTTATTTTCTGGAAGCAAATGGCGTTGGAAGGCTTATGGGAAAGAAAAGCGTTAAGTAAGCAAGCTCTAAGCCCACGTAATCCCAGAGTGAGAGAAATTTCCTAAAACAGTACTTTACGTTTGATAGACCCACGAAAAATGCTACATGTAGGTTTCTGAACATTTTTACAGAATTCATCCTATGTTACCGATGGTCTAACAGGAGTCTGCGTGGGTGCTGTTCATTGGGTACATAAAAACAACCAGACATTCCAGGCCGGCATGATGCTCATAATCAAGGTAGAGTGCGCGTAAGCACACGTGTGTCGTGTATAAACACCAAAGAATTAATTGCTGGAACAGGTATGCAGCCAATTGGCAGCTGGTCCGTAAGGTCACTCTCTGCCACCTCCATCCTTTGAGAGCATCACCTGGACACGTGGCCACAGCCAAGCCTTCACTTCCCAGCGTCCTCTGCCCTTCTGTAATCCTGTCATTCGGTTCTGAACAACGGGGTATGAGTGGCTGAGACGTGTGCCCTTAAGACTACTAGGTCCATCTTCTCCTGGCCCTTGTCCCTCTTTCTGAGGTGCACTGCTGAGAGAGGAAGGGGCAGCCACCTGGACCAGGAGGTGTAAGCCTCACGCTGAGGACGGCAGAGCTGCCGCCAGACCTCGACCCTCACCCTCTCTGCACTGTTACCTGAGAGAGAAAGCAGCTGCCTGGCTGGCTGTTTAGGGCACTGGACTTCTGCATCTTCTGGTTACAGCAGCCTAGCACATTGAATATTAACAACAGCGGTCACTAAGTACCCATGGAAGGTTGCTTCTAGGATGCGCTGAGGGCACCAAAATCCACAGATGCTCAAGCCCCAAGTTGCCTTCCACATTCATATCCACAGTTCCACATCCGTGGATTCAACCAGCCATGGATCACGTCGTACCACAGTACTTACCAAAAAAAAAAAAAAATCCGTTAGTGGACCCATCAGTTTAAACCCACGCTGTTCAAGGGCCAACTGTACTGTGACATGACGAGCTGTGGGAACTCAGGTATCTGGAGGGCTGATCCTTCACAAGGAGGGGTTCAAGGTGTGAGGGGACCTGGTAAGTGTAGTTTCCTTAATATCAAACTGATTAAGGTCCCTGTCTTTTCCCTTTGCATCCCCAGGGTTTATTTACCTCAGCATCTGAAATCTTGTAGACAGTTAATAAACATTAGCAAAAAGAAAGGAGAAAGGAAGAGAGGGAGGGAAGGGTCATAGAAGGAAGGGAAGGACAGAGAGGAGTCCCAGCATCTCAGAGGACAGCGAGTGTTCTCTGCCCCCCTCCCCACCCCCGCCACCAAAAAACAACAAACTATTATTATCACCACCATCATCATCCACTCAGGCAACAGCTCATTGTAAGACAAAACCTATGAAATTGTTGCATCTTCTAATGTAGTATTTTTATAAGAATGTGATAATATTCATAAAATTCATTACAGGTACTTAGTTTATGTGAAAAAAGGCTCAAAGAGAATTCCGTTTAGAGCAGCATGCCGTGTCAACTAGCAAGATAATAACTCCCAGTATACATGGCGCTTTTACGCTCTAAGTTTCTACTGTCAGCTTAATGAATGCTGACTTTTTAGGACATGAAAAGTCAGAGGCCACCTATGAGAAATGAGTTTGAGAAAACAGGATCAATTTTTAAACTAGGTTTTATCTGACACTCCTTGGTATTTACCCAGAGGAGCTGAAAACTTGTGTCCACACAAAAACCGGGACAAGGAAGTAACCAAACGGTAGGCAAATGAATAAATCAACTGTGGTCCATCCAGACACTGGAATACTGTTCAACACTAAAAAGAAACGAGCTATCAAGCCGTGAAGAGACACGGAGGAACTTTAAATGTGTATGAAAGCAAATGAAGACAATCTGAAAAGGCTACATCCTGTCTGATTCCAACTGTAGGACATTTTGGAAAAGGCAAGACTGCAGAGACAATAAAAGTATCAGCGGTCACTGAGGAGGGAGGCGAGAGATGTCAGCGGAACACAGAGGATTTTCAGGGCTGTGAAATACTCTGAATGGTGTTATAATGATGAATATATGTTATTATATATTTGCCCAAATCCGAAGGAGGTACAACACCAAGAGTGAATCCTAATGTGAACTGTGAGCCTCGGACTTGGGGTGCTCATGACGGCTCCGTGCAGGTTCACCCTTGGTTACAAAGGTACCTACCATTCTGGTGAGTGATGTTGATAATGGGGGGGTGTGCATGTGGGGGGCCAGGGGTTCCATGAGAAATCTCTGTGCCTCCCTCTCAATTTTAGTGTAAACCTAAAACTGCCCTAAAAAATAAAGTCTTACAAAGAAACAGGTACAATCCACATACCTTCCCACCAGAATTCACCACCTAATAGGTGGCTTTATTTGGAGAAACAAACAAAAGCAGTCCTGGTTTTCAATGACAAGAAGTTGGCTATGATTAGAAATTTCACAGCGTTTGAAGTCACTCAGCGCAAGCTGGATTCTATCCCTGCTTTGCCCAGCAGCTAATATTGTACTCGGTCACCCTCCTGAACGCTCGGCCATGGCTTCTTCATTTGAAAACACAGCAAGGTAGATGCTCACAAGCTAAGGACATATCCACTTACTTTAGAGTGAGAACTAGGTTTGAAACCAGAAGCTGCAGGTGACCAGCCATCGTAACCCTGGCGGGTAAGTTCTCTGAGGTTGCCGCTCTCAACTACAAAATAAGGCCCATGTTACTAAACTAACCGAGAGGTGCAGAAAAGGGCAAATTTATCGCTTTTGGTAATCAGAAATAGAATGAGTAATGTTTGATTATTTTCGTTTTCTCTATATTAATTTAAAACACATTGCTCATATTTTGAAAACAATAAATGTTAACATTAATATCTGCCCTGGTAACATGGAGCAGATTTTTGGACACTGACTATGCCCTTCTGCCTGCACACAGCGTTCCGATGCTGCCTGTCCACCTTCAGCGTCATCCCGTCCTTGGGGGAGCTCACTGCTTCGGCCAGCTTACAAGGACTGTAACCTGCACTGTGTGTGTCTCCTAAGCACTCGACTGTCTCTATTTTCTTTTTTTCCCCAAAATGATGTGCTTCCAATGCTTTTGGTATTGACAAATTGGTCTCTTCTATTTCTTTTTCTGCAGTTTAGAGGCCATGAACAAACATAACGACAAATTGTTAGGCACTCAGAGGATGAAACCATTCTCCTCTGACAAACCTCAGACTCCAGACAGGGCTGCTCCGATTCAGCATCCTTGATACTTTGGACCAGATCGTCCTGTGATGTGCAGGCTGCCCTGTGCGCTGCAGGAAGCTCAGTGGCACCCCCGCTCGCCACCCGCTGGGTGTGAGCAGCGCCCCCTCCAGCCGTGACAGCCAGAAACACCTCCAGACACTGCGCACGTCTCTGGGGGGGAGGGGCAGACCCGCCCACTACCCAGACCTATTCTGTCCAATAAGGAGACTATTCAAAATTAAGTTAAATTAAAGGAACTTAAAATTCTAGTTCCTCACTCACACTAGTCACATTTTAAGTGCTCAGTGGCCGCAGGTGGCTAAGTGGTGACTGCATCTTACAGGACAGATAGAAAACGTTTCCGTCACTGCAGAACTGCTGAAAATAAAAGGCTATGACAAAAAACGAAAAATAACAAAGGAAATAAATAATAATGGCACCAGTATTCCAGGATCTCCTCCTCCAGGGAACTTCTAATTATTTAAAAGATCAGTTCAAATTTAGTTCCGTCCTTAAAGGCTTCCTCAACTCACCCATGGGTAAGCGTTTCTAAGGAGCTTACTCCTAGCAGTTCAAAATGTAACCAGCGCTTAAGGAAAACTGCAAACAAAACCATCACTAGAGGAGGCACAGTGATGGGCTGGTTAACCTCCACTAACAGCTGGTTGAGGAAGGAGCGTGGAAAGAATCTAAACAGGCATGTAATCCAGGAACGTCTGCAGTCTTGACCTCGTTTAAGACCCTGTTGTTAAAAAACCGCAGGATGAAAATAATCAATTGACCTTATGGAGGGTCTCACTTCCACAGAATCAGAAGTGGCCCACAGGGGCGGCCAGCTTCCATCACCCCAGTCCTTTGAGCATCCCAGCCAGCTGGCCCAAGGGACATTTATTGATTAAAGGACCCTCCAGTTTCAAGATCAAATGTGCCCTCAAACTGGCGAGATAACACAAGGCCTCGTTTAACAATCCAGAGGACCCGAACAGATACAAATCAAGATTATGGGTGAGACGGAGAAGATGGCGGAGTAGAAGGACGCTCGCAGGTCACCCTCTCCCACAAATACACCAAGACCCACATCTACAGACCCACTCAGCCAACCAGAGCACCTGCGGAACTCCAACAGAACATCGCCCTCTTCAAAAGATAAAGATGCCAAAAATCTGGTAGGAGAAAAGGAAAAAAGAAAGAACAAAAGTCAAAGCAGCACGGGACGGGTCCCGCGGGGAGGGAGCGGCAAAGGAGGACTGGCGCGCGCTCGCTGGGTCTCCCCTTTCCAACTGAGAGGCCAGCGGGACGGAGGGGGAGCCTCCGAGGCTCGGATCTGTACAGAGCAGCCCTTGACTAACAGAACTAAGTTAAACGGGCACAGAGCGTCCCCCCGACACCCAGCCTGAGACGCGGGCCGGCAGCCGCGGGCAGGGCCAGGCTGCCCAAGCCGCGCGGAGGACGGGGGCGGCTGCACGGAGGCAGCCCCGGGGGAACGCAAGGGGCTGCGCGCCGTGGCTGTGGGTGCACAGGGCAGAACAACCTGGGCCCTCCATAAAACAGCAAGGTTGATGTGCTCTCGGGGGAAGGGTGCACACCCCCATCTCTGAAAACCCGCGGAAAGTTTTCGGGGGAAGAGAGGCGGGGCTCAGGCACAGCCGCCATATCCTCCGCGCTGAGCACTCAGGCGGGGGCGGGGCGAAACCGGCATCCGCACCGAAGGGCTTGGCAGCCTCAAAGGCCAGACTGAGACTGGCCTGCAGCCCGGGGCAGATAGGATCCTTCCATCCTGGTCCCTCAGAGAACTTGCTCCACGAAGACAAACAAGGAGCTGGGTTTTGGCTCGGAGCAGGGACAGGGCTGTCCCTCGGTCTTCCCCGAGCCCACCCGCGGAGCGCCGACCAGGGCGGAGCGCGCAGCCGCACAGAGCAGCGGAGCTACCGGCGGCGGCGCAGGTAGAGCGAGAGCGGCCCCTCGCCTTTCGGGCAGGAACACGAGGTGCTGGGAGGGGGCACGACCCGCCCTCCTACCCGGCCAGTCTGCAACATCTGACTGCGGCATCCGGAGGGGCAGCGACCCGCCCGCCCACAGCAGAGAGCTGCACCTGACCCAGTGTTAGGAGGAGGCGCCATCTGCTTGCCGACAGGTGCTGGGAGCAGCACAGAAGAGGGCGCCAACGGAGGGCCTCTGAAAACAGCAAGCTGAGCTTCCAAAACAGGACAAAGACAGAAAGACTTCACATTAAAAGCACACAGACTCCAGGAGAACACCGACAACCCCCCCCCCCCTTTTTTTTTAAATCTGTTTTTACCTGTTCTATTTTCTATTACTCTCTTAATCTTTACTTCTTAATTCATTTCTATTTCTCTTGGGTTTTGATGTCCTGCTATTGATTAGACACAGGTTTCAAATACATCTATTCATCTCCCCCCCCCCCTTTTTTGGTAAAGGTTTCAAAAGGACGTCTCAACCCGATTAATACTCTGCTTCAACTCACTCTTCTATTATTCATTATACACTGTTTTCAAACCCTCTTTCTCCCTTCTTTCAAAATTCTTTCTCTCTCTCTTATTTTTCTTTTTTTCCTAAGTTCTATTCCTAAATAGGCATCAGATAGATAAAATCCTTAAGGACCAAAATAAACAACTGATACTCCATAAACCACAGTGCCAAAGAGGTATGAGCAAGATGAAGAAGCAGAGAAACCTTTCCCAATTAAAAGAACAAGAGAAATCCCCTGAAAGAAAGATCAACGAAATAGACATCGATAGCCTACTAGATCAAGATTTCAAAAAAGGAGTGATCGAATTGCTGAAGGAATTAAAAGGGATAGTGTTTAGAGATATAAAATATGTCAAAAATGAAATTGAAGCTATAAAGAAGAGCCAAGTAGAATGGGTAAACTCATTGACAGAGATGAGGAATGATCTAATAGCTGTGCAAAGCTGACTAGATAATGCAGAGGAATGAATTAGTGATCTAGAAGACAGGGCAATAGAAAGCACCCATTCAGAAGAACTACAAGAGAAGCAAATAAAAAATAATGAAAATAGCATAAGGGACCTATGGGATAATATAAAGCATCCCAATCTTCGCATAATAGGGGTCCCAGAAGGAGAAGAAAGATCAAAGGGGATTGAAAAGGTTTTTGAAGAAATCATGACTGAAAACTTCCCAAACTTAAAGAAGGAATCAGATATCCAAGTACAGAAAGCTCAGAGGGTCCCAAACAGGAAGAACCCAAATAGACCCACACCAAGACATATCATAATCAAGATGGCCAGAGTCAAGGATAAAGAAAGGATTCTAAAGGCAGCAAAAGAAAAGCAAAGACTAAGTTACAAGGGAACCCCCCTGAAATCAGGCTCTCAGCTGATTTCTCTACACAAACACTACAGGCCAGAAGGGAGTGGCAAGATATATTCAAAGCCCTGAATGAAAAAAAGATGCAGCCTAGGATCCTTTATCCAGCAAGGCTATCCTTTAGGATAGAAGGAGAAATAAAGAGTTTCACAGACAAAAAAAAAGCTGCAGGAGTTTAGCAACACTAAACCCATGCTAAAAGAAATATTGAAAGGGCTATTCTAAATAGAAAAGCAGCAGGATGCTACAGAAATGAGAAACACACAACTGGAAAGGTGATAACTCATGAATTACAAATAAAGTAAACATGAAATTATAAAAGAAGACATACAAATCACTGAGAGTGGGAGAGGGAGGCAGGGATATATAGAATATCTTTTTCTTTCTTTTTTAAACTTTTTTAACAGTAGGATGGGTTTGAGATCATGTTACTATCAGTTTAATAAAAACAGTTATAGTAATGGGTTGATAGATTTACAAAAAAGGGTAACCACAAGCCAAAAATTTACAAAGGAGTCACAAAAATTAAATAAAATCCATGAAAATACAAAGGAAAATTACCAAACCACAAAAGGAAAAAGAAAGGAACAAAGAGGATATACCAATTCAACTGCAAAGATAAGTTCAAAATGGCAATAAACTCACATCTATCATTAATTACTGTAAATGTTAATGGACTAAATGCTCCAGTCAAAAGACACAGAGTGGCAGACTGGATAATAAAGCAAGAACCTTCAATATGCTGCATACAAGAGACCCACTTTAGGGAGAAGGACACATATAGATTGAGAGTGAAAGGATGGAAAAGGATATTCCATGCAAATGGAAAAGCCAAAAAAGCAGGTGTTGCAGTACTGATTTCAGACAAAATAGACTTTAAAACAAAGGCCATAAAGAAAGATAAAGAAGGACATTTTATAATGATTAAAGGAGTGATACAAGATGAGGATATTACACTCGTTAATATATATGCACCCAATATAGGAGCACCTAAGTACATACAAGAATTACTAACAGAGATAAAGGGGGATATTGATGGGAATACAATCATAGTTGGAGATTTTAACACTGTTAACATCACTAGACAGATCTTCCAGACAGAAAATAAACAAGGCAACAGAGAAATTAAATACTACAATAGAAAAACTAGCTTTGGTGGATATTTTCAGAGCATTACACCCCCCAAAAATAGGACATACATTCTTTTCAAGTGCACATGGAACATTTTCCAGGATCGATCATGTACTTGGGCACAAAAGAAACCTCAACAATTTTAAGAAGATAGAAATTATCTCAAGCATCTTTACTGACCACAATGCCATGAAACTGGAAATCAACAACAGAGAAACAAAGGAGAAAAAAAGGAAAGCATGGAGATTAAACAATATGTTATTGAAAAAACAATGGATCAATGAGGAAATCAAAGCTGAAATTAAAAAATACCTTGAGACAAATGAGAATGAAAGCACAACCACTCAAAACCTATGGGACACAGCAAAGGCAGTGCTAAGAGGGAAGTTTTTAGCGATACAGGCCTTCCTCAAAAAAGAAGAACAATCTCAAATAAACAATTTAACCCACCACCTGAATGAATTAGAAAAAGAAGAACAAAAAGCCCCAAAAAGCAGCAGAAGGAAGGAAATAATAAAGATCAGAGGGGAATTAAATACAATAAAGATTAACAAGACCATAGAAAAAAATCAACCAAACCAAAAGCTGGTTTTTTGAAAAAGTAAATAAAATCGACAAACCTCTGGCCAAACTCACAAAGAAGAAAAAAGAGAGAGCACAAATTAGCAAAATAAGAAAGGAAAATGGAGAAATTACAACAAACAAAATAGAAATACAGAATATCATACGAGAATATTATGAAAAACTATATGGAACCAAACTGGATAACCTAGAGGAGATGGACAAGTTTCTGGAAACATACTGTCCACCAAAACTGAATCAAGAAGAATCTGAACACTTGAACAATCCAATCACTAGAAAGGAAATAGAAATAGCAATTAAAAACCTCCCTACAAATAAAAGTCCAGGACCGGACATCTTCACCGGGGAATTCTACCAAACATACAAAGAAGAACTCATACCAGTCCTTCTCAACCTCTTCCAGACAATTGAAAAGGAGGGATTACCCCCAAACTCATTCTATGAAGCCACCATCACCCTGATACCAAAACCAGGCAAAGACACTACAAAAAAAAAGAGAATTATAGGCCAATATCACTGATGAACATAGACGCCAAAATCCTCACCAAAATTTTAGCAAACAGAATCCAACAACACATAAAAAAGATTATACATCATGACCAAGTGGGGTTCATCCCAGGGACACAAGGCTGGTTCAACATACGCAAATCAATCAATGTAATACATCACATCAACAAGAGAAAGGACAAAAACCACATGATCATCTCAATCAATGCAGAAAAAGCATTTGATAAAATTCAACACCCATTTATGATAAAAACTCTCGCCAAAGTGGGTATAGAGGGAACATATCTCAACATAATAAAAGCTATATATGACAAACCTACAGCCAGCCTAGTACTCAACGGTGAAAAACTCAAAAGCTTCCCACTAAAATCTGGGACAAGACAAGGATGCCCACTATCACCACTCCTATTCAACATAGTCCTGGAAGTCCTAGCCACAGCAGTCAGGCAAGAGAAAGAAATAAAAGGGATCCAAATTGGAAAAGAAGAGGTAAAAGTGTCATTATATGCTGACGACATGTTACTATATATAGAAAACCCTAAAAGGTCCACACAAAAGCTACTAGAGCTGATTGAAGAATTCAGCAAAGTAGCAGGTTACAAAATTAACGTTCAAAAATCAGTTGCATTTCTTTACACTAACGATAAATCAACAGAAGAAGAAAGTAAGGAAACAATCCCCTTTAAAATAGCACCCAAAGTAATAAAATATCTGGGAATAAATCTAACCAAGGAGGTGAAAGAATTATACACAGAAAACTATAAACCATTGATGAAGGAATTTAAAGAAGACTTTAAAAAATGGAAAGATATTCCATGCTCTTGGATTGGAAGAATCAATATTGTTAAAATGGTCACACTGCCCAAGGCAATCTACAGATTTAATGCAATCCCTATCCAATTACCCAGGACATATTTCACAGAACTAGAAGAAATCATAATAAAATTCATATGGAACCATCAAAGACCTAGAATTGCCAAAGCATTACTGAAGAGAAAGAAAGAGGCTGGACGAATAACTCTCCCAGACTTCAGACAATACTATAGAGCTAGAGTCATCAAGACAGCATGGTATTGGTACCAAAACAGACATATAGACCAATGGAACAGAATAGAGAGCCCAGAAATGAACCCACAAACTTTTGGTAAACTCATCTTTGACAAAGGAGGCAAGAATATACATTGGAATAAAGACAGTCTCTTCAGCAAATGGTGTTGGGAAAACTGGACAGCAGCATGTAAAACAATGAAGCTAGAACACTCCCTTACACCATATACAAAAATCAACTCAAAATGGATTAAAGACTTAAACATAAGACAAGATACAATAAACCTCCTAGAGGAAAACACAGGCAAAACATTATCTGACATACATCTCAAAAATTTTCTCCTAGAAGAAATAAAAGCAAGAATAAACAAATGGGACCTAATGAAACTTACAAGCTTCTGCACAGCAAAGGAAACCAGAAGTAAAACAAGAAGAAAACCTACGGAATGGGAGAAAATTTTTGCAAGTGAAACCGACAAAGGCTTGATCTCCAGAATATATAAGCAGCTCATACGACTCAATAAGAAAAAAATAAACAACCCAATCCAAAAATGGGCAGAAGACCTAAACAAGCAATTCTCCAAGGAAGACATACAAATGATCAAAAAGCACATGAAAAAAATGCTCAATATCACTAATTATCAGAGAAATGCAAATCAAAACTATAATGAGGTATCACCTCACACCAGTCAGAATGGCCGTCATTCAAAAATCCACAAATGACAAATGCTGGAGAGGCTGTGGAGAAAGGGGAACCCTCCTACACTGCTGGTGGGAATGCAGTTTGGTGCAGCCACTATGGAAAACAGTGTGGAGATTCCTCAAAAGACTAGGAATAGACTTACCATATGACCCAGGAATCCCACTCCTGGGCTTGTATCCAGAAGGAAATCTACTTCAGGATGACACCTGCACCCCAATGTTCATAGCAGCACTATTTACAATAGCCAAAACATGGAAACAGCCTAAATGTCCATCAGTAGGTGACTGGATAAAGAAGATGTGGTATATTTATATAATGGAATACTACTCAGCCATAAAAACCGACAACATAATGCCATTTGCAGCAACATGGATGCTCCTGGAGAATGTCATTCTAAGTGAAGTAAGCCAGAAAGAGAAAGAAAAATACCATATGAGATCGCTCATATGTGGAATCTAAAAAACAAAAAGAAACAAACAAAAACAAAGCATAAATACAGGACAGAAATAGACTCACAGACAGAGAATACAGACTTGTGGTTACCAGGGGGTGGAGGGTGGGAAGGGATAGCCTGGGATTTCAAAACTGTAGAATAGATAAACAAGTTTACACTGTATAGCACAGGGAAATATACACAAAATGTTATGATAACTCACAGAGAAAAAAATGTGACAATGAGTGTGTATATGTCCATGAATGACTGAAAAATTGTGCTGAACACTGGAATTTGACACATTGTAAAATGATTTTAAATCAATAAAAAATGTTAAAAAAAAAAAGATTATGGGGTGCTCATTAAAGGGAAAAAAGGATCCTACGAAAGAAACTTTCAGAACATTCACATGACCTAGGTATGTCCAGCTTCACAAAAGCCTGAGCTGGGCTCTCACTGGCTGCGTGTGACTCGTGTGTGTGTATGTGAATGTGTGTGCATGTGTGCGTGCATGTGTGTATGCATGTGTGTGCATGTGTGTGTGTGTGCCCGTGTATGTGTGTGTGCGCGCGTGTATGTGTGTGTGCAGATTGTGCGCGTGTGCGCACACGTGTGTGTGTGCACGCGTGTGTGCGTTGGGGGCTGTGTCTTTCTGTGTCTAAGGCTTCACATTGGCTGAATCTCCTGGGAACATCACTAATGGTCTCTCTCAAGCCTTAATCCCCAAATTGAAGCAAATGATACTTCCTTTCATGGCTGACAATTTTAGGCACGTGACGCTACTGCAAACTCACTGATTCAGAAAGTAGTTATTGAATATCGACCTGTCTGACATAAGGCTTAAGGCTGGATTAGGTCTCAGTAATGAAATTCATTAAAAAAAAATAAGTTCCTATTGAACGTAAGAACGCATGTACTGGGCATTGGAAATGTACACAAATAAGAACATTCTCAGAGTAATTATAATCTGGGGAATGTTAGAAGGGCAAAAATGAGCACGTATGCCAGAAACATAACACCAACGGGACAGAATGCACACTGTCAGAGCTACAAGTGTCTCAGCTGGGCCCAGAGAGGAAGCTCGCATCTCACTGCGGACATTCCGAAGTTGCTCTGGAGGCGGTCTTTAAAGCACACGGTGAGGATGAGGCAGGATGCCACCACACTCCTGTGGGAAGGAACGCTGCTGGCAGCCAAAGCCGGCCTTTAACGCGGAAGAGATGGCGTCTGTTCTTCAGCGCGCGGCACACGCTCGGATGCAGGGACAGATCTCACTGGACAGGCAGCCTAGGAGCTAAGTAACGGCTCTACGCATCTCTCTCTCTTTCTCTTACATACAAGACTCTTACTCAGTGTGCATATGGAATTCATATTTTAACAAGTTCCCCAGGCAATTTTTAATGCATACTGGAGTTTGAAAACCACTTCTGTAAAAGAATCTATGAAAATATGGAGTCAGGGAATGCAGCTAATTTGCAAGATGGTTTTGGGGGGAAAAAAAGTGACATGTCTCTGAACATGAGTAACAAAGAGGTGAGGTACTCTTTTCTTCTGTAATTTTTAAAGAAAATAAACATCATTTCAGCCAATGATCAACAAACGTTCATTGAGACAAACACTGAGCTAGGTACTTGCACATGTATGTCTTCATTTCGTCTTCACCACACTGTGCACAAGCGTATCTCTGAGGGTAAACTAAAAGCCCGTTAAGTCTTCTTGTTGAAGGACGATGGAAGAAATAGTTCTGATCCTTAATTTCCAATTCTTTTTTCTACCCTCTACCATAACGTCTAATTATTCCTGCTTTTATACACATGCCTACTAGACACCAGAGACACCACAAGAGGACCTCAAAGCAAAGCCACCCAGTTTCTGCTCCAGTTTGGGGGCACATCTCTTCTTGGCTTGGGGGACCACACGTTAGCCTTTCTGTTACCCTTTAGCCTAGACAGACTCTCTGGTCACCTCGTGCCCTTACCTCTAGGACCACCTTCTGGGAAAAGGCTCTGCTAACATCCTGGTCTTCAGTTCCAGGAAGGGGCTGTCTAACCCGCTCACTTCCTTCTCCTCTCCCTGGACCCTCTCCGTCCCCAGAGCCTGCTCTGAAGCCTCTGAAGAACCAGTAAGGCTTTCCTTGATGGGCCCTCAGACTCATTCAAGAATGCAAATCCGGTCTTTGTTTCTTACAGATGAATTCTTTTTGGTTCTTACAGATGCAACTTTTTGAACTTCCATTGTAATATTCAGCCCGTCAGGGCTAAGCCACCACCCAAAACTTCAGTCATTTAACACGACAAAGGTTCACTTCTGTCTCCTGCCGCAGTCGCAGTCCAACGAGGGACACGTGCGGGGATGGGGAGACCTAATGGTTTAAGGACCCAGACACCTGTATCCTCAGAGCCTCGCACTGGCTTCTCTTCATCCTCCAACAAGGAGGCTGGAAGGCAGCGGATGGCACGAGGGCTTCAGGGGCCAGGAATGGAAATGCTACGCATTGTGTCTGTCAGCACTCCGCTGACCAGAGCCCCGTCTCACGTCCTCAGCTGCCTGCAGAACAAGGTGGTGAGTGCAGCTTACTTTTACGCCAGGAGGAAAACAAAACAGCTCAGCGAGCAGAGTCTGCCGCTGAATGTCAGCAGCATTTATTTATCTATTTTTTAGTGTACACGTTTATTTATTTATAAACTGATGTGTAATCAAGTTTGTAACATTGTGTCAATTTCGGGTGCACAGCATAATGTTTCCATCACACATATACACACATATACTCTGTTTCATATTCTTTTTCATCACAGGTTACTACAAGACACTGAATACAGCTCCCTGTGCTCTACAGCAGGACCCTGTTGTTGAATGCCATCAGTACTGAAGGCTGCTGTTACGCATCTTAAGTATAAATCACCGTTCCTTTACCCACTTCATCATCAAGTTAGTCTGCTGTGGGTTGTCTGAATCATACTAGTGATACATAACTTTCCAATAGCATTTTTGGCCTAAATTGTTCAGTAATTAGACTTCAATGTATGTATACATGTCCACTGCAGTTCGAATATGACTCCACATACTTGTTGCTCATGTAACACACACAAAATATTTTTGTTGGTTGAACGATTACTTCATTGGTAATATGTTGCCAGAGCTACTGAAACAACTGGAAACGTGGCTAAAACAAGTTAAAGCCAAGGTTACTGTTATCTTTAAGTTTCAAAGATAAGAAATTTAACACGAAACCTTGTTTATTAAGGGTGATTCATATACGTTGCTAACCAGCATTTATTATAAATTGTTCAATGAATTCCTCTCCACTATTTGACAACACTGAATTACACCTTCCCCACTGGACAGCGGGAACTGGGAGTTTAAGTTAAAGTGTCCTTGGTCCCTCCTGTGTGGACCCACTAGGACTGTCATGAAACTGTGTAACTGTGTGTCCCCAAGGATGCCATTGACCCACACATCCTTGAACCACCTCACTAGTCCTATTCTTTAAGGGGACGGGGAGTGGATGGAGTGAGATGCCGCCTTAATCTGCGCCCTGATGCATTCCCAGGAACCACACAGCCAACTGAAGCTTTTAAATACGAATTACATCAATTTGATTACTTCATACTAAACAGTACAGAGCAAAGAGTGTCCCACCTGAGAACCCATCCTCTAGCCCTGATCCTGCTCTCATGCGTCGTGAAATCTAACGCACGTCTTAGGCGGCAATACCGAGGGGTCAGATTCCTCATCTCTAGAGCACCAGGAAACAACGCAACCTTCAAGTTCCTTTTCCGATCAAACATTACATGACTCTGCGACCGTGGCTTTATTGTGACACAGATGGATGGTATTCGATCATGTTGGGTTTGATGATGACCTGCACAGAAATGGGAAAATGATGCTTCTGTGCAGAGATGTTAGAAAACTATGTAAGAAATAATAAGCGGTTCAGTATGTCTAATGCATCACTTACTTTTTACCTTGCAATGCCCTTCAAGATAAAGGGGAAAGAGTGGATATAAACAGACAACATTGATAGTCAAGGTGAAAAATACCACACAAGTAATAAATACCAAAATAGTTATTTTCCTGGATGGAAAAAGCAACAGAGGAGAAGCTGCACAGAAAGAAGCTGGGGGTCAAAGCGTGTGATAAATTCAAATGAATTTCTCCTGCGTGAAAGAAAAATGTCAGGGTCTGTGCAAGATGACTATAAAGCTGAATTATTCAACAAAACAAGGAGGAAGCATTGCAGCATCAATCTTATTCCACACCCAGAAAAGCTGCTTGAGCTGATAACTTATTTTCCTATAAAGAAATATAAAGTGAACATGATAAAGAAAACATACCAAAAATATTAGGGGTATAGTTTTGATTAAGATGGAAAGAGAAAAGAAGAGGCGGATTTTTATCTAAATTTTCCATCTCAAAACTGTCGAATAGGACTGTTTAGAAACAACAGAAAGATAGAAAAACTTATGTGAGTAAGACTGCGCAGATGACGGGGACAGAAGCACTAGGTTAAAGTTCTAGGAAACTAACGGCTAATCCTGCAAAAAGAGTTTGTTCCAATCTTTGAAAGCATTTCTAACATAGCCTGGCACTCTTGGAGCAGGAGAGAGTCCTTTAGAGTCAAAACAAACAACATAAAATGGTGTGGATACATGAGTTACAGACAACTGAACTGCATCAGAACTAGACCGCAGACCATCACTATTACAGACGTAAGATCTTTATCATCCCTACGTTACATGGATGTAAGATCTTTATTATTAACTTCACGGAACTGCACGTGTCAGGATTATCTTTTGCTTAAATGCTGAACGTGGGGGTAGAGAGAGCAGAATACAGTCTACTTCAGTGATTATCTCCATTTGCTCGAGTGAGAGCACCACTGACGAAGTGTAAATACGAGCTAAAGACGCTGGTTCTTAACCAGGTCCTGTCTGAAAGCTGCAATAAGGAGGTCAGTTCCTGTCAAGCTATTTTTAATAGTTCTTTTAGCTCTACTGTCAAGCTCCAGAACACTCTACGCAGACCGTACCTTATCCTGAATTGAAAAAAAAATAAAAATCATGAAATCTGTCTGTTGCCTCAGATAACAAGCCCTAAACAGTGTAAAGATCTGTTTCCCATTTTGACTTAAAAGACTTTTTTCTTGCAAACGCTTCTTCCTCGGCATTTCCCCCCACCAAAGTTTTCCCTGGCACTTGCCTTGTCTTCACAACTAGAAAGGAAGCTTGTCGGGGTCTAATCATGTCGGGGGTGGTTAATCAAAAGCCAACGCAGGCGATCGACAAGATGAAAAGGCGTCCTAGAGAATGGGAGGAAACATTCACAAACTGTACACCTGACAAGCGGTTAATATCGGAAATACACAAGGTGCTCGCTCTGGCAGCACACCCACTAACACTGGACGGACACAGAGAAGGTTAGCGTGGTCCCTGCACAAGGACGGCATGCACGTTTGTGAAGCGTTCCATGCTTTGGGGGGATTAACAGATACAAACTCTGTATATAGAATATACAGACAAGGTCCTCTGTAAAGCACAGGGAACTATATTCAATACCTTGTAATAGCCTTTAATGAAAAATAATATGAAAAAGAATATATATATATATATATGTATGTGTGTGTATATATATATATATATATATATACACCTGAATCACTATGCTGTACACCAGAAATTAACACATTGTAAACTGAATATACATCAATTAAAAAAATTAAACTAATTATACAAGGAACTCATATAATTCAATAGCAAAAACACCAAATAATCCAGTTAAAAATGTGCACAGGTCCTGAATAGGTATTTTTACAAGGAAGACATACAGATGGTCAACAAGTGCATGAAAAGATGCTCAATATCACTAACATCAGGCAAACCAAAACCACAATAAGACATCACCTCGCCCTTCTCAGGACATCTGTTATCAAACAGCCAAGAGATCAGTGCTGGCAAGGACCAATCTATGACGGAATAGTATTCATTCTTAAAAAAAGGAAATCCTACCATTTGCAACAACATGGATGAACTCTGAGGGCATCCATGAAGTGAAGTAAGTCAGACAGAGAAAGACAAACACTGTATGATCTCACTTACGTGTGGATTCTAGGAAAGCCGAACTCATTGCAAGTAGATTAACGGTTGCCAGGGGTGGTGGAAATAAGGGTATGTTGCTGAGAAGGTCCAACTTCTGGTCGTAAGAGGAATGCATTCTGGGGATGTCAGGTACCGCGTGGTGACTGCAGTCAACACTGTATTGCATATGTCAAAGGTGCTAAAAGAGCAGATGTTCAATATTCTCACCACAACAAAAATAACAAAACGCTAATCATATGAGGTGAGGGATGTGTTAACTAACTCTATCTTGATAAACATTTTACAGTATGTGTGTATCAAACCTTGACACTGTGTACCTTAAACTTACACAATGTTACATGCCAATGATGTCTCAATAAAGCCGGGAAAATGTTTTTAAAAAACCCAACACAGGGCTGTGCGTACGTAGTCTTAATTCTTCTTCCCCTTTTTTTCTCAAACAACAAGATCAAAATATACGAGATACTAGAGAATAACTCATTTGAAGATACTGTTTCTTAGATGAGAAATTAAGACCTGAGATGAAAGAAAGAAACACAGCTTAATTAGCGATGATGCCATCCTGCTGCCTTTCTCTCGAGGAAAACAAGCAGAACGCGCTGGAGCGCTCAGGCATTCACCGCACCAAGAGCCACCCCGTCGTATTTCAGCTTCATTATGTAATATTACAATGACTCCTGCTATTTCAATGGAAGCCCACACAAAGCTAGGTCAGTATTTTTTCATTGTGATATTTAATAAATTACCAAAGCAGTAAGTTCATAAAGCCTACAATCGGATGCAAACCAGTTAGTTTTTTTCTCTGCCTATACTAAAAAAAAAGATCATATTCTAATGAATGTATTGATCTTTCATCCCTTAAATACTCTCATACGAACTTTATAATTATCATAAGAAGCAACAAATTGCAGCCCACTGAAACAGAGTGCACATTTTAAGGGCTTTTTAAAAGGCAATGCTGTTAAGTACTTTTATGCTTTAAAAAGACAATCATACTTGAGCTCGGATTTTATTCCATCCATGAGAGCACAAAGAGTACAAAAAAAAAATGGCAAAAACACTGAAATACATTATTTCAACAGTATGCATGGACTTACACAGCAACAATTATCTTTAGAAATTCAGAACAGAAGGCCAGGTTGGCTTAATAGCACCAACAAATTTGAGTTGTTCTTTTTGGTTTTTAGAAGCATTTTTTTTTTAAGTAGCATTTTCAAATGATTTCATGCCAACAGTTCATTAAATCCTTACGATCATTCACATTGAAATAAGAAATATAACCCGAAAGCATGGATTTAACCAAAAACAGAAAAATGTACCTAATTATTTATTTAGAATATACAGCTTTTCAGCTTATCTTTAGTTTCATATTTTTAAAAGCCATGTCTTTAAAAAGCAGTTGAAGAGTCACATTCAGTTTGAAAAGTGTTCCATGTGTCCATAAATTCTGTGATTTTGGCATTTATCTAATTCTTAAAATTTTGGGATTAGATGGGACTGGTATCAATGTTTTACAAACAAGAATTCTGACACACAATGGCTGGTTGTACCAGGTGGCTTCTGGCAGAAGTAGCCCCACCCCGGCCCCCCAAGCACATATGAGAAGCCACAGGACACCTCCATCCGGCGTCGGTAACACTGAGCCCCATCTGGTAGGTTAAGGGTCTTTCAAGAGAAATTCAGCACCAAGGGGGAACAACATGGTTCCAAAAGAAAGTTCATAAACACTGCGTAACATGGAGGTTCTAAGGAAGACACACGAACTCACATCTACATGTAATTGTTTCAAATACGCAAAGAATCATTTGGCAACTGTTGCCCACAGTAACGATTAGTCTCATGTATCAATTTGCATTAGTCTAACGTGTCAATGATCACACTGATCTATCATCACAGCCAAGATACAGCACCCAGATATTTAATCAAGTACTAATGTGGGCTTCTGGGGTCAAGGCATTTGGCAGATGTGTGAAAACTGACAATCAGTTTACTCTAAGTAAAGGACATCACCCTTGGTAATGTGGGTGGCCTCATCCAATCAGCTGGAAGACGTTAACAGCAAAGACCACGAACTGCTGAAGGAGGAGGAATTCTGCCTCAAGACTCCTGTCTGAGTTCCCGGCCTGCTAGCCTGGCCCGCATGCCAGTCCCCACAATCATGTGACCCAATTCCTTAAAATAAATCTCTTAATATATGTACATACATATCCTACTGGTTCTGTTTCTCAGCAGAACCCTTCCTGATAAGCGTACCCTCTCTTTTACTTGGCTTATGGATGCCCCCCACCCACCAAATATGTATGTGTGCATGTGTGCATGCGTGTGCATGCGTGTGTGTGCGCGTGTGTGTGCTACTGTGCTCTTTATGGCGGGGTCGGGAGAAAGGCCTTTCTGAACGAGTGTTTTAAATTAGCATTTATATAATGCTTACTGTGTGTCGGTCATTGATCTAAACACTTTGCCTATAGTAGCAACTACCACATAAAATAGGTACAAGCATTATTCCCATTGCACAGATGAGGAAACTGAGGCCTATGGGAGATTTACTGACACCACACAGTCAGCAGCCAGCCTCCGTAGCAGCGGTGCTGTGCTGCCTTAGAACGGGTGAGTGTAGTGTGTTTTGGAGTCAGGCTGCTAAAGCTAAACTATGGCTTCAGATGTGAGACAGAGGGGGAGGGACAAAGCAGAACGCATGCCACTGACTTAAGCAACTGAGTTGTTAGTCCCACGTCTAAATGAGGGGTGGGGGGAATTAAAGAAGGCTGTGCTTGGTTTGAGTGGGAGTAGTATTACAGAGATGTGTCTTCAGCCAAGGCCCAGAGATAAAAGGTTTAGAGTCACACAGAGCACACAGAGTGGGCTGACAAGGAGAGAAGAAAAGAGAGCCCGGGCCTGGGCCCCGGGATACGCCAAAATTTAGAATCTTAAGCAGACGTGGAACCAGAAAGGGATGGAGGAAAGGAGATGCTGTGAGGCCAAGGGCAGTGAGAGACAGGGGTGGCCCCGGAGGGAGGGGTGGCCGTCAACTTCAGATGATGCTACTGGGAGGCAGGGCAAAGCTGCAGAGAGAGACGGCCAGACGCGGCCACACCCGATGACTGACCAAAGCAGGTCCCATGGGGCGGTCAGCCTGAGAGCCAGAAAGGTGCAGGCGAGAAGGAGAACACTCAGAGACAGCAAATTTATTATAAAAATTCACAGGAAGTAAACAAGTTTCTACAGTAGAGCACAGGGAATTGAATTAAATATCTTATAGCAACTTATAATGAAAAAGAATATGGAAAGGAACATATACAGGCAATGTATGACTGAAGCATTATGCTGTGCACTAGACATTTACACAACGTGGTAAACTGACCAAAAAACATCCATGGGAAAGAGACTGGTGACAGAGAGAGAACAGCAACACGTCCACGGCGGACTGAGGCAGTGGCTTCACGGGTGCAGGGACTCCCTGTGCAACTGTTCGCCTTTGCTCTACGTGAACGTTTTCATAAGGAAATGATGGGGGGAACGCATGGGAAATATGGCCATCAAATTCAGGACTGTGGCTCCCTGGCCACGCCAAGCAGCGGGAGCAGGAGGGGAAGGAGACACGGACTCCAAGGCCGACCAAGGCAGCTCGACTGCGCGGACGTGTCGTTTCCCAAGCGGAGGGGTCGGCGCACGGGGCTCCTGTTAGTCCCCACGTGCTTCTGTCCATATCACATTGCACAGTGAGAAGAAAACTGACCAGGGGGGAAGGAAACTGAATGGGTGGGTGTGAATTACTCTTCGAGAAGTTTTGTTTAAAAAAAAGCAGAATAACGGGGTGGTGGTTGGAGGGGGTCTGCAACTAGGTGAGACTTTCTGTGTGTTTCTTACCCGATTGTGAGATTTGCTTGTCATTTGGACTGTTGCAGTAGAAAGGAAGAAGCTGGTCACTCCAGAGTGGGATGACCACCCAAGTCAAGTCCCCCAGAGGGTGACAGGGCAGGAACCACGAGCTCCGGTGGAGGCACGAGGCTTTGGAGATGAGTTTTTGACTCACGGGAACAAAAGACAGGTAAACAGTATCAAGCAGTGACTCTTAGAAAGAAGTCCCTCACCTGCTGCTTTTCTCTCCAGTTTAACAGGAAGTCCGTTATCAGCTGCTAAGGACGAAGCTGTCCGTCCGCTTAGCCTCGCCATGACGGGGCCGCATCGCCACGATTTAGCGTGAGGTCTGCTTTCTCCACGTTGCCTGGTGTGTCCCTGCAGAGGGCGTGCACTTGGCAGGATTCTGCGTGGCTTGAGCAGCTGTTTGCCTTCCCATTTACTTTCTTTTCCAAAAGCGTGCTCGCTCAGTCTCAGCTTCAGAGGGATCCACTGTTAATGAGGTCGGCCTGGGCAGCATCAAGCTGCTGGCATGTACCGTAATTAAGGCTGCATCTCTGAATCAGCTTCATTTGGGACAATTTTACCCTGTTGTTACTCAAGACATTAATGTCAAATGCCTTTTTGATTGAATTACAGACTTAGCTATTAGGGGGGAAATGCTTGCTAACCAGCCTTCCTCGTCTGTGTGTGGTAATGGGGAGCATTTCCTTTAGGCGTAGTTGGGGTCAGAAATTCAGATGAAATGGAGTTTACTTAGTGATCTTCCTGAAAGAGTTTTTAAAATTTTATAATGAAAATAACATAAAATATTACATTTAAAACTGGCCTATTACAATGGATGGACCTGGAAACTATCATATTAAGTGAAGTGAGTCAGACAGAGAAAGATAAGTATCATTTATTGCTTATATGTGGACTCTAAATAAAAAAATGACACAAATTATATTTACAAACCAAAAACAGACTCACAGACGTAGAAAACAAACAATGGTTACCAAAGGGGAGAGGGTGGGGAGGGATAAATTAGCAGTTGAGGATTAAAAGACACTCATTACTACATATAAAATAGATAAACAACAAGGACCTACTGTAGAGCACAGGGAACCACATCCAATTTCTTGTAATAACATATAATGGGAAAGAATCTGAAAAGAAAAAACATATATGTATGTATATGTGTAACTGAATCACTCTGCTGTACACCTGAAACTGACATTGCAAATCAACTACACTTCAATTAAAAAAAAAAAACAAAAAAACTGGTCTGCGCTAAACCTAAGAGCCCACTTTGCCGTGCAGTTGTAGCAAGAAGCGGAGCGCTGATGTTACAATGAAGGCCCTGGCCGCCAGGCTTTCAGAGCCTGCAGCTGCTTCGTCTGATGCTAAGCACCTTCGACACAGCCTGTCATGTGCTCACGACAACAGTCCTGGAAGAGTGTGTATGATGAGCTCCCCGTGCCCGATGCAAACCCTGGAGCAGAGAGGATGAGTAACCTGCCCCCACGTCACACGGCGCATGCGGCATGAAGATGGCAGAACTGGAACTGAACTCTCAGTCCTCTGCAAAGTCCCTCGCCCCCACCTCCCGCCACGCCCCTTCCTGCCGCCTGCCTCACCCTGGGGTGGCTCAGGATGAATGGCACACCTGGGCACCCACGTGTAGGTGCATGAGCCATTTTCCTGGCTCCTCTCGAATCACTGACATTGTTTTTTTCCTTCTTTTCCACGGATTTCTATTTTCTTTCTTACTGTGTTTTGTGTATCCTTGCAAGCCTCTTGAAATCTTTTCTGTGAAAGGCAGGAACAGTTTTACTGAGGGTGGACCTCAGTAAAAGGTATTAAAGGCAATAGTCTTGAGCTGGCAATCTTTTAAACTAAATTTCCCATTTTATTCATGCAGATGTATAATTTACCACTCTTTGCAAGGCAGTTTAAGAATATTTCAGCATCCACACTGCATTGGTCCTTCCCGCTTTTGCTAAGCACACATGCATAAGGGCTTATTATTATGTATTTTTTCACTATTGCGCTCAGCTCAACTAATGATGTATCACACTGGTTCATTAATTGTTAGAAATGTACCAAAATAACATCAGATGTTAGTAACAGGCAAAACCAGGTGTAGGGTTATGGACATTTTCTGTATTACCTTTGCAAATTTTCTGTAAATCTAAAATTATTCTGAAATAAAAAGCATACATTTTTAATAAATGCAACAAGGTTTGGTGATTTTCTAGAGATAGGAGTTTCAAATCAGCGGGGTAAATCCCTAGGACTGAGACTCATGGGTTGTATGGAAATTCTATGTTTAGTTTTACAAAAAACAGAACAAAACAAAACAAAACACCGAACTGGCTTCCAAAGTGGCTACACCACTTTGCGTCTGAATGAATAAGAATTCTTACTGTTCCACGTCCTCCTCACCAGCGTTTGCTGTTAATTTGGGGACGTCATCAGTTCTGGGAGGCACATAGTGAAATCTCTTTCTTGTCTTAATTTACACCTCCCCAATGACAAGTGATGCTGAACACTGTTTCATGTGCGTATTTGCCATCTGTATCTCTTCACTGCGGACCTGTCTGCCCAAGTCGCTTGCCCATTTTGGAACCTAGTGGTTCCTTTTCTTATTGTTAAATTTTAAGAGCTCTTTATATATTCTAGATCCAAGTCTTTTATCAGATGTGTAACTGACAAATACTTTCTCCCTGTCTATGGTTTTTCTTCCCATTTTCTCTCACAAAGAAAAAGGTTTTAATCATAGTTCAACTTAATCAAATTTCTCTTTTATTGACTATGCTTTTGGTAGTTCCATTTTTAAGCTGCACTTCGATAAGCCCTGCTTGGTTTGTTTCATACGGTCTGTGTCGTGTCAGAATGCAGCGTTCCTACAGGCAGAGAACGCGTTTCCTTTCTTCTGCGTTTTATGCCCGCAGCCCCCGAAAGCTCATGCGCGTAACAGATGCTCAATAAATGTCCGTCGGATTAGTCAGTTGATGCACACGCAGCTCTTGCGGCATCTTACCATCTTATGTAAAACACGGGTAAACGCACTTGGATGCCCAACGGAATGACGGGGAGAGAATACACACGAAGTGTATTCCAAATGCAGCAACAACCGATGAATGGAACCTGCTGTTTGTTTGTTATTCTTGCTGAAAGATTATGGCTTTTTCAGAAACCACGGGCTCCAGAAAGAGGGGTGAGACGGAAGAACTGTCCCCCACCGTCTCCCAGGACGTTGTAACAAGGGCCATAGACAGGGCTCCAGGCTGACGTGAGATGCTTCTGGTCCCTCGCCTGCTGCAAACTTCGGCACAGAGGTGTGTTTTATTTAACAAAATATGCAACAGGTAAAACCACTGCAAACGTTAAAATCTGCACAAGATGAATTCTAAGATGTATGCGTTTTCACATTTATGTGTTTTTTCTTCATTTTAATCATTTTTGTCATTGTCTGTATCTCCAGGTTTTTTAGTATTCTTTAAACTTCCGATATCAAAATTTCAGAAAATTTATGTCATTCCTGGATAGCATGATTTTCAATGGAAAAAAGACTTAAAGTGATTAAAGGTGGTATGCATAAAGACGTGATAAGCTTAAGCTGTAAGCGGTTCTCAAGTTTTGGAGGCACAAGATTCACCTGCAGTGCTGCCTGGAAACACGGCTTCCCGGTGGTCACTCCAGCCACACTGAATCTAGGTTTGAGGCTAGACCCAAGAACAAGAATTTCTATGGACCTCTCCCATCCTCACCCGGGGGATTCTGAGCCAGGTGGTCTGTGAACTTCCGAGAATTGCCTGTGAAAGACGCCTCTATAAAGGAGAGGAGGCGCCCGGGGAGGGACAGTGAACAGCAGCGTGTGGACACAGGGACTGTCCCCAGACCCCTGACCGCGCGGCACCCCGAGACTGAAGACACGCCCCCCGGGCCAACGTCAAGGCCTGCCCCTCCTTGATCTAATAAACATGCACTCTATTAACAGTATTACTCGGGTACTATTGTTTTGTAAAGCAAGCAGCCGAGTCCAGGCTGGAAGAAGTAAGACGGGCAGAGAGAGGCGAGTCCTCTTTCTTACCTAGTCTTCCCTCTCAAATCTCCATTTTTCTGTCCTGGAATTTGCTCCTTCTCTGAAGCTGCGCCCCTAGCCCTCCCACCACACAGGAGCGAAATCTCAGCCGAGGACAACAGGACCGCACGTCCCAACACAGGAAGTGCCACCCACCGAAGGGCAGCCAGCCAGCAGCCCAGCGCAGACAAGGAAGCTCGGTAGCTCTAGGAGACGTGAGGATTCAGGAAGCAAAGAGCAGGGTCCCACAGCAAAGGGTCCTGAGAAAGAAGACAAGTGGGGGACTCTGGAATCCTTGCAAAAGCACCCCCGCTGCTCCTCCTCCTTAGAAAGACTGACTCTGGAAAGTGGGGCAAGGAAGAGGACACAGCCGTCCTTCCTCCCCCACCGCGCTGCTTTCCATATCAGAGGGCGGCGGGAGGAGGAGAGGCAGGGCCACTTAGCATCGGGAGCTTCTCGTCCGCGGACGGACGGCCTGCACCAGCTCTCAGCTGGGGCGTCACGCAGCTGGCAGACCCTGGGGTTTCTGCTGGATAACGCTTTCCACCAGCGCCGCATCCCAACCCCAGAGTGGGTGGGGAGGAGAAAGCCGCCAGGCCACCCAGTCACCTCAGAGAGGTGAGGCCACCTTTCTCCCTCTGTCTACAGCTCTGCCTCAGTCTTGTCTGTCTCTGCCCAGTGGTCATCAGCGACTCGGTAAATACTGACTGAGTGAGAAGGTAACAGCGATGGGACAGCTGACGTCAGCGCGTCACTCCACATCTGACGCTGTATCAAAACAAAGACAATCCTAAGTGAGCAGCGAAAGCTTAGAGCAGCTCTTTGATTCAGGAAATGGCTCCATGAAGAAGCCACTTCTTTTGTCTGTACCTCTGGTCATTTTGCTGTGTGACCCCCTCTTAGAACTGGGTTAAGGCCACGCACATTTCTGTCCACACCCTCGCCTGGCACAGCTTCTCGGCCGGGCCAGGTCTTACCTGTTTCGATGGGTCCCAGACAGAGAGTGGGCTGTTGCCTGAAGACAGAAAACCCAGGCAACGGCCCCAAGGCCTGCGGAGCAGCACGGGAACCAGGGCTGCATCCCACCAGTGAACGGGTCCCCTGACTGAGCAAACACGAAGGGCAGCGCCTTCCTTTCAAAGGACGGCTTCCGGACCTATTTCAAATCTAAGAAGATTCGCAGACGGTGGGTGAGCCTCCCGTCGCTAGCAGACGCTGTTACACTCCAAAAAAACACATCACGTAAAAAGTTCTCAGACAATTAAGCCTGTTATAAATTGGCCATTTTAGCTGCATCCAAGGGACAAGTGTTCAATAAATAAAATCCTTTGAAACATACGAGATCCACGCAGATGCCAGCAACAGGCAAAAACACGCACACATCCACAACAGTGGTCTCACATCACATCTCCACGGTCCGTTAAAACTGCCCCCCCTCTCTTATTCAAAACAATTGAGATCATTTCGTCCACTCTGCTTCCGTGCTCGGGTTTTCTGTAAAACCACTGCGGGCTGTGTCCCTCTTCCCTACCAGCTTTCTACATAGAGAAATGTCCCATCTGTGTCACCTCCTGCGACCAATCTGCATTTTGTCCCTTCTTATCCACACTGGGTCTCACCACTGGCTCCCTCTCTTGACGTATGTTCTGAAAATTCTGAATTGCGCTGAACAAAGTAAGCACACAAGCAAACAAGTAATTATATTTTTTGCTTGCCCTGAACGTTTTCTCCAATTACTCCTCTGTTTCTCTCCTTCCCTCCTGTGACAGTCTTCTGAATCGTGCATTAAGTGC